>NC_035109.1:71473517-71779572 GCF_002204515.2 Aedes aegypti
GTATTGACCAAGGTCATTGACGGTACAGTTACCAAAGACTCCTGACTTGGAACATTCATTTCAGTATCAGAAGTTACATGTTCATCACTGCTCGATGAATCATCGCTACTAGATAGTTGAGTACAATTAGACAGTTTTAAACGACAAGAATCACAAATTTTAAGCTTACTATTTAATTTATTCTGTTCAGCAAATCCCAACAAAACCAATTTCTGAATATTATCTTCCGTAAGATTTCTACAATGTTTAGAACACTTTAATACATCTTGAACAGATATAACTTATTACGAAAAAATGATATTTGTACAGCTTCACGCACAACAAAAATAAATACCTCTGTAAAACGCCTCCTTAATCCACAATATAATGCTGTATCTTCTTTCGTAGCACGTCAATTTCACAGGCAAATAAACGTCACCTACAATCACTGAACAATCACTGTTGATACAACACTAATGCTCTCACGGTTTCAGACATACCTTATATACTACATAGGTACTTCAAACCACGAAGTTTTTGCAGCGCATTTTTTTCAATGATGATTGCTACAGTGATAAAACTCGACAACATAGCGCATTATTTTTGTACCCATGAAGTACGTTTAAAAAAAGCATCGTTTTTGTTTTATTCATTTACCATGTCCAAATGTATGGGTATGGGAAAAACGTGTTTGTTCATCATACCTACTAACACAGACAAAAGTGATGAAAACATGATGTGGAGTAGGGTTTTCAATCCCGGGAACATTTCCCGGGAAATGAGATTTCCCGGGATTCCCGTTTCCCGGGAAATGATTTTCTGTTTCCCGGGATTCCCGTGTTTCCCGGGAAGATCTGTCTCAATGAAGAATGGAGTATCGATATTCAAGTAAACTATCGCACAATTTACATCTCTTATCATACCAACAAATGTCCTCACTAGATTACTAATTATATTTTGATGTTTATTGGTGTTTTTTTTTGTAATCGAATAGTTAATTATGAATGCATATATTTTTGACGATATGTTTTTCCAAGAAAGTTCATATGCAATACAATATAAAGGAACATTCGAGGGATTTATTCTATGATTTAAGTAGGTTTATATACTTTTTATGAGTTCTATATTTTTAATGCTTTCTATACGAGCTCGGACCTCATTGATCCATCTCGCTTACGGGTTTTATTAAATGTAACAGACAATTTTTAACGAAACACTCTAGTTGGTTTTTATTATAGTGTTCGAAATGATTGATTAAGGGGTCTATTTTATAAGTCGAGTCGAAAACGACTCGACTGGAGTCACTGTCGACCAATAATTTAGATCAACACGACTTTGTCACTCGAATTATTCGACAGTTGTCCACTCTATGTGACAGGATTAATATGGTAGTCAATGGGTGACTTCTGAAATTCGAATGCCTTCTGTGTTCGACAGTGACTGCAGACGAGTCACATAAAATGGTTCGATTTACAAAATAGACTCCTAAATGTTGACAAGTATTATTTGAATTTAAGATGATTTGTCTAGCATGACCTGATGAAGGCTTCGACTATCAAAAAACGAAACCAACGGATATTTTTGGAGAAACTCACAAATAAGAGAAATAATCGTGGCAATTTACTGTTCTAAAATATAATATACATTAAATATAAAAAGGGACGAATGACCTTCGGGTTAAAGTCCCTTTCAAATCAAATAACAACGACAACATTAAATATAAAAAAAATCATAGAACTCCATCAAATTAGCTTAATTTACAGGTTTTTAAGGTTTTCCCGGGATCCCGGGAATTCCCGGGAAATGACAATTTTATTTCCCGTTTCCCGGGAAACCAAATCCCGGGAAAATTGAAAACTCTAATGTGGAGCCTGTTTAGTAGAATGCCTGTAAATATACAAAAAGATGAGTAGTACTGTTCCTTTTAATTCTACTATTGTATCCTTCGACAGATACGCGTATTTCAACCTCAACTGTAAAGCCGTCTTCAGTGTTGTGTACTTGACTTGACTTGGTTTGTGTTGTTGAAATCAACATAAAATTTTCCGGAATGGAGAAACACGAAATATGTTTGAAAAGGGCCTATTTTTCTTTTTTTATTTGAAAATTTTATATAAGTTTGAGTATATCTCGAAATTGATGCAAACTAGAAAAATTTTACTTAAGTACTCTTCCAATGCATTTTCTGTACTATCAAATAAACACATAAAAAATATTGCTTTCCTTTATTTCGATTTTTTTTTCAAAATTTGTAATATTTAATAAAATTATAACTTTTTTGTCCATAATTCTTCCATTATGAAACATTGTGCAATAAATCACATAAGTTGTCCCCTAAAACATATCCAAAAATAATAAAAATCACAGATGCATTTTCATAGAAAATCGATTTTAATTTTTTTTATTAAAAATATCTGTCATTATTTTTACCGAGCATATTTTTTCCAAATAGTCCTGAACAATACAATACAATACAATACAACAACCGCAAAATATATCCAAAAATTAAAAACATCAATGTTGCGGTTTTTAAGAACTATTAGCTTCAAATTTTCATTTGAAAATATCGTTTATATTTTTTACCGTGCATTTTTTTTCAATACTTAAGCATAAATGTTTTGATCAAACGATAAACGATTTAGCTACGATTCGCTCAATCAAAATAAGTTTTTTTCTGGAATGGAGAAACACGAAATATGCTTGAAAAGGGCCTATTTTACTTTTTTTATTTGAAAATTTTATATAAATATGAGTATATCTCGAAATTGATGCAACCTAGAAAAAAATTACTTAAGTACTTTTCGATTGCAATTTTTCTGTACTTTCAAAAAATCACATAAAAAAATATTGTTTTCCTCTATTTCGATTTTTTTTTTCAAAATCTGTCATTTTTTAAAAAATCATAATTTTTTCCATAATTCTTCCATATTGAAACATTGTGCAATAAATCGCATAAGTTGTCCCCTAAAACATATCCAAAAATAAAAAAAAAATCAAAACTGCGTTTCTGGAGAAAATCGATTTTAAAATTTTGTTCTTGAAATAAAAAATAATCTGTAACTTATTTTACCGTGCATATTTTTCTTCATATAGTCCTAAGCAATACATACAACTTTGTAAAAGATCTCAAATTGATCGGACAAATCGGTCCGTTTTCGAGTTACAGTTTTTTAAAGATTTGCCATGCATTTTCCGATACGCCCTTCTCAAAAATAAGGCGAGGTTCAAAATGGCGGTCTGAAAGTGCATAATGGCATTTTTGGTCATAAAGAATCTGTATGCAAATTCTCAGGCGATTCAAAAATTACAAAATTAATCGGGTTTGCGAAACGGCGTGGAATCGCTCAATAGTGACAAAAAAAACACGACATGAACTAAACAAAGGACACTGGATATACTACAATAGATCAAATATTAGTCGCAGTAGTTTATGTTCCGAACAGAAAAAAAGCATGAATGATTTCCCCCGGAGTGATTTCAGGTTGAATCAGTGGATAAATTCCTAGAGAAATTATTGATATTATTGATAAAAATTCCTAGCCATTTGCAAATCGATGACTGCTTAGAACAATCCCAGGCAGAGAACGCTCATTATTTCAGAGTTTTGAATTAAGAATTCCACATCAATATCTATTTTTTCCAGTACTTAAATTTTGAAAGTTCTACGATTATTACCAAAAAATCGTAGAAATATTCTCCCCTACAGCCACAGAATTTAAAAAAATATTAATCACATTTTCACTAGACTCACCGAGATCATTCAAAACGTGCGTAGAAATATTGTATTGCTGTAACGAACTTTGACAGTCGGTCAAACGGTTGCATAAACATAAATCAGTTTGACTACCTAGGGAGCGGAGTCAATGTGAGTCAAACCTTCTGAGCGTCTGTGAGCATTATACATGAGTATATATTTAAAACGGATGCCATGACCTAATTTTGCTGTAGAAATTACCATTTCCGCAAAACGATTCTGATAAAGTGAACATTTGTGTTCTATATGGTCGGGGTTCTGCTGAACCGCACCAAGTGCCATTTTTTCCTAAATTGAGTTTTTTACACCAGAGGACTCATATAACCAAAATCTTTCCACCATAAAAATATCGAGTCATTTGAATAGTCCCTTGTAATCTTAGATCACAATTTTTCTCTGGAAGGACATGTAAAACAGTAATTTTGTTCAGCCAGAGTGAACCATAAACCAACGCACGCCATCAGAGGGAATTCGTTTTTCTAATATAAAGCAAATTTTTTTCAATTTTTCTCTATATCCTTACAATTTATGCATTCCAAGCAACTCATAGAAACAGAGGCCGGTGATATTGGGCAGCAATTGATTAATTTAAATTAAATATTGCTTCGGCACCGTTTATCTAGTTTCTTTGAAATTTTATCCAGCCACACCGCACCAAGTACTGTTTATCTGAAAATCACATTTTGACATGATGTAAAGACATTGACATGAAATAAATACTTACATTTGCTTGTTATATAATGTATAAATTGATTCACACAGGAGCCGTAATGAAATAAGGATTTAATTTCATGTGATACTGTATGAACAACTGAGGTGGACTTGGTGCGCTTTAGCTGTTCAAAAAATAGCGTTATTGCCATCAAACCCCGTCAGACAGAGTGCGCTTGACTTGCTCCAAGTTTATCATCCCTCACTCAAGAAGTGAAGATAACATAGCGTTAGCGAACTAGATTACCACTCAGAAGTCACAAGTTCGAATCCCGATGAAACTTTTTTCTGTTGTTCTATTCGATGGTAATGGAAATCAATGTTCTATTCGATGGTAATGGAAATCAATTCAAATTCTGTGATTATTTTGACATCGGCAGATTAATGTACAGTAGAAATGATGGCCATTTCTGGTGTAGACTTCACGCTTTAAACTGTGAACTTGTTCAGCAAAAGTGCATCAAATGGGAGCAACTTGGTGCGCTTTGGCAGAGCAAATTCATGGTTTTGTACGATCATCACCATTTTGAACACATTACTATTGTCTTGTTAGAATCTATGTATGAACGAACGCGTGAGGACCTTGAATCAATACATATTAATAAGTTTTATGAAAATGGATAACTCGCTTATTCAAAGATATATTATGGAAAGCGTAAGAGAGCCGTTGCATTAATTGTTCACATAGATACACAACGCAAAAACATTTCCAGACCTTTGAATAACAACGAATTCTTCCCAATCACAGTACATAAGCATTTGTGACATGGATTCCAACATGCATAGTGATGATAAACATCATTTGATTTCAATTTTACTCGTGTTGTTGAAAACTACGAAACACATATAACCATACTGAACCAAGAACCATTTTTTTTTGGTTCAGCCAGAGTGAACTGAGTGCACCATATGTTTAAATAAAATCCAATAACATCGATAATTTATGATAATTTACTTGTATGTTTCATCTCGGGTTACTTATTGGACACTGTCAATCGCATGTAAGCGATAAAAAATTCAAATTAATCGTCCGCGATCAACTAGTACACGATAAAAATTGAGAGTCAAATATCTCAGAATAAAGTTTTTGGCACTTGGTGCGGTTTAGCAGAACCACGACCATATCTAAGTAGCTATTTGCAAGACTTCAAGTCTCGCTAATGCCCCTGTGATAGTTTCCGAGTGCCCTATGAGATGTCCTCAATATTAGGGTGCGGCTTATTTTTCAAAAGTTCTCAAAGGCCAAAATTCGTGTGCGCTTCTGAAATAAAATCACATAAAATGGGAAACCTCAAATTTTGAGCCTAAAATATTAAGATTTAGAGGTGGTGCAAGCCTTCCTTAGCCGAGTGGTTAGAGTCCGTGGCTAGAAAGCAAAGCCATGCTGAAGGTGTCCGGGTTCGATTCCCGGTCGGTCCAGGATCTTTTCGTTATGGAAATTTCTTTGACTTCCCTGGGAATATAGTATCATCGTACCTGCCACACGATATACGAATGAAAAAATGGCAACTTTGGCAAAAAAAAGCTCTCAGATAATAATTGTGAAAGTGCTCATAAGAACATTACGCTGCACACGCTTTTGCTAGTCTAGCAAGCATAATGGAATCTTCGTTAATCGAAGAATAAGTATATGGGCAAATGAAAGTTCTCGTCTAGATTAAAACCGAACGATAAGATTGCACCTTTACAATAACAGTTGCCCTTCTGCCATTCAAACCGAAAAAGAATTCTGGGTCGATGAAATTTGAACAGTTCCTCATGACAAAACTGCATTACGTACATTCTGACAGCTGTCGTTCAACATTCCTTGATCGAAATCTGCAACCACCCGCGCCATCCAGCAAGAGCAAAGGTAGAAAGGTGTTCAATTTCCACCCCCGATGATGGTCCTCCATTCGTTTCTCATCAAATGTGTGGCTCACACAGTTCCATAAACACACCTTTTATTTTACGGAGCCATAAAGTGCAGAAAACTGAAGTGGATTGTAATTTTGTTTGAATGTGAAGGCATTGTCAGAGAGTATAGGACGCATTCAATTCAAAAGAATGGTTCTGGATGCTCGGTTTGCCGTGCCCATCAGATATCGGAGCTCCCAGGCAGGCAGCCGAGGGTCTGTCAGTCAGCCAGTCAGTCAGTCAAGCTCTTGAACGAACGATCGTCCTGGTAGGGATCTGTTTGTGTAAGCAGCATGAGATGATGAGTTCATCCATCCGTCTATCTCTGTCAGTCATTCCGCGACCGCGTGTAAAGTGAAAATGCGAAAAAAGAATGTGATAATTATTATCGAATTTTTGATCTAAAGAACTGCGAGAGAGGATAGGAAGAAGAAGAGGATACTGTTCTAGTTATGATGTGATATTTTTTCTTATGTATATTTTTATTAGTATCATTTCAAACATCACATTTGTTTCTTATTTTAGGTGTTCTGTGTTAGGCAACATTGTCATCTTAATTTGGTAAAACGTACTCACTTGGACGAAGTCTGCTTCTCAGCTTAGTGTTCTTATGAGCATTTCCATAGTTATTTACTGAGAGCTTTCTTTGACAAACTTGCCATTTTAGAAATCGTATTTCGTGTGGCAGGTACGATGATACTCTATGCCCAGGGAAGTCAAGGAAATTTCCTTTAAGAAATGATCCTGGACCGACCGCGAATCGAACCAAGACACCTTCAGCATGGCTTTGCTTTCTAGCCACGGACTCTAAACACTCGGCTAAGGAAGGCCCCAATAGAGAAATAGTGTAGGTGTTAAGACAACCGGCACTCAAGTAGCAAAAATATTTGAAGATGTTTATAGTGTTTATACCATTACACCTATATTAACTATATAATGTTCTGACAAATTCAAATTTTGGCTTCGAATCCGCAGCTTAACGCAAATGAGTCCAAATTTTGATTCGCTGTGAATTTTGAACCAAACATCGCATTGAACCACAAATGGTCATACATCCGTCCATATCACACTAATGATCATGAATTTCACCCTCAGCAATTTGATTTGTACAATCCACCCACACGATATGATGTAATTACGGAAAATGCCGGTTTCGGTTGCAGCACCGGTTAGCAGGTTTGCACTGCACTCTTCTAGGGGACCACCCCGGTCGAGGGCAGCAAAAACAGAGGAAAAATTAAACAACCACTCACTCGATATGACCACCGCATACGCCCTCATTCAGAGTACGTTCCCTGTCATTAGTCGTCGCTTTGGCTCTGACCGCACAGTGGTCAAAATTTAAGCAAAATCATGGCAATATATTAAACAATAGGAAACAATGAGTTATCGACAGGTAAAAAAATGTTTAAACACAAATTTGCATGGAGAAGTAGTAAATTTTTAAAACAAATAATGATTATTTTTCCTTAACTCTTTAACACCAGCTTAATTATTTTTACTCAAAAAATTATTAATATCACGATAACTTTTTTTTATGTTTGTACCATTTTTTCACAAGTTCTCAATAACCTTTTCTATTTTCAGAATTTGTAACAATTGACCATCAGACATCTGGTTTTGCAAATATTTTGGGGTAACGGCACTTAACATATAAAATTTTAATAGCCGCCAATTCATGTTTTCAGTCAATTTAAAAAAAAAAAAACTATAATAATAATAAAAATAATATGGGCTATATAATTAAAGAAAGGTTTCTGCAGAAATCAAACAAATCGAATGAGCTGCCTTCAATCAATCTAAAAATGATAATGTTATTTATTTTAAGTGTTCAATATATTTTTCGGAATGGTTTCAGAAGCATAAAAGCTCATTTCTCAAAAACGGTTGCACTAATTTGTTTCATTTTTAAACAATAGACTTTCATCAAAGTATTACTCTGAAAAGCGAATAACCAAACAAGAGAAAACGTCTGTAGTCTGAGATATTTACATGGGTTATGGCTACGCTTCAACCCTCAAACAATTTTGGAATATCTTCGAAACAATGATCAAAATCGACCATGAAAAATAATAAAATTGCTGTTTTGTCAGCTTTTCCAAGCATCGGACCTCTGTGCGTCGGTGGCGGTGGCGGCGGTTCGTCCACAGCTTGGGAACGGCACAATTACTGAGCGATTATTTTCCTATCAGTTATGCATGGGCGAAGTGGTCCGTACCGAATACCTACCACTCACAATGCACCCCTTCCTCGTATGGGTCAGTCGTCCGATATAAATAGATAGGTCCTCGTACCCACAAAAGAGGCGTAATTCAAAAAGTCAAAACACGCACGCAATCCATTCTTCAGCCGGTTGGGTTGAGGACGACGGTACCTCTGCCATACAAGGGTGCCAGGTTGGATGATTCCAATCGGAAGACATTTGGATGACGGTTGGTAAATGGCTGGGCATGGCGTACCATTGGTACCTCGCGTACCTGAAGGAATAAAATAGACCCCTTTGTGCGGTCCTTAGCATCTTGCCCAGCAACTCCTATCCCTACCTCCTCGCGGTACTGGCCGGGGTACGAGTAACCTTAGGGAAGATCGGGTAACCAACCCCCGGTGGGAACTTTGGTCGTATGCTGACAGGGAAGGGGGGGTTTGCTTTTGCTTTTGCTTCTGCAAACCTTGAGCGTCTGTACTCCATGTTAGGAGCGGCTCACAACAGCGTCTGTTCCCCATGTCAGGGGCGGCTGATCATCGTCCGAGTGCCAGAGAAGGACTCTAAGCTAAACTGCGCACTATGGTCCTCCGAACATTTAGGGGGAATGGTCCTCCGGAAATCTAGGGGGTTGGTGTCAGGCCCTGCAAGCCAGCCGTAAAAAAATCAAGCAACGAATAATCAACGAGAGAATACGAACCGGGACAATCGGCGAAGACCACAGCGACGTAAAGGGACTAGCGATTGGAAGCTCGGTACGTGGAACTGTAAATCTCTCAACTTCATCGGGAGCACACGCATACTCGCCGACGTGCTGAAGGACCGTGGATTCGGCATCGTAGCGTTGCAGGAAGTGTGTTGGAAGGGATCAATGGTGCGAACGTTTAGAGGTAACCATACCATCTACCAGAGCTGCGGCAATACACATGAGCTGGGAACAGCTTTTATAGTGATGGGTGATATGCAGAGGCGCGTGATCGGGTGGTGGCCGATCAATGAGAGAATGTGCAAGTTGAGGATCAAAGGCCGGTTCTTCAACTTCAGCATAATAAACGTGCACAGCCCTCACTCCGGAAGCACTGATGATGATAAAGACGCTTTTTACGCATAGCTCGAACGCGAGTCCGACAGCTACCCAAACCATGACGTCAATTTCATCATAGGAGATCTAAACGCTCAGGTTGGCAAGGAGGAGGAGTTCTAACCATCGGCTGACGAACGAAAACGGCTTACGACTAATTTATTTTGCCGGCTTTAAGAATATGGCCATTCGTAGCATCTACTTCCAGCACAACCTGCCATACCGAAACACCTGGAGATCACCACAGCAGACAGAATCGCAAATCGACCACGTTCTGATTGATGGTCGGCACTTCTCCGACATTATCGACGTCAGGACCTATCGTGGCGCTAACATCGACTCTGACCACTATCTGGTGATGGTCAAACTGCGCCCAAAACTCTCCGTCGTTAACAACGTACGGTACCGACGGCCGCCCCGGTATGACCTAGAGCGGCTCAAGCAACCGGATGTCGCAGCGGCATACGCGCAGCAACTCGAGGCTGCATTACCGGAAGAGGGTGAGCTGGACGAAGCCCTCTTGAGGACTGCTGGAGAACAGTAAAAGCAGCCATCAACGATGCAGCTGAGAGCAACGTCGGGTACGTGGGACGGAGTCGACGGAACGATTGGTTCGACGAGGAGTGCCAGGAGGTTTTGGAGGAGAAGAATGCAGCGCGGGCGGTCATGCTGCAGCAAGGGACCCGGCAGAACGTGGAACGCTATAAACGGAAACGGCAACAGCAGACCCGCCTCTTTCGGGAGAAAAAACGCCGCCTGGAGGAGACGGAGTGCGAGGAGATGGAACAGCTGTGCCGGTCTCAGGAAACGCGTAGGTTCTATCAGAAGCTCAACGCATCCCGCAACGGCTTCGTGCCGCGAGCCGAGATGTGCAGGGATAAGGATGGGAGCATTCTGACGGACGAGCGTGAGCCGATCGAAAGGTGGAAGCAGCACTTCGACGAGCACCTGAATGGTGCTGAGAGCACAGGCAATGAAGGACGGGACAACGGAGGAAATGCCTTCGTCAGTACTGCGGAAGGTGAAAACCAACCAGCCCCCACTTTGAGGGAGGTTAAGAATGCCATTCACCAGCTCAAGAACAATAAAGCTGCTAGTAAGGATGGTATCGGAGCTGAACTCATAAAGATGGATCCGGAAAGGCTAGCCATTTGTCTGCACCGGCTGATAGGCACAATCTGGGAAACAGAACAGCTACCGGAGGAGTGGAAGGAAGGGGTAATCTGCCCCATCTACAAGAAAGGCGACAAGTTAGACTGTGAGAACTTTCGAGCGATCACCATTCTAAATGCGGCCTACAAAGTACTATCCCAGATCATCTTCCGTCGTTTGTCACCCGTAGTAAACGAGTTCGTGGGAAGTTATCAAGCCGGCTTCGTTGACGGCCGATCGACAACGGACCAGATCTTTACTGTACGGCAAATCCTCCAAAAATGTCGTGAATACCAGGACCCAACGCATCACCTTTTCATCGATTTCAAGGCGGCATACGACAGTATCGACCGCGTAGAGCTATGGAAAATCATGGACGAGAACAGCTTTCCCGGGAAGCTCACGAGACTGATAAGAGCGACGATGGAAGGTGTGCAAAATTGTGTGAAGGTTTCAGGCGAACACTCCAGTTCGTTTGGATCCCACCGGGGACTACGACAAGGTGATGGACTTTCGTGCCTATTGTTCAATATTGCGCTAGAAGGTGTTATGCGGAGAGCCGGGCTTAACAGCCGGGGTACGATTTTTACGAGATCCAGTCAATTTGTTTGCATCGCGGATGATATGGACATCGTCGGCCGAACATTTGAAAAGGTGGCAGACCTGTACACCCGCCTGAAACGCGAGGCAGCAAAAGTTGGACTGGTGGTGAATGCGGCCAAGACAAAGTACATGCTAGCTGGTGGGGCCGAGCGCGACAGGACTCGCCTAGGTAGCAGTGTTACGATAGACGGGGATACGTTCGAGGTGGTCGACGAGTTCGTCTACCTTGGATCCTTGCTGACGGCTGACAATAACGTTAGCCGTGAAATACGGAGGCGCATCATCAGTGGAAGTCGGGCCTACTATGGCCTCCAGAAGAAGCTGCGGTCAAAAAAGATTCACGCCCGCACCAAATGTACCATGTACAAAACGCTCATAAGGCCGGTAGTCCTCTACGGGCATGAAACGTGGACGATGCTCGAGGAGAACCTGCAAGCACTTGGAGTCTTCGAACGTCGGGTGCTTAGGACGATCTTTGGCGGTGTGCAGGAGAACGGTGTGTGGCGGCGAAGGATGAACCACGAGCTCGCCCAACTCTACGGCGAACCCAGTATCCAGAAGGTGGCCGAAGCTGGAAGGATACGATGGGCAGGGCATGTTGCAAGAATGCCGGACAGCAACCCTGCAAAGATGGTGTTCGCTTCGGATCCGGTTGGTACAAGAAGGCGTGGAGCGCAGCGAGCTAGGTGGGCGGATCAAGTGCGTATCGATTTGGCGAGCGTGGGGCAGAACCGAGGATGGAGAGATGCGGCCACGAACCGAGTATTGTGGCGTGAAATTGTTGATTCAGTGTTATCTGTGTAGATGTTAACTAAATAAATGAATGAACATTTGGATGACGGAAGATATTTAGAAGACGTTGAAACTGACTTTATGTTCAGGATTCACACGGACACCCATAACGCTATATCGAATCACAAATCAGACTTTGCTAAAACAATGAAATGAATAGTTCTCTTTAGGTTTGGTTAGATAACTTTATTAGTAGCATATTAAACATTGCTTTCATCTTGCACGGTTTATGTTGCTGAGCTGGCAGCAATCAACCCGCCGACCACTTCTTCATCTTCTCGGATAGTCTCAGTTCTATTGAGGCACTCCGATCGATGAAACCCGTAAAGCATGCATCTTACTTTCTTACAAAAATAAAAGAGAGCAGATGTGGTCGAAAGATCATATAAGATTACCTTTGTATGGGTTTCTTCACATTGCCTAATTTATGGCATTGAGAAGGCGGACTCTCTCGCAAAGGTGGGCGCTAAGGAAGGTGAGATTTATGATAGACGAATTTAACACGATGAATTTTTTATTTAGTATCGTAAAACGGGGTAACTTTGATAGTTTTTTCGAAGAAAACTTGAATATTTATGCATGCTGTTTCAAAGAATTATAATTTATATTTTTAAAATAAGTACTGGCATCCTAGCTATCGATTAAAGTCGATAGATTGCAAAAGGATTTATTTTGAATGGATATATAATTTTTCATTTAATCGAAAGTTGGTTTTCTGTTTTTGGGTAACTTTGATAATGGACAACAAAATTGAATGAATAACAAACATTTGTAGGGCATTGCATACCTCAAGGCGTTTAACGTTATATGGAAATTTTTGACTTAGATTACAAAAATGGTCCCAGCTTGTGAAAATGCTTTTCGCTAAGAGATTTGAGACCGTATTCACGTTCTTTGATAACTAGGCTATCAAAGATAAGTGGCCAACTATTCAAAACTACATCAAACAGTGATCGTAGAACAGATTGTTTGTAAGCGTTTCGAAAATGCTAAAATTGTGTCAATTTTTAATATTCGTATAAAACATTGCTTCCCAAACTTATTCGACTTTCGCCCCCTTGAGACCAATAGTTATCTGAAATCGCCCCCCTGATATGTGAATTCAATATTTTAATTTAATTTAATTTAATTCAATATGTACAATTTAAAATATTTTTTTTGAATGTCGACAACCCCCAATTGATAGGAATAATTTACTGGACTGCAATTTATAAAAGCAATTTTCACAATATTTTGCGTGCATTACAGGCTACTGAATCGGTTTTCGATACAAGTTCGGCCCAGTTTAAACAATTTTAATGTAATATATGCAAATGCGCCAACTTGTGGCGTAGTTAGGGGATGATTTGTTAATTGTGAGTTCATACTGATTTATCCTCTGTTTCTAAAATTACTGCAATAATGTTTAATATTTCTGGTAAAGCTTTTTTATGTATTCAAAAAATACTGAAAAAGTATATGGAAATCCAGAATGTTTTTCTATTTCTTTTTCAATGATGCAATGATTGTATTTTTTCTAACACCAAGAAAAACTCAGCTTTTTTGGACATACTGAAGGTTGAAATCTGACGCATCTCTGATATTTCTTCAAATTTATTTTTAAATAGAATGTCATTCGTATCCGGCATCAAATGGTTTGGTCGTTGGAACCCGATTTTTGTCTGCTATTTTTTTTTAAATTTGTCTCTCAAATTATACAAGAAATGATAAGAATTAGAGTGCAACCGAAACTTCAAAATGGGTACTGTAGATTTTTTTCTGTAAAAAGCTGGATGCCAATAAAAGAAATATTAGCTTCACAACCTCAAACTTCTCACACAAGAAAAGTTCTTGTATAAAATATAGGGCATTTGCAAAAAGCTTCAAAATTCAGTCGCCTCTCCACATCTCGATATCGAAGGGACCATCGAGATAGGGAGAGATCGAGACATAGAACAAATTTTTAACGAATACTAGATTGAAAATCACTCCATTGCCAGGAAAATAAAAAACAAACAGATGTCATTTCGTCTTTGCAAATTGTTTTGAATCTCTAAAATCTAGTCTAGTAACCTTTGATAATGGGCATATCGACATACGGAGAGAAAATTGTGAACGAAAATCACATCGAGATAGGGAGATATCGAGATAAGGAGGATATCGAGATATGGAGAGTGAAAATGTATGCAGAATGAAGGGACCGAAAAAATCATCGACATAGGGAGAGATATCGAGATTTAGAACATCGAGATGTGGAGTGACTTATCAACCGACCTTGTAAAAATCTCAACTATCGACCATTCTGAAAATTCACATGATATTAAAAAACATGTATGCATCATATAAACATTTTGTGTTTGACATTTATTAAGTGTTGCTTATCATAATTTTAAAATGATCATTACTGGAGATATATCGATCTAAGGTAAAATATTTCTGGAATTAGCTAAGTTCGGAATCGATTAACCTTCAGATGTGTGTCCTCCAAAGGTTATGTGTAATTATTTTCAAATGATCCAGTGTTAGCCTTTTCGTCCCCTTTCTGGATTTTTCGCCCCCCAAATTCTGTTTTACAAATTTTCGCCCCCTTGAGCTTGAAAATCGCCCCCAGGGGGGCGAATTCGCACACTTTGGGAATCACTGGTATAAAATGTTGATTCAAATGAAAACAGCTCTTACATGAAGTGTCATAGTAATATTCTTTAGTTTAGCATTCGTTATGCTTAACTGATAACAGAAATCATGATATTTCGTTTAGTATGTGGTGTGTTACGCACTATCAAAGTTACCCGCATTATCACAGATACCCCGTTTTACGGTACGTCAAAGTTCTCTTCACGGTTGGCAAAGCGATAGACTAAATGGCCAAGTGGGACGGTGGTTACATTCCATAATTCCTAGAGTTTCCTTGCGAGTCTGGTGGAATGGTTTGGACGTATGTCGAGATTTCATTCGCGTGATGTCAAGACTTATGTCCAACCATTACTCGCTAGATGCACATCTACACAGGATTAAACTCGCGCTGAATAATTTGTGTAATAGGTGTGGTTCCGGTTATGATGACATCGACCACGTAGTTTGGCAGTGCCTGGATATGGACGTCTCCAGAGCGTAACTTTTGAATACCCTTGCGGCCCGAGGTAGACAACCCTATGTTCGATTTCAGCTCAATAATCACGTGGTCCTTTTTCGCATAGTGCACCTCTTTCGAAAGAATTAGATGCCCATCCAAACAAAACGCTTTCTGTTTATATCCAATGCCTAGCCCGAGAGCGCATTATTTTTTAGGTAATGAAATAGCACACAACACTAGCCAGCAACTGTACTGGCTGATGTTTCTATTGTGTGGGCTTCCAATGGGTCGCGACGTTCTCAGAAAGAGGTGCACTTTGCGAAAAAGGACCACGTGATTATTGAGCTGAAATCGAATTCAGGTTAACTTCTGCGTCCATGAGTCCTCTCATGGCGTAGTGGTAACGCGCCCTAACTAGAGATCAGGGAGTCGTGAGTTCGATTCTCACTGAGAAGACGTGTAACTTTTTCGCAAAACTTCACATCAATTTATTCAATTAATGCAATTGCAAAATATATGTAATGTTTAGCTTTTCGGTAGTTGTTAAATCAAAGGAGATGATTTGCCATTATGTTGGTAGGACTGTTAAAACGTCAAATTGACAGGGGCATGTTGGCTGGCGACGATTCTGGCGACAGTTACATTGGTGACGATTACAAATCGTCGCGTTCGATAAGGTGCGAAATTTACAATACCTTTTAAATCTAACATTTAACTTATCTTGACAGATAGGCGTAACGTAACGTTACGTTAAGTAATGTAGTGTTTCTATGGTAGAATCGCAAGGAACTTGGTTTCATAAGGAACGCATTCGGATGATTTGATGCATGATCCCAATCTCATGACTTTGCTGGAATCTAAGAACGGCTATAGTTTGTACAATGGACTGCGCTTGCTAATTGCATCCTGTTCTACAGGCTGCCTTTGTTTTTTTTTTTGACGAAGAATTAGTTGTTCATCTGGATACCGATTCTGCTTGCTTCTTCTCTTCACTGCTCGGAACTGCTTCACTGCAATGTTTCTGTTTGCTGCCGAACCGTAAAACGAACGCCATCGTTGCAATTAACTACTTCCCACTTTGAAAAGTCTATGATTGTAGTCGTTGAAGGGGGCTGATGCACGCAAACTATCTTCAACTCTTCGGCTGTGACTTGTCCAATTGACTCTTCCGGCCACTCGTACTCTGGGTCATATTGTAATTCCGATGCTTTGTACTATCTGCTTTCTTCCTCGAAACAAGGACCACGACCTTTGTGGTCTCGTCGGCTACGTTCATTCTTGACGGCACTTTTCTCAGAGACACGGAACGCCACGAACTGCCGGAACTTTCGTGGATCAGACCGTATCAGTTGGGTACCTTTGCAGAGTCCCTCCACAAGACTTAGGCAACGTGTGGTTGCACATTATGGTCGGAAGAAATGGAATTGGCCACTTGGTTGCGGATTCAAATGGGGTAAATTTGTTGGTTCACGTAGTTTTTTCAAGATTAGCGGTAATAAAATTATTCATTGTGTATTTTCTAAGAATAAAAGATGCCATAAGGTCTAATGACATTGGTTCTCATTGATTCTGGCCATTTCGGATACCCGGTCGCTTGGCACCGTTTCCTGAATGTACCCAAAGAGGACATTTTCTGAAATTTAAAGAATAGACCATGCGACGGCTCAAAACTCGTGACTTTCTATCTTCAACATCATAGATATAATGCCAAGGACCAATATGAGGTTCTGGCCACATCCAAATACCTCGGAATCGCTGATAGAGTCTCAGAGGAACACCTTGGCCCTATCTGAACCAATTTCAGGATATTCGGATGTAGCCAGAACCTCATATTGGTCCTTGGCATTATATCTATGATGTTCAAGATAAATAGTCACGAATTTTGAGCCGTCGCACGGTACTATTATTTAAGTTTCAGAAAATGTCCTCTTTGGGAACATTCAGGAACTCAGCCCTATCGTTCTGCTTAGTCGGGCTTAGTCGACGCGTAAGAAGCTATTCTCAGAGATTTTCTCAACGCCCTATAGGACATCAATTAAAAATTCAAGATATATCGCAGACCTGAAGTAATTTTACATGGTTTCATGTAGGTCAAGTGCAACTTAACGCCCCCAGTATAACACCAATCAAAGTTATCTAGCTGTATCAACGTCCTGCAGTAATTTGACCTTGTCTTAAACAGATCAGCTGCATATTAACGCCCTGTAGGATATCATTTAATAATTCCAAGCTGTATAAACGCCCTGAAGTAATTTGACCTAATCCTATGTAGATCAGGTGTATCTTAACGCCCTGTAAAACATCGATAGTAAATTCCAAGTTGTATCAACGCCCTGGAATAATTTGACCTTATTCCATCTTAATGCTCTCTATAACATTAATCGATCAAACTGTATCAACGCTCTGGAGCAATTTGACTTCATTCTACAGAAATATTTGCTAGATCTGGAGCCCCGTAGAGAACTGCATCACCATCCAGGATTATTTTGAATTTTTTCCATGTATTTATTTCACGTAGATTAGATGCATCTTAACGCCCTGTATGACATCAATCGAGCTGTATCAACGCCCTTGAATAATTTGACTTCATTCCACACATACCTTTGCGAAACCTGTAGCATGTTGACGCCCTTAAAAAAAATAATCAAAATTCCTACCTGTAGCACCGCTCTGGAGTATTTCGACATTGCCCTATGTAGATCAGGTGCAACTCAATGCCCTGTAGGACATCAATTGGAAATTCCAAGCTTTATCGACGCCGTAGAGTAATTTTGCATTATTCCACGTAGATCCATGCTGTATAAAGGCCCTGGAGTAATTTGATCTCATTCCATATAGATCAAGTGTATGAATTCCAAGCTGAATCAACGTCCTGGAGTAGTTTTACAATTCCACGTAGATCAGATGAATTTTTACGCCCTGTATGACATCATTCGATCAAGCTGTTTCAACGCCCTGGAGTAATTCTCTTGTCGACCAAATGCATCTTAGCGCCCTATAGGACATCCATTGTAAATTACAAGCTGTATCAATGCCCTGGAGTAATTTGACATAATTCCATCAGATCAATCATAATGATCTTTATGACATCAATCAATCAAGCCTGAAGTGATTCGACTTTATTCCACTCAGCTCTTTGAAAGATCTTTTTATTTTTTTTTATTAGTATCATTCCAAACATTACCTTCATTTCTTATATCTAGGTGTTCTGTGTTATTAGATAACACTATCATCCTAATTTGGTAAAACAAATTTAAGATTTTATTAACATTTTGTTAACAACATATTACATTTCATTTGCCGTAGCAGTTCAGATTTTTTACAGGTGAGTTGATTTCACCTGCTTATAAGAGAAAAATACGCTTTGAATATACTAAACCTAACTTAACCTAAAAATATAACGCATTAATCGTGGCAATAGAAGATTGTAACGATTTTTGCCTGAAATTATTGATTATTTTATTTGACATTTGTTCTAAAGTTTCAACATTGGATATTCTATGTAACTCATAGATACTATACCAGGGAGGAAGCTTCAGAATCATTTTCAAAATTTTAATTTGAATTCTCTGCAGAGCTTTCTTCCTGGTATTACAACAGCTAGTCCATATTGGTACAGCATACAACATGGCTGGCCTGAAAATTTGTTTGAATATCAAAAGTTTGTTCTTAAGACAAAGTTTTGAATTTCTATGAATAAGGGGATAGATACATTTTTCATATTTGTTACATTTGGCTTGAATGCCCTCAATGTGATTTTTGAAAGTTAAATTCTTATCTAGCATGAACCCTAGATACTTAACTTCATTTGACCAATTTATTGGAACCCCTCTCATCGTGACAACATGTCTACTTGAAGGTTTCAAATAAAGAGCTTTTGGTTTATGTGGGAATATTATTAGTTGAGTTTTGGAAGCATTAGGAGAAATCTTCTATTTCTGCAAGTATGAGGAAAAAATATCCAAACTTTTTTGCAATCGACTACAGATGACACGCAAGCTTCGTCCTTTGGCGGAGAGGCCTGTGCCATCCGCAAACAGGGATTTTTGACATCCCTGAGGTAACTCAGGTAAGTCAGATGTGAAAATATTGTATAATATTGGTCCCAAAATGCTGCCTTGGGGAACACCCGCTCTTACAGGAAGTCTTTCAGATCTGGAGTTCTGATAATTAACCTGAAGTGTACGATTTGACAGATAACTTTGAATTATTCTAACAATGTATGTTGTAATATTAAAGTTTTTTAATTTTACAATCAAACCTTCATGCCAAACACTGTCGAATGCTTTTTCTATGTCTAGAAGAGCAAGACCAGTAGAATAGCCTTCAGATTTGTTGGAACGGATCAAATTTGTTACACGTAAAAGTTGATGAGTGGTCGAATGTCCATGGCGGAATCCGAATGGACCATCATTCTGTTCAAAATGACCTTTTCAAAAAGTTTACTGATGCAAACTGATTGGACGATAGCTAGAAGCTTTCCATTTGTCAGGAAAATATGCTAATTGAAAACATTTGTTAAATATATCAACTAAAAATGATAAGCTACTCTCTGGAAGTTTCTTGATGAGGATGTAGAAAATTCCATCATCGCCAGGAGCTTTCATATTTTTGAATTTTTTTATAATAGTTCTCACTTCTTCCACATCAGCCTCCCAGGCATTTTCGAAAACGTTCTCTTGATTGAGAATATTTTCGAAGTCCTGAGTAACTTGATTTTCAATTGGAGTAGTAAGTCCTAAATAGGCTGACCATGAGCCAACCAGATAAAAACGGGACAAATAAAAAACAAAAACGGGACAATTTTAAAAGACATAGATTATGCGATTGTGCTTCTTTTCCCCGAATTCCAGTTCCCCGAATGGCCCATTTCTCCAAAGCCATTTCCCCGAATGACCCATTCACTTGTAAAGCAATGCAGCTCAAAAAAGTGCAATAATAGCTAAATAACAGCAAATTTTGATATGGACATACAAAAATGATATTAACTTGAAATATATAAGAGATAAAAGATCCGAAAAGAATATCTAAAATTTACTTCTGGAATACTTTTAGCATATCATATTTAGCTTTTATAAGATCTCACCAATATCAGCGTGCTATTGCTTAGATCTCCCAACATCAAATTTAGCTATGGCTCAGAAATTCCAGGAATAAAATTTTAATATTATCTTCAGATCTGTTATCTCTTTTCTCAATCAAATCAATATCTCGATTTAATGGTCAGAACTTTGTTTCTGCTCGGGTAGTGAAATAGTGTTGAATTAGAAAGATTGATAAGCTACCAAAGAAGGAGATATTTGATCATTCTCGACTAAATACATATTGTTCACCACCTTAAAATGCAAAAGGTTATGACAATTATGAGTGTTAGAACTATTCGGAGAACTGAGCTATTCGAGGAAATAGCGTTCTGAGAACTGGCGTTGGGAGAACGACATTCGGGAAAATGCCATTCGAAGGAAAGTAGCAGAACCAGATTATGCAATCCCAAGCCACATGTCTGTATGATTCAATAAAAATCACTTAAAAACCTTGAAGCTCATTCTTTGATTTCCAAAAGGCAGTGTTTTTTAAGAATTTCCTAAAAAAATCGTCACACTTTTCAATTTTTCAAATGCAAACGTAAATTTTCCTAATATTTCATTACTTAATTGAAATATCCTCTTTTAAAGCAGTTAATCCAATCAATTGCGTATCAGAAGTAAACACATAGTTGTTCTTTTTCATTGTAGGTATATGAATAATTATCTTATGAAGATCGGTATTTTGGAAATCCACCAAAATTTGGTATAAATATGAGTAAAGAAACGCAAAAAGTTAAGCAGAAGCATGTGCGGATCAAGTTTAACTCTGTTTGAGAAACTAATAATTGCTTGGAAAATAGATGAGTAAGACGATAAACTCTGAAATATTTATAAAAACTGTTTGTTACGTTTTTATTTTTATTCTTTTTACTGGTGTTGAAAATTATGTGCCAATACTCCATTTCCTAAAATACGGGACAGTTCGAGCATTTTCCATAAAACGACGGGACAGTCCTTCGAGGGGATGAAAACGGTACTGTCCCGTTAAATACGGTACGTATGGTCAGCCTAGTCCTAAATTAAAATTGTGCGCACTTGCAAACTGCATAGTAAGTTTTTGAGCTTTTTCGCAATTAGTTTGTAATAGTTTGTTTTCCTCTTTTCTTTTGAGAGGCATCACCTGGCATCCCTGCTCCCATATCCTGTTGAGCACGACAAACACACAAACGTATGCGCCAACAATCACTCCACACATATCCCATCCTTCACCCCAGTAGTGGACCGGCATCGATTCAGCACGATCAGGAATTGCTGATTGCCGGTTGTCGGCGGCGCGGCACTGGAATTTGTTGCATATGGGAAGGAACAATCAGTTGATGGGGCGGCTACTCACACACACAAACACACACAGGCCGGAAGCAGCGGAAGGACAACGCGGCGCTATTTGATGTAATGTAAATAATGGAAAACGGTCTCGACGGCTGGCTGTCTGGTGGTGCGCGACGAATGCGCGAGGTGGAAGAAGTGACAACCAAGGCAGAAGAGGGCACGTGTTTTTGTGGAATCACTTGATGCGAGTTGAATGATAGAGGCACATTAAGTTGATTACCACCACCACTACTGAGTGAAAGTTCGGGAGGCTTGAAAGGCACTCTGCACCGGTGGGCCGTTTGCAAATGGTAAAAAGAATGACTGTGATCAATTCATATGGCGGGAAATTTCAGCTTCCGTAGTGATCGTTGAACAGCCTTGTGTTGAAAGGTAAAAATAGAAAAAATCGTAAAATTATCAATCATACCAAATATTTGAACTAACCTTTTGCTACCTAAGATTTCATTTTCCATCTTAGTAATTATTTACTGAGCTCCGATCATCAATGTTTTCTGTTCACCCAAAACTTTTGAAAATTGATTTACTAAACTAAAAAAAACCCTAATAACAAGATATTGAACAACAGTGATAACCCAACATACCAAGCTAAACCTGCGTTTGAGAACTTAGTGAAAATACTGAGCTAGAAAATTACAACATAGTCTGTATCTAGGTTTCTAGAGCAATGCGGGGTAAAGGTTCACACCTAATTTGTGTTAGAAGATGTCTATCGAAACAAAATCATTTTGAATCTGGTTTGTAACGTAAATTACACGTCAACATATTACATTCAAAGCATAGTAATAGATTTTCTAAAATTAATTTCTATTTCAACAAACATAACGTCTAGTATCTAGCAATTGCGAACTTTTGCACCATGGTGGACGAAAAAGTTCGCACTGAGTAAACGACTAGGTTATGACGTGCAAATTGTTTGCAATCTCTCTTTTTACACTTATTTAGTTTCCCTTGTCCCTGGTCGGATATTTGTCCCACGGCATCTGCTATCGTTTACCCTTAAACCGAGGAAACAACTAAGGCGTCTTCTACTACTTAAATGTTTACGTTATGTCAGATGCATCCAATAATTACCTAATCAACACTCAGAAAATTACTAGGGTTTCTTAAGGGACGAATGACTTTCGGGTTAAAGTCCCTCTCAAACAACAACAACAACTAGGGTTTTTTAGATTTTTTTAAATAGATTAAATTATTAAACACATTAAACATCCAATGATCTCTTTATATTGTCCAGTCGTGGATTGTGTTTTATCTTCACGCTTTAGCAGCTTCAAATCTGGATCTATTCGAATAGACACAGGTCGACAATCCTCCATTCCAAAACGCTCGAGAGTTTTCTTGACGTAACGCCTCTGGTTTCAATACACCATTCTTCAGGCCCCGTTGTATGTTTAGATTAAAAGGTTTCACAGATCCTCAATTTCAAACTTCATGAACAATTTTCTCTTCAATTTGCGATAGTTGCTTCAGATGCACACTGTAGCCGTTTCTGAAAAAACGTGATCGAAATCGTTTTGACCTTGAAAACATGGTTTTTGTACCATAGTGTCTTCGGGAAAGTTTTTCCATAAAATAAACGCTATTTTATGAAAGTGTCAATTTGGTGATTAATTCACCTAAAAGTGAGAACGAAATTTTATTTTTCGTATTTATGAATTTAAAAATAAAGTTTATTCGGGAAAGTTGTAGGCAATATTAAAAGAAACAACGTTGCTGTAGACACCGTATGCATAACTTTAGTTTTTCATGTACATTTGTAGAGTTTTTCATGTAACACCCCTAAAAATCACTTTTTTACAATAACTTTGTTGGATGATTCTGTACAATTTTCAATTGTTCTAGTGTTATTTGTTACTTGCAAAAGCGAATAATTTTCTCGAAAAGAGTATATTTTATTTCTCATACTTTTCGAGTTATTGAAAGATTTATATGAGATTTTGCTCCTTTTTGACACTAAAAATCATTAGGTTGCGCACATTTCCGCAGTCTAAAACTTGCACATCCAATTGTTTGATACTAATACTATGAAATGCAGAGATAGCCACTTTTAGCCTGACGGTCAAAAGAAAGTCTGAAAAATGTTTACTTACATGCCTTACACCTACTCACAATACCCTATATAAGCTCAACTTGAATATCTGGCAGTCCTGTATCGAATCCTATGCAATCGAAACAATAATGTAATCAATCAACAACAGATCGGGACAATGTGTTCAGATGGGTTTATCACGGACCTTTCTAACGTTAGCCTTGCCTTGCCGATCACGGTTCATCGTTGACATAGCTGATTTGCTTTTTTTCAGAATGTTTCTCATTGAAGACAACATAAAGTGCGACGAATATTTTACTTCCATTCCATACTCGGTATTCGTTTGGCGCGCACCCGACAAAAACAGCAATTTGTCAAACAAATTCATGCAACTCCTCCCAAAATGCTGACTGCAATGTTATGTTTTAATCTACTTACATGTAAAGTAAGTTCCGGGTCATTTGGCCGAATGCCGTTTGGCCGCACGCCATTTGGCCGAAAGGGTCATTTGGCCGAACGCCATTGGGTCATTTGGCCGAACGCCTTTTGGCGAATGCCGTTTGGCCGAAATTGAAAACAAAAGTGAACTACAGTTAGCATGGATTTATGATGAATTCCAATGAACTTATTCAGCTTATTCATAAAAAAGGTAAATCATCAGCTTTTGAGTGTTAGTTGAAGAAACAGTCAGTGCTGAAAGATCCTAAATGTAAGCAGTTGTTCACTTCGATGCCAGCGGTAATAGCCACCAGCAGATGTTTTGGCATCGCGTCTGTAGTTAGCTTTTGACAGTAATTAAAACGGTTTAAAACTTATTCGTTCTTCTGCTGGATCAGCTTGCTTCGATCTCTCGAACCGTACTAAGGCTGTGAACCGTTTCACCAGTTCGTTTAACTATTAGTTAAAATTTGACATTTCAATAGTTATTTTCCCCTCAAATGGTTAAATTGAACATCGCAGTCGACCCATTTGAGCTTTGACAGTCGAGTAGTTATTCCAGAACAAAGTTGACAGATGGTTAGTTATTCTCAAATTCACGGGAGCAAAAAATAACTTTCAAACTGTCAAGTTTAACCATGCTCCAGAGCAGGGTTATTTCTAACCGGAGGGGAAATAACTATCGAGCTGTCAAATTTTAACTAAAAGTTAAACGAACTGGTGAAACGGTTCACAGCCTAAGTAATATATGTCATAATTCTGGCATCAACAAGTATTGGCTTCTTCTGTTCAAAACGGCGAAACAGTGTGCTTCATTGACGTAAGTGTTCGTCGAGTCGTTAATTGCTATACTCAAGCAACGGTGCAGTGTTCAGTTCACATGTTGTAATCTTAATCTTGGAGGAGAATAACATCTCACCTAAGTTAACCCTTGAGCTAAAAAATATGTTTTGAATTAAACTTATTATAAGCTTTAATTCCAATAACTATGAAAAATATTTCTTCTTCTTCTTCTTTCTGGCATTACGTCCCCACTGGAATAGAGCCTGCTCTTCTCAGCTTAGTGTTCTTAAGAGCACTTCCACAGTTATTAACTGAGAGCTTACTGTGCCAAGAAAATATTTCTCTCTTGAAAGAAAAGCCTGTGATCAAAAGAAGGAAAAATCTCTTATGAAAATTTAAGCAAGTGTAATGCATATTATCATTTCATCAGAACAACTACAAAGAACAACCGATTATTTAAAGAAGGAAAAAATCCCAATTAAAATATTAGCTAAACTATTATCGATAGTAATGGAACCAGTATAACTCGAAAGAAAAGCCTTTGTTTAAAAGAGGGAAAAAATTCTGATGAAATTATTAAAAACACTTGAAACCTTATTACACCGTTGGTAATCCAGTGGCATTTCAATCATCACCTCAACTCAAAGTCTTGACGCGAAGTGTGCTGTTCACAGCTTCGTCCTGAATTAAAGGTTCGATGTTATCATTCTCTTGGTGCTCATATAGTGGCAAGCATGACGCCCTGTCACATCATAAAAATCGACATATTAATTAGCTTATTGTTCACACTTATGAATCCTATACATCAGCGTTGTAGCATTTTTTTTGTTCATAATTCGGCCAAATGACCCTTTCGGCCAAATGGCATTCGGCCAAACGGCATTCGGCCAAATGGCGTTCGGCCAAATGGCCGGACACCCTTGAATCAATTGCATTCAAGTTGCGTTACAATACCCACAACTCACGAAGATTTAACCCACTTGTGCAAAAGTTGCACTGAACAACGTGTTTGACAGTTAGAAGTTTGTTTGTTTCAATCCAGTTACTATTTAGTTGAGTTGCACGTACCAGGTTACAACGAAAACATGCAACAGTTTATTCGTTTAAATGGTGTTCCTCTTATGTTGCGCAAAAGTTTTTGCAATATATTTTGTTTATTTGAGGCGTGGCCTAGTCTCGCCAGTAATGCACTTGTTTTCAAAGGGTGCAGTAAATGTAGTGCTTTCTTCTTCTTCTTTCTGGCATTACGTCCCCACTGGAACAGAGCCTGCTTCTCAGCTTAGTGTACTTAAGATCACTTCCACAGTTATTAACTGAGAGCTTACTGTGCCAATGACCAATTTTGCATGCGTATATCGTGTGGCAGGTACGAAGATACTTTATGCCCTGGGAAGTCGAGAAAATTTCCAGCCCGAAAAGATCCTCGACCGGTGGGATTCGAACCCACGACCCTCAGCTTGGTCTTGCTGATTAGCTGCGCGTTTACCGCTACGGCTAACTGGGCCCCAATGTAGTGCTTTATTTGCCGTTATTATCCAATAAAATTTCCATCATTAACGCCGGTTGATTAATATGGTTGTTCTATACCTCTTTGTTAAGTTGTTAAGTCCGTGCTTGTCACACAATATACACTATGTGGAAATGGGCAATTGTCAGAGAAAGCTCTCAGTCAATTATTAGGAAAATTCTCATTCGAACACCTAGCTGAGAAACAGGCTCTGTCTCCGGAATCCATACGAATCTATGACATTTGGTCGAGAGTACATTTGGTCATAAATAATCTAATTGCTTTAAGAATCATATGATATTTAGTCATTGAAAAACAGGAAAACATGTGTGGTAAGTGTTATTACTGGAAGTCACATAGAGTAAAGTGGGTCAAAAGTTCGAGTGGGGCAAGAGTTTCTTTTTAAGATTTCTAGCTCAATTCAAAACACAACTTATAAATGTCATGGTGGTTCAAATTCTATTCAAGTAAGAGACTATCACTCCAAATACCATAAAAATTGATTGAGATTTGGAGAAGTTATGACTATTTGTTGATTTTCGACGTGAATATTGTAATTTTTGGTCAAACTTTCGTTACATGGAACCAAATGGAGATAAAATCTTTTTCAATGTTTTATATAAGGGCGTCTCTAGGCCTATCATAAGAATGCTTTGAGGTGTATTAGTTTTTGCATAAATGCTTGGAAACAGTTTTTGACCCATAGTGTGGCAAAAGTTCGAATCAGCGGGGCAAAAGTTCGACCCATGTATAAACTCACGGAAAAATTTGCAAATTGTCTTAAATCCACATAATATCTTCAAATTTAGCTACATTTTCCTGATCATACAAAAAATGTCACAAAAATTTTAAATTTCCACTTAGTTTTGCGAAAAACTGCTATTTTGGAGTATATTACAATTAACCCTGTTTTGGGCAATTTTTTGATGAACATATAGTGTGTATTTTTCGGCAAGCTTAAGTTTACGGCTAATATAAAGTATGCCTGTCATGAAAGTATCGATATTTTGTGTTTTAGCCAGCGAACTTTTGCCCCACACTAGTTTCGAACTCTTGCCCCACCGGTGGGGCAAAAGTTCGTTTAAGACAAAGAATTTTGAAACTGTTATAACTAAAAATTGGTAAATATTTTGACACATGTTTGTTCAGCAAAATTATAACCCATATGTTGAAGGTTCACTGTATGGTATTTGTTTTGTTTCAACTGCTATTGTTTTTCTGGAAACTTTGATTATACCACTAAGATCGAACTTTTGCCCCACCTTACTCTATGCTAAAACAACACGATAGAATTAAAACAATCTGCATTGGTGTACTGGTATATGTTGAACAAACTTCGATAAGTGACGAGCAATATTTTGGGATTCCAGTTGATTGGCCCCTTGCGTTTTTGTCGTTACTTGATGTAATTTTTTCTCATTCAGGCTCATTCAGCGAGTCGGATGAATCGCAACGAGATTCATGAGATCAAATTGAAGCAAGTCAATTTTATCACCTAAGTCGACTCGTCTCACTTCCCTGGGATAATCGTACGAAAAATTCCCAAAATTAAGATTCAATGGACCAAACACTACTCTCTCAAGTGCCGCACTGACGCAGTCCTTGAAGAGCGAAGGTTTTGTGTACAGAATACAACAGCATACAAAAATCAAGAAGAAGGATCGTTTGTAAATTATCTAAATTTCCAGTAAAGTTGCTTGTCTTATCAACAGCTTTTTTGTGGAAAACAGTCTTGTAAACGGTTTATGAATTATAACCAAAATATGTGTGAAACTGTCAGTTTTTGTATCAAAACACTACGAAAGAATGAGAATACCGTCACGAGATGTTTACAAAAGTTGTGTTTTTGTGTTAACAACATTTCGTACAAAGGTTGCATTAATAATATCTTAATAGTTTGTGAAACATTGTGTTAAGGGAAAATTATGCTTTCAATTTCGAAATAACCTTTAAAAACTCAAATATGGGTTTGCTAGTAAAAGTTCGTACTTTCTTGTTTACATTTGATGACCTTCAAAATGTTACACTGTGTTAACGAACAACTTTACCGAAAACACCAGCTTTCTATCGAATTTATATCGGCCAATATATAAATTTTAAATGTTCAATGCTCACAAGCTTCTTCTAGTAATGGCATATTCAACTAACAAAGCTTACAAACACATAGTCCCGAACCGAACGAATGAAATTGCCGGACAAGTTTGCTTTGGCTACAAATCAAATATGGTATTTTAAAATCGTTAAGATATTTCTGTAATCTTCGTTTTGTTTTCAATATCCCGTGCCAAATCGTAGAGCTGTAAAGTGCACTTTCAATTTTGGAGGACAAAATAATTCTCATGAAACCAATGCAATTCCGCTTGCTAAACGATGCATAAAATTCGTTTTAAAACCCCAACACAGAAAAAACATAACGGGCACACGGGGTCAACGTCGGTTGGCTCGGAGTTCACCTTTCCGGAGCATCCCTCGTCTGTGCGACACTGAATCAAGTGCATATCGAATGCCATCGTCGTCTTCCTCTTCGGTGGCGTCGGTGTAGTCGAAATAAATGTTGGCAAATAAGCTTGCCGGAGCTAATTTCATGCTATTTACGTTTTCTCATAAATACACATCTATTCAATATTTATCATTCTAAATCCCCCTGGCCTGGTGCCGTCCAACCTCCCCCATCGGTGTAGAACTGCACACGTTTACTAAGTATATTTGAATTCGGATATGGCCCTACCACAGACGGAACCTTGAAATTTTCACTCCGGCCTTGCTGTTGTTGGAGTTGTTTCTAAACTTCTCCGAATGTGCTCTGTCAGCGCACTATGGGACAAAAGTCAAAAGTACGTAAAGTAATTCCATGCCCTTTAAAAAAATATATGAAAGTATATGAAACTTTCATGTATAAACAAGAGCCTTGTTTAGAGTAATTCAAATGCATTTGGAAAAGAAATTTAAAAAATTGTAAAATCTATTGAGTTCAGAGAAAAACAAGTGATATGTAATGTTTTCTCTTGAAATTCGCTTATTATTCATAGTACATAGTCAACTTTCAATCATATCTTAGATGCATTTCAATATATCTTGTATCATAATCACCATTGAAAATATAGTTTTTTAGCTTAAACAAAGTTCAGCTTCATAATTGAGAAGCGCGAATAAATTATGCAACAAATACATTACACATGTTACACAACGATAAATTATTAAAATCAATTTTATTCAAAAAAAATGTTGGGCTTTTGTTACGATATTTTGATTTCTGGCAAAGATTCCCTTTAATCAACAAGAATATATATATCTTAAAATTCTAGCCCATAGTGCAGCAAGTGCAAACAAACATAGAAGCTTAGGAAAAGGCAGGAAAATTTCTACATTTGTCGAATGTTGTGCTTGCTGGTACGACTCCGAGGGAAAAGGGGGAGGAAACAATGATTTAAAGCGGAAGCTTAGAGGAAAAACG
This sequence comes from Aedes aegypti, assembly GCF_002204515.2. Lineage (NCBI taxonomy): Eukaryota > Metazoa > Arthropoda > Insecta > Diptera > Culicidae > Aedes > Aedes aegypti. The sequence continues at coordinate 71,503,371 of NC_035109.1, forward strand.
GGGGAAATTCAGACGGCGCCCGGTTTAGAGTTTTGGTTGGTATCACGCACGAGTTCACGAACAAAATGGAGAAACATTCCACATTCGTCCACTTCCAGTCGCAGGATTTGACTGACTGTTCCGCTGGGAACTGGCTTATGTGTGTGGAAAGACGAAGACTTGTGTCGCGTTGGAATGGAGAGGGGCACGGGCATCGACCCAATCATTAAAGCTGTTTTCGGAGAATTTCAGTGGCACTGAATTGACGCCGCATAGCTCGTGACCGGAAGGAGGACAAATGTGGAGCCTGGTGCAGTTGTCGATGCTCGCTAGTGGTTACGATGGAAATCTATGTGGCATCGCGTGTGGCACTGGTCTCGGATTGCAGACGAGATTAGAATAAATTTCAAGGGAATTGCGCTTATCGATTTACGGTGAAATGCGGTGTTTAGAAGACTTTTAGTATTCGTCGCCACAGGGTATACGAGTTTCAGAGTAGAAGAATCAATTTTGTTTTTGAACGTAAGTGCATACATAAACAAGCTGCATTATATGTTTCTTTCTTAAAATTCTTCATTAGTATTCTTCCAAACATTACATTTGTTTCTTATTTCTAGGTGTTCTGTGTTATTAGACAACACTATCATTCTAATTTGGTATAACAAAATAAGGCTTTTTCTAACATTTTGTTAGCAACATATTATAATTCATTTTTCGTAGCAGTTAGGAATTTCAGCAGCTGAGTTGATTTCACTTGCTTATAAGAGAAAAAACGCATTCAATTCACTTAACTTAACTTAACCTTAAAATATAACGCATTAATCATGGCAATAGAATAGTGCATCGATTTTTGTCTTAAATTGTTAGTTTTATTATTTGACATTTGTTCCAATGTTTCAACATTGGATATTCTATATTACTCATTGGTACTATACCAGGGAGGAAGCTTCAGAATCATTTTCAAAATTTTAATTTGAATTCTCTGCAGAGCTTTCTTCCTGGTATTACAACAGCTAGTCCATATTGGTACAGCATACAACATGGCTGGCCTGAAAATTTGTTTGAATATCAAAAGCTTGTTCTTAAGACAAAGTTTTGATTTTCTATTCATAAGGGGATAGAGACATTTTACATATTTATTACATTTGGCTTGAATGCCCTCAATGTGATTTTTGAAAGTTAAATTCTTATCTAGCATGAGCCCTAGCTACTTAACTTCATCTGACCAATTTATTGGAACCCCTCTCATCGTGACAACATGTCTACTTGAAGGTTTCAAATAAAGAGCTTTTGGTTTATGTGGGAATATTATTAGTGGTTTTTTTTATAAGCATTAGGAGAAATCTTCCATTTTTGCAAGTATGAAGAAAAAATATCCAAACTTTTTTGCAATCGACTACAGATGACACGCAGGCTTCGTCCTTTGGCGCAGAGGCCTGTGTCATCCGCAAACAAAGATTTTTGACATCCCTGAGGTAACTCAGGTAAGTCAGATGTGAAAAAATTGTATAATATTGGTCCCAAAATGCTGCCTTGGGGAACACCAGCTCTTACAGGAAGTCTTTCAGATCTGGAGTTCTGATAATTAACCTGAAGTGTACGATTTGACAGATAACTTTGAATTATTCTAACAATGTATGTTGGAATTTTAAAGTTTTTTTAATTTTACAATCAAACCTTCATGCCTAACATTGTCGAATGCTTTTTCTATGTCTAGAAGAGCAAGACCAGTAGAATAGCCTTCAGATTTGTTGGAACGGATCAAATTTGTTACACGTAAAAGTTGATGAGTGGTCGAATGTCCATAGCGGAATCCAAACTGTTCATTGACAAAAAATGAATTTAAAAATGAATTTTCGTTGATGTGGGCCATCATTCTATTCAAAATGACCTTTTCAAAAAGTTTACTGATGGATGAAAGCAAACTGATTGGACGTTAGCTAGAAGCTTCTGCATGATTTTTGTCTGGTTTTAAAACTGGAACAACCTTAGCATTTTTCCATTTGTCAGGAAAATATGCTAATTGAAAACATTTGTTAAGTATATCAACTAAAAATGCTAAGCTAATTTGTTAAATATATCAACTAAAAATACGAGCCTCAACGACTTGCCTACGCGAAGGGGAAGGCCAAAAATTTGACTTATGATTGCCCCCACAATTTGAGCATATAAACTTGGTGGTATCTTCCTTCACTGGACAGATATCCTTAGCGTGAGAAGAGCCTCCGAAAATCATACATTTAGCATCCATCCGGTAATTTTCCGGTAAACCCCACTTTTGGCACCGACTGCACTGAGTGGGGTTCTGGAAATTTCTTACAGGTTTCTGGAAATGTTCCCATGTCACACGGACATCGAACATAAGTTTTGCTTATTCTAAAGCTTTAATATTTTTTAGTTCTTTTTTGTCAAAGTGAACTAAATAATATTCTTGAGAAAGCCCTTTCCGAACAATACCAGATTGGCTTCTCTTTTTCATAATGATTACTTGGACTGGGGAAAATCCAAGTAAATCATTAATTCCATTTTTGATTTCTTCAAATGACTTAAAGTCACTTGAGAGACCATTCAAGACAACTTCGAACAAATGTTCAGTTTTGTCGTCATAAGAAAAAAAATGTGCTTCTTCTCTTCAAGATGTTTGAGAAGAAGTTCGCGATCTTTAAGAGTTTCCGGCAAAACGCGACAGTCTCCTTTCTTCGCGATTTGGAAGGAAACCTTGATTTCCCTAATGGAGTTCAAGATCTCCTGCCTAAATCCCTCAAATTCGGAACATCTGACCACGATAGGCGGCACTCTTTGCTTCCTCATTTAAATTAAAGAGCCTGGGCTAGAGACTGCTTCGATTTGGTGTGCGGAAAATTTTTCTGGAGCATCGAACTGATAGCTCATTTCGATGCAATTATCAACATTATTATTTCAGCCTTGGAAGAAAGCGCGCATTCCGAAGAAACGTCCTTTCTTCCATTCTTGTCACGTTTTGTGACAATTTTAAATTTCACTTTTTTGGAATCTAGCCTTCCTTTTGTTTGTGGTTGCAATCATGTTTAGTGAATAAACTAAAGAAGACGAGACCCCCTAAGAGGTTTTTTCCCAAGACCAAGGTGTCCCAGAAGGATTACCACCGCTAGCTTTCGCCAACGGGTCCAACGAAAAGTCGAAGGCACGGGTCCGAGGGAGGTACTATTTTAGTAGCACTGAAAAGTACCGTTTTTAATTTTAGCACTGAAAAGTACTGTTTTATTGCTTTAGGTAGTTTTTAAGAAAACTTCCAAGAGCAGATATATATTGGTGTACGCACAGCACGAAGGTACGATGCGCACTGCACGATACACACTGCTTTATTCGTATTCAATCGACACGTCACGAGTCATGAGCGATTCACAATCTCTTCCGAGCCATTTCTTGTAAATGGAATATTTATTCTTCTATAATACAATATTTGTAAATTCACCAGTACTGAGGAATCTTGCATGCCCCATCACACAAAGCTCATAGATGCCTTCACATGGTTCTTCAAATCTTGTTTCGCCTTCGCACGATTTCTTAGAAGCTTTTCCGTGGATTGTACACTCTCTACGAGGACGCTTCAGATCTCCGGCGGCAGGCGGGCAACTCGAGAAAGTTCCATCAGAGTCCGCTTGCTTACTGGAACACGCACTCTCAAGATGGTGCCGTTCTCTTTAATCCCAACTTGTGTTCTGTGCGCAAAAAATAACCAGAACTTTGATGGCGTTATTTTCGGCGGCGGTGGCGGTGGAATGTTGGAATTGAATTTTTCCATATCCCTGCCCGGTGGAATCCGCTCCTTTGTCGGATGGTGACGGCTTTTTAGGATGACGATGATGCTGCTTTCCGGGTAAAACTTCACCTACATCTAGTGGGCTAAAAATATTGCTTTCGCCTTCATGGGGAGATAACCACAACTAAGATGGTGCACATCGGGGAAAAGTGGAAGTATTATTGGCTGAATTTCAATTCACAAAGCTCAGACAATGCTTTCGTGACCCTGCTATGGAAGTTATACGTTTGACTCAATACAGAAACAAAAAAAAATTGATAAAATGTCTCAATTAGACCCTGGCTCTAACCCTTTTTTAAATTTTATATAATTCTTAAATAAAAACAAATATGAACTCAAAAATCAATTCCGTCCAGAATAATAAACAATAATCAATTGAGAAAGAGCTCAAAAACTGAAATGCACTTTGAAAGCGAGCATAATTTTAATTTAGAACTCACTTGTCCAGTAGAAAATAAAGTTACTCAGGACTTCGAAAGCATTCTCAATCAAGAGAACGTTTAAGAAAATTCCTGGGAGACTGATTTGGAAGAAATGAGAACTATCATTAAAAAATTAAGAAATATGAAAGCTCCTGGAGATGATAGAATTTTATACATCCTTATAAGGAAACTTCTAGATAGTAGCTCATAATTCTTGGTTGATATATTTAACAAATGTTTTTGTTTGACATATTTTCTTGAAAAATGGAAAAATGCCAAGGTTGTATCAATTTCAAAACCAGAGCAAATTCCTTCGGAAGCTTTCATCTATCGTCCAATCAGTTTGATTTCTTCCATCAGTAAACTTTTAGAAAAGATAATTTTGAACAGAATGATGGACCACATCAACGAAAATTTAATTTTTGACAATGAACATGTCACATTCGACCACTCATGAGTATTTAAGTGTAATAAATTTGATCCGTTCCAATAAATCTGAAGGCTTTATTGTTTGGTGTATTGTTTTGAATGATACTAATAAAAGAATAAAAAAAAGTGTAAATCGGAAACATCTACATTTTTTACTTCGTAATGTTTTTCCGCAAATATCCCAATGTACAACTTCGGCAAGCAGCAAAAAGGGTTAAGGCACGGTCTCTCCACTAGGCGCTTCTTCAAGCTTCAAGCGGCAGAAGACACTTCTGGTGAGATTTTCGTCAAATAGATAAGCGGCCCGTTCCGTTGCATATTTTTTGGGGAACGAACGAAATTTTACCGCCATCATCTTCGTTTGGTTTTTTCTTCGCCTGTTTCATTCTTTTGAAGCCTGACTGGAACGGGGGATGTCCCTTTTGATGTAGGTTTTTGAGCTAAGGAGAGGGAGGGGGACTTTCCGGAAATTGTCTGCGAGTGCTTTCAATGATTTTTCTGCCTAGCTTTCCACGGAGTGCCGTGTATGTTTGTTAAAGATTGCGTAAAAAATGATAAGAGAAGAATGGAGTTTTGAAATAGTTGGCGGGAACGGGGTGAGGGCAAAGGATATTGCTGAACGATATATTTTGTTAGCAGTTATTTTTAGTAGGAGAGAATTCTATGGGAGGAGACAACGGATATTGAAACGATCCACATAGATTTTTTAAGTCATCCTATGGTTAGTGTTTCGTTTGATCCATAGTCTGAATAGTAAGGTGTGGTACTCCGATGTAAACTGAATTCGGTGTGCGATATTTTTGCTGCAATTAAACTGAGTGTTACACTGGTATAAAGCATTCAAGAGCTACGTTCAAAGACGAAATATTGAAAAATCTTGTAGAGCACCCACGAGCTTTGTGTGATAGAGAAATGCTTGATAATTTCTTATTGCAATAACTTCTTACAACGAAAATTCAGATGAACTATGTTGGCCACGCCAACTGGAGGGAACGGTTTCCGAAAAATTGAACCACCTCATAGATTTTCGGTTGGTTAAAATTTCTTTTAATGAGAAATTCATAAGTGATAGTATAGTATACAGTTATCATATCAGACAGCCTGGTAGTGTTATACTCAAAACATACCCAAGCCGTTCCCATAGGGGACGTTAGACACAAGGAAGGACGATTCAAGTAATACTGTTTCATATGGTATGCCCTCTTCAACATCTATTCCAATTTCTCTCGCCGTTCCCTTACGGTACCTATCCATCTAGTATTCATTGCTTTCTCCTCCATGCTCCCTCTTACTTCGAGCAAAATAGACCGATATGCCGATAAACAGATTCAAAATATAATTATCACGGTCGATACCTTTGTATGTTTACAAATAGTTTATTTAAAAACGCGAATAACTTATGAAAATGGCCTATTTTGATATTTGAACAATATTTTTTGCATTAAACTTGATATAATTAGAAAATGGCTAATTCTAGAAAAATTATTCATATAATCATTATGACATTATGACTTAATTTTTTTTCTTGTAGCCCAAACAGTTCACTACAACTTCTTCATAGAACATTTTTCTCTAAAATCAACAGTTTCGGAGGTAGAATTTTCCAAATAAGTTGCATGTAAGAATTTATGGGCCATTTTCAAAAGTTATTTACATCTATTCTACCATACCAAAAACATGTGCAAAATTTAATACAAATCGAAGATGATCGAGTTCTGTGACTGACCGATTTGACATGGAATTCGTCAGCTACGTCCCGGCTCATGGCTTTACGAGGGGCGAACGCTTGCCGCACTATATCGTCAGTGGCAGTATGCGTTATCGCTGGTATGATCCCCATCTGCATCACTCTGGCTCTCTTTGGGGCTCTCGTTCGCTGCTTCCATATCAGACTTGTTATTACGGGGAAATTTAAAAATTTGGATCAGCTCGCGGAAATAACGCGCACAGAACAAAATTACCAAAGTGTGCTTTGCGTTCTGATTGATAGAAGCATCATCAAATTAGTCACCTGGCTGCCCATAACTACATAACAGTCACATTCGACATTTTTGACAAATTGGAGTTAATACCATGGAAAGTCATCAAATGATAAATACTTTCGATTAACTTACTGAAATCTGTGAGATTGTTCTAGAAAATTCGAAAAAAATACCAAGTTGTTTTGTCACATTGGTAATAATGACCGCATAACAGTCACACTGTGATTATAAATGAGCCTTGTAATGTAATAGCAATGAAATTTCTATCAGAATTATTTTCTGACTATTCACCTAGTATGCGATATCAGTTGTACAAGATATCAACCTCAAATAAGCAATTTTGAGTTCCTGGTAATTTTTAGAAATTTTAGTTTTCTCCCATACTGCAATAAAATGCACACTTAATGTTCCATTTACTCAATGCCTACTTTTGTCGAATGTTACAAGTATGCAGTTATGGGCAGTGGGGGTCTTTTTCTGTCATATCGTAGATTAACAATATTGCTGAAGAAAACTTGCCGTTAGAACTTTTCAAAGATTTACATTATTGTCAATTCAGATTTTTTCTCGATTTGATTTTTGTCTCGTTAATCGCGTAGATGGCAACCTGTATCTGATTCCGAGTAATTTACTCCAGCATGATACCATGCCGTATAGCTATGTTCTTGTAGCAAAGTTACAACGCAGTCTTATCATGGTTCTCAATTTAATTATGAGCATTCTTCGGTTTTGGCACAAATCCTGTAAGCCTCGAGTTTTTTATGTACGCGAATCAATAGTATATCTCAGCGGTTTGCATATCGTGCTCTGCGGAGCACTTGGTGCTCCGCGAGGCCTTGGCAGGTGCTCCGCGACAATTTTGAAAATTTACTATTACCTTAAAAAATTTCAACTTATTGCTTTAAAATTCGCTTTCACTTATACCAAACCAAGCCAGAATTTACAAGAGTTCAAATTTGAAATAAAAAAATTCGATCGCGTTGAAATTTTTATCGATTAGTTACTCGTTGGTTGCGACCAATCGATCGAATTTTCTTTTAAGACTACTGATTTGTCCTTCAGATTTATGCTCTTGAAAATTTATTTAATTCATCTTTATTTTATGACGTTTTTCGATATTATAGCGGAAGACGAGTCTTATGCACACGGTGTCAAAATCTCGATCATTATTCCATTTACCTCCGATATGTCTACTGAAATGTTCAGCATTTAGTCTATAATTTTGTTATTGGAAGATTAAAAATATTTTGACGATGAAAATTGTCCCATACGTTTAGTTTTGGACAGTTTAAGTTGCAAAATTGAGTTTTCTTGAATTTAATATGGAGAACATTGCTTTAAGAAGAAATCCTATTCCCCTCGATAGAATGTTTTGAAATTTCAGGGTGCAAAAGTTTTGTTGGGATATTTATCCTCGTAAAAAATCTGATGTAAGGAGGTGGATCTTTTGATTCACTTCGGCAGTGGGGTTATTTGATAGCTACTGAGCTCATATTTGGTCACAATATGCGTCGTATTAAAGTGCTGCTTTTTGCAAAATTTCAGACAGTTCGGCCAATAAAAACTCCATGCTAAAGTGAATCATGGAAGTGCCAAGTAGCTCTGCACTGTACATGCAACGTCGGCAATAATTGAAATTTTGACACCGTGATACAAAATTATGAATATTTCACGAGTTTCATTGAATTTATGAATATTCCTAATGTGTTTTACTTGTGGTTAACCCATTCAGACATATTAATAAAGGCTTCGAAAAGAAATATTTCGCTACAGAAACCCGCTCAGTTGTTCGAACTAACAACAAAAGTTGAAAAATTACACAATTATTACAATTCTGTCGTTTTGAAGCCACGAATCTGAAATATTTGACAAAAAACCAAATATAGTTCTATAAATTAGCCATCCTTGTCTTAGTTTAACCTTGAAATAAAAAAGTGTGCTGAATCACATAAAACAAATCTTTTTAAATTCGAATATATATTTAAGAATAAAGTCAAAATAAAAAAACATTGACCATCTTTTATGATTTATCTTATTTAACGAATTCCATTACAATTATAGGGTCTATTTAAGTGTATACAAATAAACCAGATTATATACGGAGTGATGATGAAGAACAGGTGCTCCGCGCAACAATGTTATTTCAAAAAGTGCTCCGCGAGCCGAAAAGGCTGAAAACCCTTGGTATATCTGAATAACAATGCCATTCCTATTCCAAACCTTGCCAAACAGAATAATTGCGATCCACAACAACTGTTGCTGTAATTGGGTGCAAATAACATTTCATCACATCACACCTCCATGCGTCACCGTTCCTTGGATGTAGCGCTCCTAAAGCTCGAACTGTTTAACCGAAAGCCGTGGGCTCGTGTGTGGTGCAGAGGGCCACATCCAAGAAACGGTGAAGCATGGAGGAGGAAATGTGATGGTCTGGGGGTGTTTTTCATGGAATGGAGTAGGAAACCTCGTGAAAATCGACGGAATAATGACGGCAGATTCCTACATCAACATCTTGCGGGAAAATCTGGAGGTTTCGCTGATCAAGACGGGCCTTGAAGAGAAACTCATATATCTCTAGAACAACGACCCAAAGCATACTGTCAAGAAGACCAATTCTTTCTTCCGGTCTTGTTGGATTAAACTGCTGGAATGGCCTCCACAAAACCCAGACCTCAACCCCATCGAGAATTTGTGGGCGATTCTCGATGCCAGGGTTGACAAAACTGGTGTTACCAACAAAAATAATCATTTTGAAGCCTTGGAGCGTGCCTGGGAAGAACTAGAACCACAACACCTACAAAACCTGGTGAAAAGCATGCCGAAGCGCCTCCAACAAGTCGTTAAGGCCAAAGGAGGACACATCAACTATTAAATTGCTTTTTATTTTTCTTGAATCACCTTTTCTGGGGCCAAGAAGGAAGTGGGCACTTTATTTTGTCACTATTTTTTTCTCAATACAAATTGATTTTCTTTTTCTTTGAGTAAAATTTTTTGTTTTATCAAAATTTCGTAAGTGCAACTTTAAAAGAATATCGAAAATAAAATATCAAAAAAGATTTAAGTGTGTTAACTTTAATTTGAACCAAATCAATGAGAGAAATTCGAAAACTGGTGAGGTGGGCACTTTATTTTGCCAATCAGTGTATATTAGGGTGCGGCTTATTTTTCAAAAGTTCTCATGACCAAAAATTCGTGTGCTCTACTGAATTCAAATCACATTAAAAAGAAACCTCAAAATTTGAGCCAAAAATATTAACATTTAGAGGTGGCGCAAGCGTCTTGAAGTTGAATTTTCAGGTTATAAAAAATGACTTTCAGTGAAGTACACATAACTTTGTTATTTTTCAACCGATTTTAAAACTTTTAGCATCAATAGCTTCAAAATTAAATTTGTAAAAACTTTATTGAACACCAAATTTGTCTAAAATCAAAACAAGTTTAAGTTAAAAGTAATTTATTCCAAATTTTTCCTCATTTTACTAAAAATTTCAACTTTGTTTGACCATAACTTCATGATTACTCAACCGATTCCAAATCTTTTTACATGCTTTTGAAGCTAATTTAATTAAAATGTCTTGACCAAGTTATTCAACAAAAACTGCACAAAAACATTGTTTTTTTTAACGAAAAATGCCAGTTTTGTCAAATCTTTTGCTGTTAAATATTGTCTCTTTTTTTTTTTCAATTTTTTTTTTTTTTTAAGGCACTCTGTGCTTGTGGCCACTACTGTGCCGGAATCAGTTGATCTGTAGCTTCTTTACCGATACAGATCTATTTTCAACTTATCTATATTTACATCTACTTTCACTCTCTCCTACTCTCACACCGAGCAGGTAGGAGAGAGCTCTACTGTTAGTGAGGCTAGCTGCCTGCGAAGAGGGTCAGTTTGTCTCAGTCACCATCTGATACTGACGGAGGATGGATGTGCTCTCCAAAGCACAGTCCTCCGTGAGGCGTCTTCTGGTGGCTGGACGGGTTTTTTGTGAAGGGGCTGGGAATCGAATCCATGACCTTCCGCTTATGAAGCGAAAGCGTAACCTCAAGGCTACAGACCCCCCTAATATTGTCTCTTAAGGTGAAGATAAATCGAAGCCAAATCTAAAATTTTCAAGAGCACAAATCTGGAGAACCGAACAACCGTTTGAGCTGAAAACTTAATCGATTGGTCACCACCAGGCAGTAAACAATCGATTAAGTTTTCAGATTAAACGGATGTTTGGTTATCCAGATTCGTGCTCTTGAAAATCTTAGGTTTGGCTTCGATTCACCTTCACCTTAAGCTGAAACTGATTTTTCTCATTTGTTAGACGTTTGGGAAGGACATTGCAACAATTTTGAAATAATTTTGAAACAAAATTATGTTTGCATATGTTAAAATATATATGCAGTATTCAACTCGTAATTAGGGCAAGATGCTTTACATATTTAAGTTTTATAGAAAAAGTGCTATTTTCGGCAAAAAAAACTTAAAAAAATTAAAAGAAATTTGATTTTTTCATTGAAAATCATGTTTTTGGGTAGTTTTTGTTGAATACCTAAGTCAAAAATATTGTTTAGAAAAAAATGTTGTATGTTGAGTTTGAAAACAAATAAATTTGCTTCAAAAGTATGTAAAAAGATTTGGAACCGATTGAGTTTTAATGAAGTTATGGTCAAACAAAAATGATTTTTTTAGCAAAATAAGGAAAATATTGGATAAAAGTATTTTTAACTAAGACAAGTTTTGATTTTAGACAAATTCGATGTTCTACAAAATTTTTATTTATTTAATTCGAAAGAAAATGGTGCTTAAAGTTTTGAAATCGGTTGAAAAATAACAAAGTTATGTTTACTTAACGGCAGGTCATTTTTTATAACTTGAAATTCACCTTCAACACGCTTGAGCCATCCTAAATGTTAATATTTTTGGCTCAGACTTTGAGGTTTCTCTTATAATGTGATTTAAATTCAGTAGAGCACACGAATTTTTGGTTTTGAGAACTTTTGAAAAATAAGCCGCACTCTAGTGTATATATATATGATATTTGGATAGTATTTTTGCAAAGTTCCATAAGGATTGTGTGAAAATTGAAGTTTTGAGAGTATTTTGAAGAACACGAGCAACGTAATTGTATTTTTTGCTCCTTTGTAAAATATATGGAGAAAACCAAATGAAATTCATGTTAGTTTTCAAATATGAGCACACATATGCACACATATGACACTAGTTTTAAATTGAAGATTTTTCAATCAAGTTTTGGTAAATCATAGATTCATCTTGCGCAAACTTGCGAAACATAGGTTCTCTGTCGTTTGACTAACCCGATTGAATGTGACTGTTCTGAGTACGATAATATATTAATGAGTGTAATGAATACTTTTGTTTGGGTGGTAATCAAAAGGCGTATTTGTTTAAAAGATACATTTATAACGATACTGACGTATTCTATTTTCAAACCATTCACTAGCTGGGCTCAAGTGCCGTATTGCTTGACGAAGCCAAATCACATGTTGATAACATTAAATTCTGATATATTAGTAAATCACCTAAAAACAGGTTAATCATACAATGATAATGAATAGTTCTAAAACATGAACAATCTAGTCAATCAGAATAAAAAAAAAACTCTACAAAAATATAAGAAATCTATTTCAAGACTTTTTTTCCATTTTTTGTATGGAGAGGAATCACTGTGTGGCGGGGACTATTTTGAGTAATACGAGCGTATCACCGACATGAGTAGAAGCGCTAGTGAACCAGAAGCCATCCTCCAACAGGATTCGCTGGACCGACTTAAGCACTCTACCGGTCAACAATGGAGTAAGAATAACGCATAAATTCACTGGTTTCGAGGGTCGGGGAACTCTAGCTGGAAACTACGCTAAGAAGTATTGACACGACGATCCGCCTCCTGTGGGTCATCGCTTGCGAACTGGAAGTTACCCTTCAAACGGAATCGCAAGACCGACCTCGGGGTGATGGCATTCGGGGAAATGGCCTTCAGGGTAGAATGGGGGAGAATCAGACTTGAACATTGGACATGGTACATTTGGTGCGGGGTTACACCTTTTTTGAATGCAGCGTTTTTATCAGCCGACAGCAATGCTCCAAGGTAGACGAATTTGTCTACCACCTCCAACGTATCCCTGTATACCTTCACACGGTTTCCTGGGCGAGCCCTATAGCGCTCGGTTCCGCCTACTAGCATGTGCTTTGTCTTGGACGCATTCACCACCATCATAACTTTTAGACGTTTAAGGTTGGTGTTTGAATCTGCCACCATTTTAACTGTTCGGCCGACAATATCCATATCATCGGTGAAGCAAACAAATGGGCTAGATCTCGTAAAAATTGTACCCCGGCTGTTAAGCCGTAACATCTTCCAGCGTGATATTGATCAACAGGCATCTTGTCGTGCCTACTATGAGTTATAGAGGAAACTGCGATCGAGTAAGATTCACCCCTGCACCAAATGTACCATGTTCAAAACGTTAATAAGATCGATGGTCCTCTATGGTTATAAGATCTGCAGGGCTGTTACAATAGTCGTGAATTTCACGATTCTCACGGATTTGTTTCGCCAGTCGCGAAAATCGCGGATTTATCAAATCATGACGCGAAAGTCGCAAATTTCTGTTTTACAAAAAAGAGCCACACTTTGTTTATATTGGATGTGCAGAAAATTTTGAACATCTCCCAATTAGTTATTATTTTCTTTACAATTTTTTTTTTGTATAAATACATCTTTTTTGCTCGATTGGAATGCGGATTTGTATGGAAATGATAGTTTTTATATTGACGCCACTCTCATCTAAATCCACTCTGACCAGCACGACTCTTGAGGTGTTGAAGCAAGAAGACATTATAATACTATCAGAGTATGTCTGGTTTGCAAAATGTATGAATTAAGTACATTTCCAAGCCAAGATTACCGTATGATAAATCTAATTTCAAATTTTATTTCTGTCAATTGAAGTTTTCTTGGACCATTCAAGAAGATTTTTTGCTAATGACTATGAATGTGTCAAATGACTTTGAGTGTCCATCCATCCGGAAAAGCGAAAAAAACGGGAAATACAATAGGCTGGGAAAAATTCTGCAAATACCCGGCAATTTGAACAAACAACAATTTCAAGCTTATGGACGAAACAAGAAAACTGCCTGACAACTCGAAACTTATTATTTGTTTTATCAAAATCCTAAAAAAAAAATCGGTGGTTTCCTAGAGAATTGTTCGATTGTAGATTAGTCTAACCATTCTTACCGATTTCTTGTGAATCGCTTCGTAGATTTATTGCGGAAAGATATTGAACTAATTCAAAGGAAATTTTATAGAACATCAACATTCTTAGAAGGATATCTAAGGAATCCTGGCAATGTTATTGGTGAGATGCTTGATAGATTTCCATTTGGATTCATGGCAATTTTTTGATAAGATCTTTGCAGAGATCTCCACATGAATCGAGGCAGTAATTAGTCAGTTTGTTAAAAGTTCTTTGAGAGATCACTAAAAAGGTAATTGGTAGATTGCTTATAATGTTTTTAGTGGATTCTAGAAGTCAATATTGAGAGAATTACTTCAGGTATCGAAAATGATTGTTTTTCTCGTGAGCAAACATGTAATATACATAAAAAAAATAAACTACGTTCTCGCTTAACTTTAAGGTGAACCCAAAAACCCAAGTGAAGCGGAAAGAGTACTGCAGCCGAAACAAGAAGGCAGGTAAATAAACTTGGTGCACTATGACCTGAAGAGGGTTGGCCTCACTATTGTAGATCTTCAAGACCAGTTCTCAATAAATCTCTTGTATAACTTGAATTAGCCGTTTGAGTCCAATATGGTTCTACTAATTACTCTGAATCATATTACCCACAATGCCATCGAACCAAGTGCCACTACCGACTGAATCATAACCCCGAATGCTACTACCCCGAATGTACAATTATTTTGATTGAGGTTGTGAGTCGTTCGGGGATATGGAATTCTGGGTGATGACATTTGGGGTAATGAGGTGGAATCGTTTGAGTCTACTTGAATATGTACAGTCGAAGCTTGTTATAACGACATCGCAAAAGACCGTCGTTATAGAGAATAATTATTACATTTAAATGTTTTTAAAAGGACCGAAATGTGTCGCTATAGAGAGCTTTTGTCGCTATAAAAGTAGTCGTTATAACAAGCTTCGACTGTATCTTATTCATTAATTTTCGAGAAATCCCTGGCTCAAAGCAGGATTTGATTTGCCGTAAACAACTAATGTTCTCCCGTTGAGCTCTAAACATTATAAACCATAAATGTTCGATCCTATGTGAGCTTGTATTGCAATGAAGTTTCGGATGATTACTGAAAATAAATAAAAATTTTCCACTATTCTGCATAGACCAAAATTCACACAAATTCTATTTACGTAAATGAAATTAACGTAAATAGAAGTTACATAAATGAAAGTTTCAATATGATGGAAATGCTAATTACAGCCGTTCGACAGTTCCATATGCAGCAACCATTCCATCAGACTCCTCAAAATCTACGGAAGCCATCCGTCAATTCAAAGAAAGCAATTTCGAAATTTGTCATTCATAAATCAAACTCGATAAACGTGAATCCGAGAAACGCCGTGCCTTCCAATCCAACTTGCCAGAGCGGAATTACCTGTTGAAATAGTTTATGACTTTGATCCGAGCCAATCTCTACAACTCCATCAATTATGAATACGTATGCATTAGATAGTATCTCGTTCCGAGAGCAGGATTCAGCATCCCCCTTCGGACCGGCGGAACACAGGTGTGCAACATACCGAAGATTAAACACATAACTCAGCGATTGTGTATCATTATTATCATTTTCTGTCCAGACCGGAGCACATGTACCAACGCTGCTGCACCTGAAGCCCAGCCATTTCCAGATGTTGGTTGCATTACATACAATGCGATGATGGAAAACATGTTGCTATCTAGCTGGCAAACAGCTCCGGATGGTATGATTTACGACTCGGCGACTATTAGCTCGTTCCCGGCTACGGACCTACTGGAATCAAGTTCTAAACGCACACAACCGTCGCACTATGGACCAGAAGTCGAAATTTCGCGACAAGAGTCCAACAATTTTTTAACCAATTATAAGAGATTAGTTTTCTCTCTATTAGGTACATAAGTATTTGAATATCGAAGTCTTTATTCTTTAAAAAAACATCAGGCTTTTTTCAGAAACACTTTAAATTACATGAAAGATATCTATGAATATTGACTATGTTTTCCGTAATATGGAACACTCTAAAATTTTTACTCAAAATACGACGGTTTATATACCTATATTTTGATAAAACTTTTGGATTTATTTTTCTTCATTACTTACTTATAGTTTTGTCGCGAAATTTTGGTTTCTGGCCCATAGTGCACCGGTGGGAATCCATGCCCGTGCAGCGAATATTACAAGTTGAGCTCGATTGCGAAGCCTCTGGAAATGTTTACCGTGAAACAGTCGCGTTTGCTCGTAAAATGATACCTACCTTACCCAACTCGGGATGCAGCTAGTTTTCCGCCCAGTTGGAGCAGAAACCAGTGAACATTTCTGTTCAGTGTTTCGTCTTGGGAAACGCGCTGTTGTAAGACAACAGACCGCAAGTCACGTGCGTTGGTCGTTAAAGTCAAATGATTGAAGACCTATGTCCAAAAATCGGTTTCTTTCTGGTTCGATAATCGATTTTATGGCCAACCGATTACAAAATATAAACCGGCAACAGGCTCCGAGAAAGGCGATGACGACGGTCAACTAGGTCATCGTTACGCAGAAGATGTCTGCCCTTTGTCAGCAGTTTTCCATTTGAGTTATCTTCTATCTGGAACGGACTGCGGGCATGGGTGGAGGTTCTGCTCTGGGTGTGAAAAGATTAAATCACTATCTATTTGCGTCAAAACACGGATCGTTTGAGAAAAATGTGTTACATTGAACAGGTGTGAATTTCTGGTGTATGGGAAAATGATAGGATAATTCCAGCTTCTTTTTATTTAGCTGGCACGAGAAGTACAGGCCGTTTATAGGTATGTTACTCAGATGCTTTTGTCATCCGATTGTAATGTATTATTTTAAGGAGAAGAACCTGAAAGTGATTCCTCGTTAGTAAGCTGACATTATGTCGGATCTATCTAACGTCAATAACAGTGAAATTCAGCAATAGGTTTAGGTTTGTTAGGTAGATCTCATATGAGTTTGCTCTTGCGGGAGAGTTCATGCTTGAGTATTTGAGTTTACCAACATTTATTTCAAGAGTAATTTCTATGGGAATTCCTCAAGTAAACCCCGGGGAGGAGTTCAATGAAAAATACATCTGATTTTTCGAAAGATGGCTTCAAATAATTTCTTTTGAATTCGTTTAGGAATGATACTCGAGATTCCTCTAAATAAAAATTCAAGGATATTGTCAATGCATGATTCCAAGAATCAATTCAAGATTTTTCACGAAACTCTTTCAAACTTCATCTAACATTTTTCTTTGGAAAAATATTCTCTTGGTAGTTTAGCTGGGGCTCTGTCAAAAATTTTCCATGAATTCTATAAAAAAAATTTTGCACAAAGTTTTTCCCTGAGGAATTTCTCTGGAGATTCTCAATGCAATTCCAAAGAGGAATCTATCAAAATTTCTTTCAGAGGTATCTTAGAAAAAACTAAGATTATTTTATCAGATCGCAAGTATTCCTACATATATTTACCATATAAGAATTTCTTCATGAATTTTATCTAAAAAAAACTGCCCAAACGATAATTCGAAAGAATTCCCCCAGCATTTCATATACGGATTTCTTACATTTTTTTGCAATAATGCAAAATACATTGAGGGATTTCTTATGGACATTCTTCTTTAAACACTCGAGAAATTCTTTCAGGAACTTCTCCAAGAATCTGTCCAGATTTTTACTTAGAATATCCAATGCAGAAAATTGTTGAAGACATGAAGAAAAATTCTGAAAAAAATATCTACAAATTCTGCAGAACAAGTTTCGATGTTGTTAGACGCATTCATAGATAAATGACAGTAAACCCTGATAACAGTACAAGACGAATTTCTGAAAAATCTCTGAAACAATTTCTAACGCATCTGTGGAATAATCCACGTTTGAATATTTGGAGAAATCGCTAGAAAAATCATTAGATTTTTTAAGGGAAAATACAAGAATAATTATTGGGCGAATCAATTCTTAAATAATTTTTCTGACGCAACTCTTGAGAGATTTCGAAATTTCATTAAGAACTATCTATGAACTTTTAAGAGAACTGCAGAAAGATTGTAGAAATATCTGAGAAAATAAAAAAACGGTCTAGAGAATGTTCGAAAAAATAAGGTAACAACAATCCAATCGGTGGTAGGTCATTTGGCACAAAGTCGTTTGGCATTATGGCCATTTGGCATAAAGTCGTTTGGCATAATGGTCGTTTGGCATAATGGTCGTTTGGCATAATGGTCGTTTGGCATAATAGTCGTTTGGCATAATGAGTCTGAAACCAAGAATTTCTTAAAATGACATTCGTTTCTACGTTTCAATTGAATCTCTCTGATGACATCTGGCTTGTTTTGGAGTCAATTGACACAAAATGACACTTTATTCACCAATCATATGCTCTTGAATATACTAAAGCATATTAGGAAAGTTATTGCCAATTGTGTTTTATTTGTTATCCAGAAATCACCCTTTTTTTCAAACAATAATTTTTCTTTTGAGTTTCGCTATTGGAACATTTTTTTGCTCTGAAGATTTTGATATATTTAGCACAAATTTACCCTTCTTTCAAACGTTCTATGTTTTTTTTTGAAACTGATTCTTCTTGGCATTAACGTCTCCACTGGGACAGAGCCGGCTACTCAGCTTAGTGTTCTTATGAGCACTTCCACAGTTATTAACTGAGAGCTTTCTTTGCCAAAGTTGCCATTTTCGTATTCGTATATCGTGTGGCAGGTACGATGATAGTCTATGCCCAGGGAAGTCAAGAAAATTTCCATTACGAAAAGATCCTGGACTGACTGGGAATCGAACCCAGACACCTTCAGCATGGCTTTGCTTTGTAGCCGCGGGCTCTAACCACAAGGCTAAGGAAGGCCCCTGGGCTAAGGAGGAAACTGATGTAATCATAATTATAGGTGTAAAAACTGTTAATTTAAATAAATTTCACCTTCTTTTATACATAGGCTGTTTTTTGAAGCTAAATTTTTTAAATATTTTATTGTTTACAACTGACATAAGGGCGGCATTCGATAACATTGATCTGCTCAAGTTATCAGCGAAAAGAGGCATCAATTACTGCAGTTACTTTGATGGGTTGTGCTACTTTTCCCTGAATATCGGTTCCCCGAATGTCGTTTCTCCGAACGCCAGTTCCCCGAATGCCAGTTCCTCGAATATCCCGTTTCCCCGTTTAGTCAATTTCTCCGAAGAGTTTTAGCACTCATAGTTGTCGTCACTTTATACATTTCAGGGTGGTGAACGAACTGGCCATCTAATATGCACCCGTCTTTATTTGATTGGCGGTTCTTTCGAGTTTTACCGTCCTCAGGATTTTTGCCAACATGTGTATAGCCAAGAATGACTAAATACCTCTTTCTTTTGATTGCTTATCGTTCTTTCTCGTTTACTATCCAGCCATTGAAGACTGTTATAACACCTATTTAAACTGTACCACTTTTCGGGGAAACCGGTCATTCGAGGAATTGGCACTCAGGAAACCGACATTTGAAGAAACGACATTCGAGGAAAAGTAGCACAATAACTTCGATGATTCTAAACGCAATTGTTGATGTCTTTTCGTTTTATTATGCCGCAATAATTTTTGGCGTCCAATCTTCTATTGGTTTAATCATAAATTTTGCCTTCTTTTAAAAACAGGCTGTTCTTTATATTTATACTTTTTAAATTTTATCATTAAGTAAAGCTAAATGTTAACCGTTTTTATATTTTGCTATTTTATCAGTTCTTGCAAGACGTGCTGCTATAATGTTAATTACTTTAGAACCTGCCAATATTCAACATATTTTTTGCGAACGCATGATCTCGTTTTGCGATATGCTGTAAAAATGTTATCTCAACCACAAATTTTCCCTTCTTTCGATAAAAGACGGTGATTTTGATGTACACTTCCAAAATTAAAATTTCTATTGAATCGTTGAAAAGTTTTGCCATGCTTTATTTCTTAATAAGTTGTTCATTTGAGTTCGGTTGTGAGAACATTTTTTGCGTTAGAGCTTTAAACATTCTAAACGAAAAATAATTTGCTCTCTATTTTTGCATTATTCTGCAGTAATAGATCTTTGGATTAGAGCTTTTAATATTTTGCAAATAAATTTTTCCTTCTTTTATCAAGTAATTTTCATCAAGTGCTACGTCCAAACTGGGACAGAGCTTGATCTGCAGCGAAATATTCTATGACCGTTCCCTTTATAAATAACTGCGAATTTTCTTTGCCTATTTACAATTTTTAAATATGTAAATCGCAACAAGATCAAAGATACTCTATGTTCTGGCATGTAGAGAAAATTATTGTTCCGAAAAGATCTTCCACCAAACCCATCACGAGTTTTATTTAGTAATTCTCTCTAATGTCACAACAATTTTTGACTTTCATTGCTTGGAAAATCTCTGAACGAACGCTTGTTGAGAATCTACCAAAAACTTTTGCTAAGGGCTCGGTAATGTTGATCGCGGTAAAAGCTCCAATAAAGCCAATATTTATTCATTATGCCAAACGGCCATTATGCCAAATGACCATTATGCCAAACGGCCATTATGCCAAACGACCATTATGCCAAACGACTTTATGCCAAACGGCTTTATGCCAAACGGGGTACAATCAATCCAGTCGACTAGTCTAATGGCACAATTACCAGTCAGGCCAAAGTGTTGATCGAGCAATTGATCCAAACACTTAATTCAGCTTAGGTACCATTTGACCATGCGAACATGGACCTAGATAGGAATCGATGAGCCAGCAGTGGACCTAAGACTTGGACATCGGAGCATCGGACCATCACGTGGTCTGACATGTAAAATAGATGCGTAAGCAATAACGGTTAGTAGTCAGGTAGTTTCCAGTTATTATTGATCATGAATAAAATTTATTCTTAGTTGAACTATGAAGCAGTGGTAATGCCGTTTTATATTTTTATTAAAACTCCGAAGCTCCTTAACAGTTGTTAATTTATGTACAGCAGGAAATCCTACACAAATAACAATTCTCTGCAAACTTCTTCAAGCTCAAAAGGTATTTCTGGAGACGTTTCTATGATTTCGTTCTAAATGCTTTTATAAGTAGTTTTCCGTATATTTCATATTTTCAAACAGAGTTACAATAGTGAATAGGTGCTCCGCGCAAAAAAAAATAATTGGAAAAGTGCTCCGCAATTCGAAAAGTCTAAAAACCCTTGCTTAAGACAATTAAGGAATGGTTTCCCACATACAATCCTCTGGAAACAGATCTAAAAATTCCTACCTAGAGTAACCCAGGAGAAAGTATGAATATGGAAATAGATTCCTAAGAAACCCTTTGAAGCTCTGATTACTTCTGAGGAGTAGGGGGAGATCCCCCAGTGCCGGACAGCACCCAATACCGGACAAAGTCGAAACATTGAGAAATCATGGTCCAATCAAGTACACCATCTTGTAAAAAAGAAAGCTATTATGTAGACTAATGTTTGCGTAGAATAACACATCCTTGAAATATGCATGCCTTTTTAAAAAAGTTAAAAAGTTTGAAAATCTTTTAAAAAATTACGTATTTTCTTAATTTTGAGCCTATTTAGTTATTATTTTGAATATGAAAAAATACTTTGGATCACACAAGCATGATCGAACATAACCCTAATTTGATAGTATGAATGTATTTTGTACCATAATTGAACTAAATATAGACAAATTACAAGTTTCGTAAAGCAGCTCCTGTCCCCCAGTTTCGGACAGTTTGATTTGTTATATGATATCTTTGTAATTATTTCGTCAGTGTCTCAATATACTTTCATTTTTCATGGGTTCCGTCGATCATGGTATCAAACATGCAATAAAATTAAGAAGAATGATTATTCAGAACAACATCGTAAAATGTACTATTTTTTTCATCATATATAGAAGAGGTTTTTGATAGGCATCTTGCAAACTAAGAAAGACTCAAATTATTCTTGTAAATGTTGCAAATGTATTGAATTGGTAATTATAAACTATTCCTATAGTGTACACATTCAATGATGTTCAAATTTGCAGAAATCGAGGCATTTCCAGATCGTGTCTGGTATTGGGTGCCACCTTTCAAGATCGATCAATTTGGTACTAAAATACATCATCAAAATGCATTGTCAAAATTCATATTTATTTTTTCAAAATTATTTTTGTAAACTATAAAAATGATAATATTTAACATAAATGGGTAACACGAGCCCATAAAATCAATAGTTTTTGAATTATGAATTTAGTGGCTTAAGTGTCCGGTACTGGGGGATCTCCCCCTACTGGTACTACACAGCAACAAATAAATAAGTATTAAATTATTTAAGGATCAAGATTCGTACGTAATGCATTCGATTACATTTAAATTTTCAATCGACGGTTCATTTTATACGTTTAAAAGATGTGATTGTACTTTATATTTGCGACTCTATTGATTTGAAGCCACAACTACTTGATATAACCAGAGCCTTGGGATCAAAACCTACTAAAACAATTCTTTTTTTTTTTTTAATTTTACAGTTCCTTTATTTAAATTGACATTTGTGTCTACGACCTTACGGTTAAGCCGTTAAAGGCAATATAATCCAAGTTTTCAAAAAGTCATAATATCGAAGAATTTTCCATCAACGTCAATCCCGTCACAAAACTATTCCAACAATCCAACCTATAAAGAAAGCTTTAGTGACGAAAAACTTAAAAAGTTATAGTGACGACTTCCTTCGGAAAACAAGTAAAGCCGTTGTTCTTCCCAAGATAAACTAGGGCTGAAAATCTCGTAAATAAAACTAAAAAAATCTGATCAACAATTGGTGGATTACGCTCGTGGAGCAGAAGTTTGAATCAGCGAGGCAAAAGCTTGTAAATTGCCATAGAGTAAGGCGAGCATGAACATCATTGACTGCCTGCAGTTGCTACTCCGTTATTCCACGAACAGCTGTACTTACACAGGAACCAATAGACGCTGCTCGGGATCTGTAGCATCCTCAATGTGTAAAATCTGGTGCTCTTATTATTAAAACCAACAAAACCGGCGCCAGCTGTGTCCGAATGCAGGTTAATTCCTCTACCGGCAGCTTCATTGTTTACCGCTAAAAATATACTCAAATCACGTTACCATTTTTGTTTCTCGATATTTTTTCACTAGACCTCAAAAAACTTTATATTCCAAAATTTCTTGGGGGACCGACGCGTAGGCTACAGAATTTTTATCGTATTCGGATATTTACTCCTCAAAATGATACATTAATGCAAGTTTGTTGTGATAAAATGAAGCAATTTGGTGCAGCCGTTTTTGAGTAATGAGCATTTATGTTTCTGATACCACCCTGGACAAATAAAGATCTTGAAAACTCTGAAAAACCTCATATCGTAATTATCAGATTTCTCCAAAAATAGTGAACCGAT
This sequence comes from Aedes aegypti, assembly GCF_002204515.2. NCBI lineage: Eukaryota > Metazoa > Arthropoda > Insecta > Diptera > Culicidae > Aedes > Aedes aegypti. The sequence goes on from NC_035109.1 coordinate 71,526,573, forward strand.
TTGTATGATTTTTTCAGAATATCTCTTTATTATCTGGTAATGTATAGTACACATTTTTTTTTTGATAAATTGACCAAAAACAAAATGGCCGCCTGAGACATTTTATATGAAAAATGTCGGTCCCCCAAGGAACATCAGACTATCTATAAAACCATATCACCAATGATTATTATCAAAACGGCTTCTTTAACTAGAAGAGTTTTTAGAGATTTTGTGAAAAAAATGGTGCAAAAATATCGAAAAAAAAAATAAATTATCGCTATTTAAATATTTTTTTGGCGGTAAAAAATGAAGCTGCCGGTAAAGAGGTTATTTAGAGGGGGAATAGAGGACGTATACTTGCTCTCTGGCGCCGCGAAAATCTAAAACCGTCAAGAGTACAAATCTAGAGAACCAGACAGCGGTTCAAGCTGAAAACCTGATTGATTGGTCATCACCAGCCATTTGATCAAGCCCTATCCCGATCCGCTGTCCGGCTCTCCAGACCTCATTTCATTTATTTAGTTAACATCTAAACAGATAACACTGAATCAATCAATCGGTTCTGCCCCACGCTCGCCAAATCTATACGCACTTGATCTGCCCACCTAGCTCGCTACACTCCACGCCTTCTTGGACCAACCGGATCCAAATCAAACACCATCTTTGCAGGTTTGCTGTCCGGCATTCATGCAACATGCCCTGTCCATCGTATCCTTCCAGCTTAACCTCCCAAAGTGGGGGCTGGTTTCCATCCTCCGCAGTATCGACGAAGGCATTTCCTCCATTGTCACGACCATCATTGCCTGTGCTCTCAGCGCCAATCAGGTGTTCGTCGAAGTGCTGCTTCCACCTTTCGATCACCTCACGTTCGTCCGTCAAATTGCTCCCATCCTTATCCCTGCACATCTTGGCTCGCGGCACGAAGCCGTTGCGGGATGCGTTGAGCTTCTGATAGAAATTACGCGTTTCTTGAGACCGGCACAGCTGTTCATCTTCTTGCACTCCGTCTCATTCAGGCGGCGTTTTTTCTCCCGAAAGAGGCGGAACTGCTGTTCCGTCTATAACGTTCCACGTTCTGCCGGGTCCCTTGCTGCAGCATGACCGCCCGCGCTGCATTCTTCTCCTCCAAAACCTTCTGGCACTCCTCGTCGAACCAATCATTCCGTCGACTTCGTCCCACGTACCCGACGTTGCTCACTGCTGCATCGTTGATGGATGCTTTTACTGTTCTCCAGCAGTCCTCAAGAGGGGCTTCCCCAGCCCACCCTGTTCCGGTAATGCAGCCTCGATGTGCTGCGCGTATGCAGCTGCAACATCCGGTTGCTTAAGCCGCTCTAGGTCATACAGGGGCAGCCGTCAGTACCGTACGTTGTTAACGACGGAGAGTTTTGGGCGCAGTTTGACCATAACCAGATAGTGGTCAGAGTCGATGTTAGCGCCACGATAGGTCCTGACGTCGATAATGTCGGAGAAGTGCCGTCCATCAATCAGAACGTGGTCGATTTGCGATTCTGTCTGCTTTGGCGATCTCCAGGTGTATCGGTATGGAAGGCTGTGCTGGAAGTATGTGCTACGAATGGCCATATTCTTGAAGGCGGCGAAATCAATAAGTCGTAGGCCGTTTTCGTTCGTCAGCTGGTGGGCGCTGAACTTTCCAATAGTCGGACTGAATTCCTCCTCCTGGCCAACCTGAACGTTTAGATCTCCTATGATGATTTTGACATCGTGGCTTGGGCAGCTGTCGTACTCGCGTTCGAGCTGCGCATAAAAAGTTTATTATGTTGAAGTTGAAGTACCGGCCTTTGAGCCTCAACTTGCACATTCTCTCATTGATTGGCCACTACCCGATCACGCGCCTCTGCATATCACCCATCAAAATAAAATGTGTGTTGCCGCAGCTCTGGTAGATGGTATAGTTACCTCTGAACGTTCGTACCATTGATCCCTTCCAGCACACTTCCTGCAACGCTACGATGCCGAACCCTCGGTCCTTCAGCACGTCGTCGAGTATGCGTGTACTCCCGATGAAGTTGAGAGATTTATAGTTCCACGTACCGAGCTTCCAATCACTAGTCCCTTTACGTCGCTGTGGTCTTTGCCGATTGTCCCGGTTCGTATTCTCTCGTTGGTTATTCGTTGCTTGATTTTTTTACGGCTGGCTTGCAGGGCCTGACACCAACCCCCTAGATTTCCGGAAGACCATTCCCCCTAAATGTTCGGAGGACCATAGTGCACAGTTTAGCTTAGAGTCCTTCTCTGGCACTCAGACGATGATCAACCGCCCCTAAGATGGGGAACAGACGCTGTTGTCATTGGTGTAGGAACAGGGGGGCTGGGGGGCCTGACCCCCTCCAGAATCATCCAGCCCCTCCCCCCAGATTTTTTGATGATAGTAAAAATTAAAATTGAAATTAAAAATAAACACGAAGCAAAATCTTCTCAATCAATGCACTTGGCTCTTGTAAGGGACGAATTACAATCAGGTTAAAGTCCCCCTTATCAAACAAGAATAACGTGACCCTTGTTTTAGACAAAAATCTCTTCAGTGGTTTCGTTATTTAAGAGAACACCATGCTTGTCTTACACAGCATCAGCGTGACGGTTTTGACTTCGGTCAAAGCTTAACCGTCCGGCTGTCGATCGATTATAACTAGCTTCTTGTTTTATGGGATTAGCGCAATTTTTCAAAATCTCATTGCAAAAAATACCGTTGTACAAGCGTCAATTTTATTCCCAAAATTAGTTTCTTTTCTGAATAATCCAAATTATGCTGTTTTACTATAAAGCAGCATATTCACTGCCTTCTGATTTTTCATGTTTTTAGGATACCCTACTCGAGGTGTCAGGTGATAATGATTTCCCTTATGAGAATTCACTAAAGAGACTCTATAATGTTCGAAAAAATAATTGGAAAAATAGACAAAATTACTAGAGGAATTTCTAAAAACAATACATAGCGGGAATTCTTGTCAAAAAATAAGGCTGAACTTTCAAGGAGTTTCGGCATGGCCAAGTTTTCTTCATATGAATGGCAGAAATTTAACCTGGTTTCCAATCCAAACAAATACATAAAAAAAATCTTTGGTTTTCTTTGATTCAATTGTTTAGGTATTTTCACATGAATAAATTTACTGATTAATTTGACTAATTTTCTACAGATTTCAACAACATTTTTCAGAAAACTTTTTAATATTCTTTATAGAATTTTAGTGTAGTCAAATTCCTCAAGGAATATTGAAGGGTAGCTTTAGAACTTTTGCAAATTTCTTGGAAAATAGTCAAGTAATGTTGTCGGACTTATTCAAAGCTCCATTCCTTTCATGCCTTCTTTTTAATGGTAAATTGATTTCGGAGAATGTTCCCGGATTTACCTAACAAAAATCTTTCAACAGTTCAGTATTCCCTCGCAGTTCCTCCGAAAAATCATTAATTCTGTCAAATCTTATACTGAGACATTTTGCTGAAAGTTCTACTAGAAATTCTCCTGTGAATTTCTTTAAATATTTTTCCCAAACATTTTATTACCAATTCTTCCGCAAAGTTAATCAAAAGTCCTTAAAAAATGTGTCCAAAATACATCACAAATTGCGTAAAAAAAATCTTCTATGTTTTTTTTTCTAGAAATTTTGCTTCAAATCGCCGGATTATTCCAGAAATGGAAAGAAAATTGTTTTTGAAATTTCTCTTGCCTTCGAATCTTCAGAGGAAGTTTGTTGAAAACCCCCATGAAAAAAAAGAAGATTCATTAAGATATTCATAAAGAAATTTTTATTGATCTTCCTTGAAACACTTCTCTACAAATAATTTCACCAATTGGTCGGTGTTCAGACAGACTGGATTAGATGATATTTAAGCCTTCTAAAGATAAGTAGAGGACTGTATAAATTTTGATACAGATGTGTTACGAAATTCATAAGCTTCAACATTACAGCAAACAAGGCAAATATTTGGTTACTCCAAATGCTTGAAGTACGTTTTCCAGAAATCATTCAGAAATACTTGCTCCAGTCTATCTAAACACCAATATTGGTCGGTGTTAGAATTGTTAGAATCCATATTCTTGGTTTGATTTTTGTGCGATACGAGGGCAGAATTTCTAGAGGCTTTCTGGTAGAATTCTAGAAAACCAGAGGTCAAGGAAGGATATATTTCAAGAATAATGTTTAAAGAAGATTTTGATAGAACTTCTTAAAAAATTGCTTTATTTGTAAAATTATCAGAGAGGTTTTAACTATCGTGTAAATTACAAAGATTCTAGATTATAAATTATCTCTCATTGCACCGTTGTCCATCTATTGTTCTACTTGCTTCAACATTTTGTTGTTTTTCCTTCTTCGCATGACGCTTTGAGGAACTTCGTACAAAAATCTTTCCATACTTCAAAAAGAAACATTTTGAAGAATCTTAAAAAAGGTAAAATAGAAGAGGTTAAAAAAATACAGAATTCTTATGCGTATAGTTCTTGATTTCTGAAAGTCCATAAAGAATTACTCAACAATTTTTTAAGTAATGTAAAAGTTTCCCACAAGTTTTAAATTACATGATGAGTTTTACTACACTACATGTTCGGTTATGTTCTTAAAAATACCGGCAATATTTTCGCGTTAAACTTCTACAGTAGTACAAAAAAAAATCGATAAAAAAGTTTGTTTGGAATTTCTTAAGGTAGGGAAAATGAATTCTTTCTACATCAATATGTTCACAGTAGTATCATGAAACTTTAAAGTTCATATAAAAAATTATCTAAGATTTTAATTAAACACATTCAGTATAAGTTCCACCCGTTTTAACACCATTCGTGTTCCATTAAAGAATCCGAAGAAAAAAGAAACAAAAATGTCTGTGGTAAATCCTTCAAGGACCTTTTAAGTTTTTCTCAGAGGTACAATTTCAACAAGTTTCAGAAACTCTACGGCTTAATTCTTGAATCTACGACAGGAATTTAGTATTATTTCCGAATTACATAACCCCTCTACCGGCAGCTTCATTTTTTACCGCAAAATTTAAATTCAAATCGTTATAACTTTTTTAATTTTCAATATTTTTGCACCATTTTTTTAACAAGGTCTTCTCTTCTACTTTCAGGATATGTGTCGATATTGATCATTGGTTATATGGTTTTGAAGATATTCCAAAATTCCTTGGAGGACCGACTCGTAACTAGAACCCCTCGTTAATTTCTCAGGCTACAGAATTTTAATCGTATTCGGACATTCACTCTTCGGAACAATACATTAATAAGAGTAGGGTATCCGTCCTATTATGGAGGACTTAAGCGCGGTGTTCAAATTGAAATCATATTGCAGTGTCCAAAATCTAAATATTATAGTATTTTGCAATGTTAAGTGTTAAAACCATCCTTTATCTGGAGTATAGTGAAGTAAAAAAGTAATATTTGGAATCATACATACATTTTTTTGACATAAATCTGAAGCTCTTCCTCTGTCCTATTATTGCGGTATTTTGTCCTATTATTGCGGTAGTGCCGTCCTATTATTGCGGTATACCGAAAATCATAGATTTTATTACATTCAATATACATTCAATACCACACAATGTTCGAGCATTGAACTTATGCTCCCTCCATGTTAATGGCACTGCACGGTACTGTCAGTTTGTGTGACTTTTGACATATCTATGAGGAAAACTAATGCATTACTTTATGTCACGATTCGAAAACAAATCAACAGAATCGAATGATTTTCTGTCGGTTTCGTCTCCTCTTTCGTCGTAGGTGGACAATGTTAAAGTGAATAGACAAGGTTCTTCCATCTGAGACCACTAGTCGCTATATAAGAAATGAATTTGTTGACGTATAACCTACAATTTTGATGTTTTTAGAAATATTTTCCACTAGCAACACAAGTTTAAAGGATTGCTTCCTTGCGATCATCTTATATCTTAGTTTTTCGACGTATTTTTGGCATGTGTTCCGATTTTCAGTCAGTTTACGTGATTTTTTGGTAAAACATTGTGTTTATTTGCAAAATATTTGTAAATAAGACGAATCACAGGGTAAAGATAAACACAAACCTTTTGTTTAACTAAATAAATGTATGAATAACTAAAAATTATGTCCCTAATTAGTATCCTAATAATATAATTAATGTTTTCAGCAATTACATTTAAAATTACTATTGAAATATCTAATTTTTGAATGAGATTTGCAGATACCGCAATAATAGGCAAAAAGCTATTTTCATTGTCCTATTATTGCGGTATATGCTTTTTCTCAAAAATATAGAATTTTTATTCAAAATTCAATATCTATCATGTAACTACATCCATACTGAACTGATATACGCGCTACATATAATTGTTTTGGTTCTAAACTTAAAAATTTGAGCTTATGAAAACCCGCCTGTAGATAAAGAGGCTGGTTAAAAATATAGGCTTTTCTTGATGCATCATTTGAAACTGTTCTTCTAACGATCAAAATCGTTTAATTTGTAAAGTATTCATCTGGTACAGCTTGGGAATACTATAAGCTTTCATCATCATCAATAATATCCATAGAAAATAGAGTTTTCGATTAATAATGAGGGTTTAATTCTTATACCGCAATAATAGGGAATACCGCAATAATGGGCAAATTACCCTATGTTGTGAAAAAATGAAGCAATTTGGTGCAGCCGTCTTTAAGTAATGACCATTTAGGTTCAAAAACTTCAAAAAACATCATATCGTAATTTTCAGATATCTTCAAGAATACTGAACCGATTTGTATGATTTTTTCAGAGAAGCTTTTTGTTATCTGGCATTATATAGCCCACATTTCATTGTTTTGATAAATTGATCAAAAACAAAATGGCCGTCAAAGACATTTTATGTGGAAAATGTCGGTCCCCCAAGGAACATCGGAATATCTTTAAAATAAGATCACCAATAATTAATATCGACACGGATTCCTAAACAAGAAGAGTTGTTTGAGAACCTGTAAAAAAATGGTTCAAAAATATTGAAAAACAAAAAAGTTATAACGATTTGAATATTTATTATGCGGTAAAAAATGAAGCTGCCGATAGAGGGGTTATAGCTGCAATTATTCTAAAAATTACCAACAAAGTTCCTTCGAACATTTTTTGTATGCATAGAAAACTGATAGTGATGGAGTGATGCGTAGAGGAATTTATAAAGCAATCGCTAAATATATTGAGATATTCCTGGAGAAGTTTATAAACCAAAAAATGTAGAGTTTGGGCATTTTTTTTTAAATGTTATTTATGGAAGAATCCTTGGAGATGAACCAGCCACGGGCTGAAAATCTCCCTAATAAAGCTAATAATAATAATAATAATGGAAGAATCCTGAGATTACCATTCCGAAAAAATCGAGCTATTTCTAGAGTCTGAAAAAACACTTGATAAATTTTCTGAAAAAATTTCTCGAGAATTTTCAGAATAAATTGCAAAATTTCTTCAATAAATTCCCAAATTAATCGTTAGAGCTGTTCAAAGAAAAAAAAAATCTCTGAAAAGTACTGAGATTAATTTTTGGTAAATTTTTCGGGAGGATCCTAGGAAAACCATAATACGGTTATCTAAGAAATCCTTTAACAAATTACTCGGGACAACTTTGAGTTTTTTTGCGGAAGAGTTTTTGAAAGAACAGTTGAACGTATTCCGCTAGTAATATCAAAGGAATGTTAGAGTTCTCTAAACACTTTTAGTTAGGCATTTTTGAAAACATAAAAAAAATATTTTCGTGAGAGTTTTGAAGGCATATGGAAAGTTGCTGTGGATGTCTTAAATGAAATCTGAAAAAAAAATATTTGTGAAAAAATGCAGATAGATCTGCGGAAAACTTCTTTGAGAAATCATGAATAACATTTTCCCAATTGAACTCTTCTTAATTGCTCATAATGTTTTTGTGGAAAATTACAAGGAAGCCCTAGAGCAACACCTGGAAGAATCTTTTTTTTTGCAGAAAGTCTGAATAATTATTTTGTTTCCATTTTTTTGCTTCAGCTGTAGGTGAACTCTCTGAAGAATTCGTGAAATGAATCCTTACTTGGTGATCTTGAAGACATTTTTGGTGAGACTCTTTGAATTTTCAGTACCAATTTTTGGATAAACGCTCAGTAATTTCTGAACATTCTAAACAAATTATTTATAAACATCTGGAGAATACTTTAAACTTACAATTGCAACTTATATTTGATAATTACGTACAGGGCCTTCCAGGAGAAATGATCGAAAGAATTTCTAAAGCATTCTCTGGTGGAATTCTTTGAGAATTTTTAAACAATTCGATTTTCCGAGAAATTTTTATGGTGAGATCAAAAAGTCTGGGAATGATTTTCTGTGAGAATCCCAGGACGAACTCATTGAAAAGGAGTTCTTGAAGAAATCACTGAAAAGTACGAAAATAATTCATGAAAAAATTCCCGTACTAGTTCTAAAAGGAATCTCTTCAAACCACATGGTTCTTCTTCTTCTTCTCTGGCGTTACGTCCCCACTGGGTCAGAGCCTGCTTCTCAGCTTAGTGTTCTTATGAGCACTTCCACAGTTATTAACTGAGAGCTTACTATGCCAATGACCATTTTTGCATGCGTATATCATGTGGCAGGTACGAAGACACTCTATGCCCTGGGATGTCGAGAAAATTTCCAACCCGAAAAGATCCTCGACCGGTGGGATTCTAACCCACGACCCTCAGCTTGGTCTTGCTGAATAGCTGCGCGTTTACCGCTACGGCTATTTGGACCCCTCAAACCACATGGTTGATTACTAGAAAAAATTGTTGGGCATTACTTGTGAGTTTTTTTTGCAAGAATTCTTGAATAATTTTATCACTGGATTATAAAAAGAATTAGTCTTTTCCGTGGCCAAAATATAAATTTACAAATATCATTGATACGCCGCAAAATGAGACAAAATAACAAATAAATAAAATCAATACAAATCTGTTAAAACTACGGAATTTGTGAAAATCTTGTTATTGCGACTGACATAACTTCTATAAAACTAATATTTGTCAGGCCCCCCCTAGGCCCCCTCCAGCAAACAATCCTAGCTACGCCAATGGCTGTTGTTGAGAATTTGCTGAGCGGTGAGGGTTATACACACTTAGATTATATTACTGGGGTCGGTAAAATTTCACTGGGTTTTGGAACTACCGAAAAAGTCAGTAAAATGAAAACTGTCGCCACGCGTAATTGAAAAGCAAATTTCACCATGTTTTATTTTTTATCGATATATGATATAAAAAGAAAGCTCTCTGCAAAATTTCAGTGAAAAATCTCTGTTTTTCGATTTCTGACATTTTTTTTGACGTTGGATAACGTCCTTCGGCAACATATGGGGGTACAATTTAAAAAAACGAAAAATTGAGCATGTAACGAAAAATGGTCAGGTTTTGACCGCTAATAACTCAGCCATTTGTCGATAGATTTTCAATATTTATACATCAATCGATCGGAAATTTATCTACGCGTCGATTCAAATGGAGGACACTATTGATTATTGGCAACAAACTATTGAAAAATCGTAAAATGTTGACCCCTTTCTTATCCAACCAATCACGTTCAAGCACATTTTTGGGTTCCGCTTCCCACTATAAAAGCGCACCGGTCCTGTTTCTTCCCTCAGTATTCTTTTTGCGGTCGGACTGTGAACACGGTCGGGCGAGTCATTTTCGCTTTGCGTTTGCTCCCGCCATCACAGTTCAATTTGTGTCGTCGGAAGAGGAAGACGTAAGATTGATTTGCGGCGGCGATGACGGCGAACTACTGCCGCTCGGAAAAGCGTCCAAGCCGTCGTCATCGCCGCCGCAAATTTATCCACGCTTGTAGATTTCGACTTTGAATTCAGCATCGGTGGTCAAGAAGCAAGCCCGCTAGGAACGAAATACCACAGGCCCTCTGAGTTGCTGATCTGAGTAGCTGCTTCTAATCGAGCGTCGGACTTGTGAAATCGTTAAAGATTTCAAGAGTGAGCATCGTTTGCAGATTTCGGCTTATGCCCGGTAATCAACAACCCGTTGCTCTTGTGCGCCATCCACGTCACGTCATTTAGATGGTTCGTCGTATAAGCAAATCGGCGCTTTTTAGGGTCATCAAATGTGTTGAAAAGAGTTGAAAGAATAGTATTTTCGACCTTTTTATATCTTATATTTTTCTCAATGAATCTCACAGCTTCATACAAAATTTAATTTGTCATCAATAATTGATAGCACGACAATTTGATACTGTATTCGCGGACGCTGCTGCAGTGCCGTCACAACATTTCACAATGATTGTAAAATAGAGTGGCATTTCCAACAGCTTCTTAGACTTGCCATATTTTATGCGAACATATGTAACAAAATTGCGACATATATAGAATGCTTCTGAAAAGAAATTCTCATTGAACAATTATCAATCCCAGCCGAGCACGTGGATTTTTTTCATAATTTCACCCATAATTTGTCCATCTTTACCACGCGTAATGAGTTAATTAATTTAATTATCATCATTTTGGCACCCATGGATCAGAAATTTTCCTTCATACAAAAGAAAACTATTGATTATCAATAGCTAACCATTGCATATTGGAAATCTTTCTACGAATCGACTCTAATAATTAAAACTATTGATTTTCATGAATAAACTATTGAAAAATCGATAAATATCAAGGCATGTCTAATTTTCCATAGAAAAGCACATTTTTCTTGTGTATTCCTAGCACAGACATCATTGCTCGATATCTTAGCCACTTTCGTCATGCAAAGGGAAACGCCCCTTTCGGTCTTCTTCTTACTCCTCTTTATTCTATCGTGTTCAGTCGAAGCCAACCAAGATTCAATGAGCCCCGCGCACATCAGTCAATCGTCGACCAGCAACTGGAGAAGGACTCCTATCGGAATAAATTTTACACATTCGTCGCTGCCGCTGCTCCTGCTCTTGTTTATTCCCAACCCAAGCTAAATGCTGCAGGTTCCGTGAAATCGCTCATCATGGCCATGGGCATCCAGCTACACCATCAAATTCGTGGAGAACTCGTCTAGAAACCTTGAAAATTTCCGTCGGAGGAGTGAGCAAACCAATAAAAACAACGAAGCACAAAATTACCGACTGCATTTCGATTTAACCGTCTTCGGTAATCTTTTGGTGTGTTTCTGTCTAACAATGGATTGACAACCCAGTTCGATCGACGGTGACTAGCCCCAACCGTCTTTTTCAGGACGACCATTTCATTTTGAAAGAGTTGTGAGAATTTTCCACCGTGAAGAGTGACATTACTGGTGATTGGATGTGATTGATTCAGATTTTGGTCAGTAATTTGCATGCAATCATTTATCACGGCTAAATAATGCTTCTTGAGAATCACAGTGTCAAGAAATAAAATTCCCATTGTGCGCGCGCGGTCAGGTAAATCGCGAACGGCACTTGAATGAAGAATCCATCACGGTTTGCCTTACAATTAGTGATGATTGAATGATGCCGTTGTCGTCATCGCATGCTAGAGCGATCAGTATCAACTTGGCGAACAAAGAGCCAAAACTTATCAGCAACAGCTTTGTTGACGTTTTGATTTGGTAAGAAATTGTCGATCGAATCGAAATACACACAGAGAAGACTGCAAAAATGCTACCGCCGCCCGACCCGAGCGACGGGAACCTAGATAAAACTTTGTTGGCCATTTATCTCCGTTGAAAACTTCTCATTCAAAATAACAATTGATAACTAAATATTATTTATTCATTTGTGGCCCTGTAAAGGGTTGTTGTTTGAAATTGTGCTTCAATGCAATTTAAGCGCCTTCGCCACGGATACGACGAGCCAGCTGGATGTACTTCGGCATAATGGTGACACGTAGACAGTTAGGCCACGCTCGCTTCCTGCAGGGCCATGACGGTCGTGCTCTGGAATCGCAGATCGGTCTTAAGGTGACACGGGAGACCGTGTTATTTTCCCTATCTTCTGTCTCACTCTAACAATTATCATCATAACTTTGCAGAAGCAAATCTCTAGTTTAGGTGAACCGATTAAACTGAAAATTTAATGGGTTGTGCACTACATATATATATATATAATGCTAGTGATACATTTTTCGCATCGATATATTGAGTGGTACTTGAGATTAACTTTTCAAATGGAGAGGGTGATTAAAACACCGTCCCGTGGCCTTAATCAAGAAGTCCTGATCGATTTCACCGCCAGCAACAACGATTGCTGTGGCGCACAAGATTCGCAAACTCTGCACCTGTTATGATGTGGAGCTGGGCTTGTCAGATAATTATGGTGACATTCGCGCTGCCGAAATCACTATAATGAATTGTCGGCCACTACTGGTTTGCCTCTACATTTCTCCGGATACCACAATGAAGCAGAAGAAGTTCTTTATGGCGCGGAACTTCTTGGAGTATCAAAAGGAGACCATGCCATCGTGACAGGTAACTTCAACATCGATTTGAGCAAAGAGGAGTACACAGAGTTAGCGGACTTCATGGACAAGAGCCTCAACCTCAAACTGGCTTCAGAATCCACTAAAGCAACCAATCTTAGTGGATCATGAATGGACCTAACGTTCAACCGGTATATTTGTTTGGATAGCAAAAGTTACCGCTCATGCTTCATCTTCCATCGACCGGTTCTATCGGTGTTGAAGTGCTAACCGAACCAACCAAATAATAACACTCAATGTCCATAATAGATCAGAATTGACATGCAACAAATAATTTGAAAATTGATTAGATTTTTTTCAGTACCTAGAAATCTTCCATAAGTTCGTGACGGTCCTAAATCAGGAAATAGAAGAAGCTAACGTTATCCAACGTCAACTTAGCGGTAGTATCTCGGAAACAACCTCTTACTTTTTTAGTTTACTGACTTTTTCGGTAGTTCCAAAACCCAGTTATTTTTATTGAACAGATTGAGTGTGTAGTAATTTTGCTTTCACTCAGGCCTGTACGGGTTAAGTTTACTTGTTTAGTTATGAATTTACAGGTTGTCAAAGTAATGGGTCAAGAGTTTAACCCTATAATACCCAACCCCGACGGGGTACACTTTGGAATTTTGTGTATTTTTTCGTTGCTCAGAAATCAAAATGATTTTATTTTTGGCTTATACCTTGACTCATAACACGCATATAAGGAAAGTTTTTAATGACTTTTGAAACTTTTTTGTATTTTTAAAAATTGTTTGAAAAATTGCATTCATATATAACCTACAAATGCCTGGGGTTCATTTAACGTGTTATATAAAAAATCGTACCTTTTATATTTTTCTACGATCAACCTATCACAAAAGAAGAACCTGTTTTTCCGTTAGTTACACGGAAAATAAAATACGCTCCGATAAAAAATTAAAAATTTAATGTATTTAAAAGCACCGTAAAATTTTAAATTTTTATTATTGCCAAAAATCAACAACTAGAAAAGGCTTTAAGAAAAAATGAAAAAAGCTAGAGATGTTCAAAAATAAAAATTATAAAAATCAAAAACCAAAATTTAAAAATTTGCAAATAAAAATAAATAATTGCCCAAAACGTGTTTAGAACGAGTTTAGATAACGAAAAATAATACTTGAATCGAAAATAAAAATTTGGGTATTAGAGGGTTAAGATCATCGTCAATAATCACGGACTCGAATTTTACTTCGCATTAAAGGATTGCAATGCCTCTTGCTTCAACAATGGAATTTGTTAATGTTTCAAGAGCATTGTCAATATCAAATTTTGTTCGTAAAGAAATGTTAACATAAATATCACTATCGATATATGTTTCATGTGTATTCCAGTTAGCTCGAAAACAAAGTGGAGTTGATAGGATTGAGAATCTCTTCATGGGATATTTGAAATGTAACAGGGACATGATCAAAATCAAAATCAGCTGATTAACCAGTTGGCTACAAATGTGGCTAAAGTCGCTTTATCGTAGATGGATTTCTCGAAGAGAAAAAACAAGTAGGGCTTTCAGAGTATTGAATTGAGAAATTGACATTTTGCATCACGCAAAATTTTCCCTACAACAATAACGGTATCCGTTCTTACAACTGTTTTTTCATGCCCATTTTCGAGCAAATCAACAGAGCACAGAACGAGTTAATTATTAACGGTTGTGACTCTTTCCCCACTCTACATATATATTATTCATCACCAAGCTGCGTAGTATTTCCATAAAAGGCATCCCTTCCACTTTGTCCTCACACTTTCTGGTTCATTTTAGATCAAATTTCTTATGAAATTCCAAACACTTTTTTGCCGTTTTCGCCTTTTACCCTCTCTTTGTATATCACATCTTTGGTGCATCTTTTCGACTGAAAATGATTTCCAAGCCGTTCGTCCGTATTGTCTCTAAAAATAAGCCCCTCCGCTACGGTTCCCACCGAAGGGACTAAAAAATTGACTTCTACTACAGTGTCTCATGGATGAGACTTTGGCAAAAGAAAAAAAAATGTCGCCCCAGCATAAGATGCTATCAGAAGCAGCAGCCGCGTCGGCGAAGGGTCCCGATGTCGTCTTTTGCTAATTTAAATATTTATTGTGTCCCCCCGTCTTCATCCTTGCCCGCTGAGTCCAGACCGTCTGACTGTGTCGATGGATAACGGAGAACCAGCTGGGTGAGATTTGCTAATTCCAGCAGCTCCGAAATGATGCGCTTGGGAGGCAGTTTTGATTTCGAAGAAAAGAACGCACTTTTGTGGAAAATTTACGTGGAATTGTGGCGGTTGCTGTGCAGGATGCGATGTACGTAATATGTGGAGAAATTGGCATATCGGTGACAGGGCACTGTAAAACGCATGGGCGTTAAAAGAGCCTGTAGCTTCTTACTACAAATGGCTAGGAATAATAAAATGTCCAGAAGATTCTGGTTTCTGTAGTCAGTTCCACTTCATAAACGCTTCCCAAGTACTAGGAAAGAACTGTAGAACAGCTTAAACTACCGCGCCCGTTGATTGTCGAACACTTCATTCTGCTTGGATAGATTTGCTAAAAAAATGTTAACTCCTAAAAATCCTTCGCCACCACACACTGTTTTCCTGCACACCGTCAAAGATCGTCCCTAAGCACCCGACGTTTGAAGACTCCAAGCTGTTTGCAAGTCCTCCTCGAGCATCGTCCACGAAGTTAAACAACCACTCGTTGATCCTTCACCTGTTCGTACGCAACAATAATTCGTACCAAATGTTAAACATGCCATACATTTCTCGGTAATCTGCTGCATGCTTATTACGTTGTTCTTCATGAATACGCAAAACCCGTTCAACATCGTTTCGCCATACCAGCTCTCTCAACAAGCAATATCAATAAAATTAACCTTATCGTAACGCGAATCGCTCGATACGCACTCGGCGTGCAAAGTATTTAGAGTCTCCGCTGCTTTCACTTCATTTCCTCTGAACGGCATTTCCATTTGTTGATAGCTGAGTTTTCACATCTGCGTGATACATCGGGACAACCGTGAAACAGTGGAACGGTATTTGCAAAACAAAACAACAAAAAAAGGCATCACGAAACATGCCACCCCTCGCTTCCGATTACGCCATTCACTAGGTACTGGCTTGGCATCGAACGAACAAATAAAGAAATCCTAAGCCCTAGACGGCACCTAAAGGATTATTTCCATAAATTCTATCCTCCTTGGAAGCGCCGGTAACGGTTTAGTCGCGTTTCCGCCGACGGTGCAGGGAGGATTAGGTGTGTGTGCTGGCATTGGATTTCGCTGGGACAACCGTCGACGAGCAATGGCAAAAATAGATTTTTTTTCGGAAACCACGAGCCAAGATTTTCCGCAACACTCGCGCCTAAACGTGTGGGTGGTTTTTGCCCAAATCTTTGCAATCACTTTAATATGCCGGGTTTTCTTGGTGGGGATATTCGCCGTTAGAGATTTGTTGTGAGAGTTGGTGGTTGGTGGAACGTGATGGAGACTCGGACAATTTTGCATGCATTGAGATAGAAGTTAAAGTGAAATGAGGAAATTAGTATCCCAGAAGGATTACGACGAGAGGGGTTCTAATAAATTGGTCAGATGAAGTTATGTATCTAGATCTCATGCAAGATGAAAATTTAACTTTCAAAAATCAATTCAAGCCTAATATAAGAAACATGGGGTATGACACTAATTAATATTGGTATTAATATTCGTTGATACGGATTGATATATATTATTTTTATGATATCATCGAGTTACCTACAATTTTCCTTAAGACATCTGTCAGAAGTATCTTGAATTTAAGTCAACAATGGTGGGGGTTTATAAACAAGAGGCTAGGGGTTGTGGATTGTATGTCTTGCCGATCTGACATACCATAGGAGACAAATTGCATCGGAATCGAGTTGCTGAATGGCCCGGAAATCGTAGAAAGATGTGGGGCAGTGATGACAATGGAGCTTCACTGAATGTGATGCATCGTACAGGTGCCAGTCTCCTTCTAGCCAGACTACCAGATGGATGTTGGCATCAAACAGTGTGGTCTATGTTGCATTGGACGGATTTCTCATATATTTTGCTCAGACGATCTGACGATAAACACAATTTGTTTTTTCATATAAATAATCAATTTGCCTTGGCAACTCCGGCAACAGGCAAACAGCAAAACTCTATGCAAACTTGATATTCTCCTCAATATCGATATTAATATCATTAATAAATATTAATATTTTAATACTGGATCTAGTGTCCTGCCCCATGATAAGAAACATATAAAATGTATGTATCCACTTATGAACAGATTACCAAAACATTGTTTTAAGAACAAGCTTTTGATCTTATAACAAATTTTATGGCCAACCATGTTGTATGCTGAACCAATATGGACTAGCTGTTGTAATACCAGGAAGAAAACTCTACAGAGGATTCAAAATAAAATGATTCTGAAGCTTCCTCCCTGGTATAGTACTAATGAGTTGCATAGAATATCCAACTGTTCGAACCAGTTTCACTCTTCCATTTGGTCAGATCGTCCGCTATATTGCTTCTCGTCGATATCCAACGCCACTCGCTGTGCTTCGTGAGGCCAATCCGGAACGCTACAAAAGGCTTATACCGCCGCTGCTCCGAATGAATCCAGGAGATGAAGGTTCTTGAATCCGACCAAATGAACCATTTTTTTTTCAGGATTCCTCCAAGAGTTCCTTCAAGAAAATCTTCCAGGAGTATCTTCAGGAATTCCTCCATGAGTGTTTTCAGAAAATCCTCTAGCAGATCTTTCAGGAAATCCTCCAGAGTTTCCTTCAAAAACTCCTTCAGGAATTCCTCCATGAATTCCTTCGATAATTCTTCCAGGAGTTCCTTCAGGAATTACTCCAGGAAATCTTTCAGAAAATCTTCAAGGATTTACTTCAGGAGTTACTCCAGGATTTTCTTCCGGAATTCCCCCAGACATTCTTTCAGGAGTTTTTTTCAGGAATTACTCCAAGAGTTTCTCTAGGAAACCCTTAAGGAATTGCTCGAGGAGTATCTTAGGGATATCTCCAGGAATTCATCCAGGATTTCTCCAGGAATTCTGCAGGAAGTGCTTTCAGGAATTCCTCCAGAAAATTCTACAGAAATTCCACCAGGAGTCTTTTAAGGAGTTCTTTCGGGAAAATACTCCTCTAACAATTTCTTCAGAAACTACTTTTGGAGATCTATAAAGATTTCCTCCAGGGTTCGCTTCAAGAATTGCCCCAGGAGTTCCTTCAAGAATTTTACCAAGAGTTCGTTCAAGAATTACTCCAAGAGAATCTTCAGGAATTTCTCCAGGTGTTCCTTCTGTAATACCTCAAGAGTTCCTTCAGAAGTTTCTATAAGAATTTCTTTAAGAAGTTCCTTCAGGAATTACTTCAAGAGTACCTTCAGGAATCTTTCCAGGAAAATCTCTAGGAATTCATCACGGAGTTCCTTCAGTTATACCTTCAGGAGTTCCTCCAAGAATTCCTGAAAGAGTTTCTTCTGAGATTAGTCCAGGAGTTCCTCCAGGTATTCATCCAGGGATTCCTCCAAATATACATCCATAAAATTCCTTCAGGAATTCCTCCAGGACATCTTTCAGGAAATCCTCCAGGGTTTCCTTCAACAATTCCTCCAGGAATTCATCCATGATTTCCTTCAAAAAATTTTCCTTCAGTATTTACTCCAGGAAATCTTTCAGGAAATCTTCGATGATTTACTTCAGGATACCCTACACGTATTCCATCAGGGAGTTCCTTCAGGAATTCTCCCAGACTTCCTGTAGGAAACCCTTCGGGAATTCCTCCGGAAGTTTCCTAGGGATTCCTCCAGGAATTCTTCAGGATTTTTTCCAGGAGTATTTTCAGGAATTCCGTCTGGAGGTTGTTCGGAAATTCCTCCAGGAGTTCTTCCAGATATTCCTTTAAATTTTACTCCAAATATTCCTGCAGGAGTTCCTTCGGGAACTCCTTCAGGGTTATTTGCAGGAATTTCTCCCGTAGTAGCTTCAGGATTTTCTACTGGAGTTTCTTCAGGTTTTTCTCAGGAATTTCTGCAGGGGTTCTTTCAGGATTTTTTCCAGGAGTTCCTTTAAGAATTATTCTAGAAGTTCCTTCAGGAATTCCTACAAGAGTGCCACTTGGAAACCCTTATGGGATTCCTCCAGGAGTTTCTTCAGGAATTACTTCAGGAGCTCCTTCAGGATAATCCTTTAGGAATTTCTTTAAGAGTGCATTCAGAAATTCCTCCACGAGATTTCAACAGGGTTTCAGGAGTTCCTTCAGGAATTTACCAAGAGTTCTTTAAGGAATTCCTCCAGGTGTTCCTCCGGTAATACGTCCAAGAGTTCCTTAAGGAATTTCTCCAGGAGTTCAAATAAAAAAATATATATATATATATCCTTCAGGAATTATTCCAAGAGTTCTTTCAGGAATTCATCCAGTTCCTCAAGAAATCCCCTCAGAAGTTCCTTCAGGTATTTTTCCAAGGGTTCCTTCTGGAGTTTCCTCCAGGAGTATCTCCATGATTTTGTCCAGGAATTCCTTCAGTAATACCTCCAGAAATTCTTTCAAGAATTTCTCTAGGAGTTCCTTCAGGAATTCCTCCTGGAGTTCGTTCAGGAATTCCTCCAGGAGGTTCTTCGGAAATTCCTCCAGGAGTTCCTCCAAGTATTCTTTTGAATATTACTCCAAATATTCCTCCAGGAGTTCCCTCTGGAATTCCTTCAGGATTTACTTCGGAAATTATTCCAGGAGTCCCTTAAGAAATTCCTCCAGGAGCTTCTTCAGCGATTCCTCCAAGCGTTTCACGAAAGATTCTTAAAGAGTTCCGCTAGAGATCCCTTAGGAGTTCTTCCAGGAATTCTTCCTTGAATCCCTTAAAGGATTTTTTCAAGTTCCTCCAGAGATTTTACCTTATGGATTTCTCCAGTTGTTTTTCTAGGAGTTCCTTCAGGGATTCTTCTGAAGTTTCTTCAGGAATTATTCTAGGAATACTTCCAGGAGTTCTTTCAAAGATTTCTCTTGGCATTCTTCCTGAACTATCAGATTTTTTTTCCAATATGGAATATTTACGATTGTTCCGGGCTAGTTTAGGAATCATAAAATGACCATAATGGTCAAACATTCATATAACTTAATTCGACATTTAAGATTACTTAATTTTTACTAACATGGAACATAGAAACTATTGAAACATTTTTTTCAATTTGACGGGTGTTCCGGGTTAATTGCAGAACCATAAGAAGGTCAAAGTGAACAAACATTCATATCACTAAATCCAATATATTAGTATACTTAATTTTAATCAACAAGGAACATATGAATAATCTTTTTTTCTCAATATGGAAAATTTTACAGATGTTCCATCTTTACGGAACAATAAAATGGCCGTAATGGTCAAACATTCAGATTACTAAATACGAATTGTAAGAGTACTTCTTTCTAACAAACAAGAGACAATGGAACTATCACAAATTTTTTTTTTTCAGTATTTCCATTTTTTTGGATGTTCCGGGTTTGCTCCGGAACCATAAAATGGCCATAACGGTCAATCATTCATTTCACTGTATTCCCCATGTAAGAATATTTTCGTGTGCGGCTTCGCAGCAAAACGTAATCATGACAGTTTATTTCAGTTCCATTAATTCTACTTGCTGTAAGGATCTCAGGATGATTCCAGGGCTCTATGTGGCCAGGGCGAAGTCTCCGGTCAATGGGACCGCCACCAATCGATTCAGCAGCCTTTTCCGATCTAAAATGGCCAAAATCATTTCCTGGATCCGATACCCAGCTGAGATATTGCATTTAGTCACGTTTTGGTGCCCGATTTCCTCACTGTGCGTTGTTTGATGTCTCACCAAAAAGCAAGTGGGCCCATAAACTGTAAGCACCCGGAAATATGCCGCTGCACCATACGCATCCTGGCTGGCGTCGACAAGCACGTGAAGTTGAAGCATACCACAATCCACGGACCTCGACCCATGAAAATAGTAGCGGGGGATCTTGACGGGGAGACGAGCTATCCACCGATCCCACTTCTCGCACCTTCCATCGTCGATCGGTTGATCCCAGTCGCTGCCGCTTTGCCGCAGATCCTGGATCAGCATTTTTCCGTGGATTAAGAATGTTGCCAGCATTCCTAACGGATCGAACAGATTCATGACGCTGCTCATCACCATCCTCCTTGGCGGCCGACGTTCGCCAGAGAATTACGGCACCAGATGTTCTCGAAGCTTCGTCAGAAAGGTGAACTCTTCGCTAACTGGATTCCACACTATCCCCAGCACACGCTCCAGATTGGATTCTTTATCCTGCAGGATCTGCACGCTCTGATTAGTTTCGGATCTCGAACCCGCCCTTGGAATGGACGAATTTCACTTCTTGGGCCCTCTTTACTGCTTCTTCGACTGTGTCCGTGCTGTCGAAATAATCGTCCACGTAATGATTTTCGACTATAGCTCTAGTCGCTTCCGGAAATTGTCCGGCGTATTCCTCTGCGTTACGATTCTTGACGAACTACGCCGTGCAAGGAGAACTCGTCGCGCCAAACAGCGTCACATCGATGATGTAAATCTTCATCTCTTCTGACGCGCTCCCGCGGAAAACGAACAGCGCTCGCTTGTCTGCTGCACGCATTCGCACCTGCAGATACATCTCCCTGATATCGCCTCCGAAACCTACTACTCGCTCACGGATCTTCGCTAGATCATTAGCAAGCGGAGTCAACAACCCCTTCAATAACTTTGAGTTCAGAGATGCACCGTTGACCGCCGCCACCGCGTCCCACATCAGATGAACTTTCTCCGGCATCTTGGGATGCACCACCACGTCGCTACGTGAATGTGGCCCTTCATCGTATAGTCGTTAATCAACTCGCTTACCTTCTTGCACAGCTGAACGTCTTTCGCTAGCCGCCTTTCCAGACAACGCTTCATCACCACCGGGTAGCTGTCGGAGAACCGTACTTCGTCCTCCTTCCGCAATAACCCCGTCTCAAATCACCAATTCGCGCAGTCGCATTGCTGTGAATCGCATTCGCTCGCTTATGTTCTTCGGATTCCGGCAGCATCGCCACAGAAATCACCGACTCTTCCAGAGTGTAGTGGTTTTGTAGCATGCCGTGCAACTCCTGGTTCGAAACCGCTTCGCAGTTGTGATGGCCGACTATTCCAGACTCGGCTCGGCTTGCACACGTAGGACCGTAGATCGTCCAACCAAGCTTGGATCGGACGGCGATTGGTTCATCCGGATTGCCAATCCTGGATTCAAGAGGCGCGTACAGATGGATGTCCTTCAGTCCTTTCAAAATTTGCGGGACTCCTCGATGGAAATCGGTCACCGGCAGACCTCGTAGGTGGGGATCCAGTGAATGATAGGATATATGATAGGATATATGAGTACAAATGTGGAGGCGTTATACGTACATTTTGCATGCAGACTAATGGCGCATGTACGTATATCGCCTCCACTTTTGTACTCTTATGCGCTATCGTATACGAGTTTGTGTTTACTGGGGATGGCCGTTGACGACTTCTGACATAGCGACCGTTTGCTGCGGTTCGCAAGAGAAAGTTGGACAATGTCCGGAGCGTAACGACTTGGGGTTTCATCCGGTACCGCACCCATTCCAGCAGCGTGCTGGCAGGTAGTTTTTCCGTCAACTCCTGGATGAGCATCGGGTTGATGAGATGCGCTGTCAATCCCGTTGCCTCCGCATGGTCGGTAAGCTTAAATACAGCATCCGCAAGGTTTTGATAATTTGCGGCACTGCACTAGGAAGTAGTAACCCGCTTCTCACCGCATCCAGCGCTTGACCCTTCAAGCACTTTTGAAGTCGTGCGAGATTCTCGACATTGGAAAATCCGCACGCTGTAGTGGACGTCTCGTAGGCACTGATGGATATCGGCCATTCTTCGAGCCGCCCCGTGAATGTCGGAAGCTTCTTCGACAGGACCTGCCGAGTGGATAGTTGGGCCTTCGTTGGTCCACGCATGATGACTTCGGGACGCATTCCGAAGACTTCCTCCTGCGACGAGCTTTCTTTCTCTCAAGCCTCTTCTTCAACGAACTGCTTCTTTTTCTTCTGCAACGTTGGATGCCCTAGCGGAGTGCGCTTGTCGCTCACAGCAGGTAGCTAGGTCTAATCCTGCAGTACAAGTGGTGCAACTCCGGACGTTTTCGGTCCGGAGGAATTGCTGAAGGCTCCACGGTAATCCTCACGGGCTGGTTTCATCGGTTCAGCTGTTTTCCAGTTTGATTTGCGCGACTTTCGTTTCTCAGGCTCATCTTCATCCGGCTTTTTCATCCCCGACTACGCTTGCTTGGACTTTCATTCTTCCTGGCTTTCTCCATTTACAGCTCCGAATACTCCTCTTTCCCGTTCTGCTACCTCTTTCATTGCTGAATCGACCGTTACATTCTCCAGCTTCGCTTGCATCTGCTTCAGCATCTCATCGCGCTTCTTTCGGTGGGCTTCTTCTTCTGCCACCTGCAGTTTCATTTGCTCCTGCTCGTACGCCAACTCCATATCGCGCTTCTCCTTTTCCGCCTGCTGACGCCGCAGAAACAGCTTCTTCTGGTGCTTCAACCTCTTTTTGTGAAGGATTTTCTGCAAATCTATGGCCTGCCTTTCCTTCTCTTGCTCGAGTTTATCCAACTCTTCTTCTAGGCCGGGTGGCCCCGATTTGTATGCATTTGTCCCTCACATCGACCGACACAACAGCACATCCGAAATGGTACCACCGCTGACAGTGGTCACAAAACACCATCTCACTCGTCATCATCCGCAGTTGAAACCTATCCTTTCAGTATTCTGACTTGGTCTCGATATTATAAAAATTTTCAAGAATGTTCGGACCAGTCATCGAAATAAAATGTTCACAGTGTTATTCGGTTACAGCAGCTTGCAACTAAATTTATTAAATTAATAATTATTCCTTAGCGCGATTAACAATTTTCAAACTTCAATTTTATAGTTTCTCTTCAATCCCTTTCTTTCTTCACAGGTTTCGTCACCGCTGAGCTAGTTCATTTATAGTTTCCTAGTTCCCTTTAACTATTCTTTTCTTTTCAAGGTACGTTTACTATCGCAGGATCCAACTTTTCAATAGCTATATCCGAAACTCAGAAATAATTTCCGGACTACGACACATCAATGATTCTGCTTCTTATATTTCACTCAAGATCCAATAAACTAATTTTTGCATCAACAAATTCACTTTTACCTTTTCGCAATGGCTTTAATACGATGATCTATAGCAGTGCTTCCCAAACTTTTTCAAGTTTCGCCCCCTTGAGACCTATATTTATCTGACATCGCCCCTTGATTTGTGATTCAATTATTAATCCTCGACTACTATATCCATAGAATCATAATACAATAACTCTCATGTACATTTAAAAATATTTGTTTAGATATCGATAACCCCCAATTATTAGGAATAATTTACTGGACTTTAATTTATTAAAGCAATTTTAACAATCTCTTGCGTGCATTACAGACTAGTGAATCAGTTTCGATACAAGTTCTGCAGAGTTTCAGCTATTTAAATGTTATGTATGCATAGGCATAGTTGGTGGGCCAAATTACAATGTTTTCCAAGCAAACGCACTTTTTTCACATGAATATGTCATATTTGGGTGAACTGCATTGATTTTGTTTGCAATTGTACGTTTTTGAAAGGACTCACAAAGTTCTCATACAAAAGTTCCTTATATAAAAAATTGAGAATTTACAAAAAAAAATCTCAGACACATACCTTGTACATCCATAATATGTTGCGTGATTTAAATGTGATCTGTGAATAATCATTCTGACTTTAAAAAATCTCTAATACCCTTCATTTTTAAAACTCCCCCGATATTAAAATACCTGAATGCAGAACACAAACATTTTGTGTTTGAAAATTATCAAGTGTTGTCTATCATAATTTTAAAATGACCATGATTATAAATATAACAGTCTAAGGAAAATAGTCCTGGAATTAGTAAAGCTTGGATTTGATTAACCTTCAAATGTGTGTCCTCCAAAGATTATGTGTATTATTTTTTCAAATGTTCCCGTGTTAGCTTTTTCGCCCCCTATCTGAATTTTTCGCCCCCCAAATTATGTTTTACAAATTTTCGCCCCCTTGAGCCTGAAAATCGCCCCCAGGGGGGCGAATTCGCCCACTTTGGGAATCTCTGATCTATAGTTTACAAAAATTCTTATGCTTATGCGTTATATATTTAGGTGAATTTTGGTTAAGTAAATTGAAAGCGTTTTGTTCTCTCGTATAAGCAGATGAATACAACTCACCATTGGCGTAGGAACAGGGGATCATACAGGCCCCCCCAGCATTTTTGATAATAATAAAAATTGAAATTAAAAAAATAACAACATAAGACGAACCAAAAACTTTTGAATCAATGGCTCTTGTTATTGACAAACATCTCTTCTGTAAGTAGTTACGTTATTTTAGAGAAAACCTCGCTTGTCTTACACAACATCAGCGTGGCGGTTCTGACTTCGGTGAATCGCGCGACAACCGAAAGCTTAATCGTCCGGCTGTCGATTGATTAGTTACTGTTGGAAGTAGTTTCTTACTGTATGCGATAAGCGCATTTTTTTCGACATCTCTGTTGCTCAAACACCGTGGTACAAAAAGCGTCAATATCCTGGAAATTTGATTTCTAAAATTATTTTTTTCTGAATAATTCATATAATGCTGTTTGAGCATTAAGCAGCATATTCACTGCATTGTGTTTTCTCATGTGTTCGGTGATGATGATTCCCCCTATGAGAATTCACTGAAGAATATATATTACTAAGATTACACATACAAGAACGTTAACTTCAACTCGTAAAATGTCCGAAAAAATAGACAATATTACTAAAGGAATTTCTTAGATAATACATAGCGGGAATTTTTGTCGAAAAATGAGGCTTAACCTTCAAGGAATTTCGACATGGCCAAGTTTTCTTCAGATAAATGGCAGTAATTTAACCTGGTGTAACAAAATCGACCATAGTGTTTTATTCCAACGATAAATTCTTTTCGATTCAATGTTTGAAGTATTTTCGCAAGAATAAATTTATTGCTCAACTCAAAAAAAACTTATTAGTTCATAGATTATTTGAATGATTTTCAGCAGATTTGTAGCAAAATTTTGTCATAAAACTTTTCGATATTCTCAATAGAATTTACGTATAATCAAAATCCTCAAAGAATATTGAAAGGTGGCCTCAGAAGTTTTGCAAATCTCTTGGAACTTAGTCAAATAATAATGTGGGACATTTCAAAGCTTCAATTCCTCCTGGTAGACATTCATTCCAACTATGTCTACTTTTTTTGCTTTTTCCAGGTTTATTCAAAAATTTGGAAGAAAAATGTTTTTGAAATGTATCTTGCCTTCGAATCTTCAGAGAAAATTTGTTGAAAACCCCCAGGAAAACTTTTGCTTCTGAAATTAGCATAGCGGTAAAGGAATCCGTAGAGAAACGTGTACCGAAATAACTGGGAAGAGGGAAACGATTTTTTAAGATATTCATAAAGAAATTTGTATTGATCTTCCTGAACACTTCTTTTGAAATAATGTTACCAACTATTGTCAGAATCCATATTCTTGGTTTGAATTTTTGTGCGATACGAGGGCAGAATTTCTAGAGGCTTTCTGGCAGGATTTTAAAAACCAGCGGTCAAGGAAGGATAGATTTCAAGGATAAATTCTCAAAAAGATTCTGATGGAACTTCTTGAGGAAATTGTATTATTTGTAAATTCATTATAGAGGTTTAACAGTCATGTAATTTACCCCTGGAGGAAAGATTTTAAACTATTTTCCATCGTTGCTTCTCCTTCCTTTGCATGACGCTTTGAGCTTTCCATACTTCAAAAAGCATCATTTTAAAGAATTTAAAAATAAGCTTAATTATAGCAGTTTTGAAAAATTACCGAAGTCTGATAGTATGGTTCCTGTTTTTTAAAAGTCCATCAGGAATTTCTCAACAATTTTGCAAAGTAATTCAAAAGTTTCTCCTAAGATTTAAATTCTTTAACATCTTACACTACAATTATAATCTCAATACATCTTTGATAATGTTCTTAAAAAAACCGGAAATATTTTCGCGTTGAACTTCTACAGTACTACAAATAATAAATAACACTTTGAAAAAGTTTGTTTGAAATTTCTAAAGGTATGGTTCTTTCTACATCAATATGTTCATGAAACTTCAACAAATTTACCAACAAAATTCTTTTAATTTTTTTTTACGTTTCCCTGGAAATCTGGTATGGAGTGATTCGTAGAGGAATTTGTAAAGCAATCCCTAAAAGTATTGATAATTTCCTGGAGTAGTTTTTGAACCAAAAAATAAAGAGATTTCGCAATTCATTCTTCAACTTCTTAAAAAAAATCTACAGAACTTTCGTCGAGAATTATATTAGGTTCAATAAATTCTCTAGAAAATACTTAGATAAATCTCTGGTGAATTTTTCGGGAGAATCTTAGGAAACAATAGTGTAGTTTTCTAAGAAATCCCTGAACAAATAACTCCGGAAATCTTTGAGTATTTTCACAGAAGAGTTTTCGAAAGAACTGTTGAACGTTTTCAGCTAGAAATTTTATAGGAAAGTTAGAATTCTATAAATATTTCTTAGTCAGGGTTTTCAAGAGGGTTTTGAAGGAATGCGGGATGTTGCTCATTGATGTTAGAGAAATCTAAAAAATTAACTATCTGTGAAAAAACGCTGATAGATCTGCGGAGAACTTCTTTGAGAAACATGTTCCCAATCGAATTCCTTTTAATTACTTATGAAATACTTGTGGAATTTTACAAGGAATCCTTGGATTAACACCTGGAAGAATTTTTTTTTTTTTTGCTGGAAGCCTGGATAATGTTTTCTGCGATTTTTTCAAACACTCCTGTAGAGGAACTTTAGCATGAAGTTCAAAACTAAAGTTGGAAAAACTTTTGGCAAACTCTTTGAAGAAGTCGTGGAATGAATCCTTGCTTGGTGATATTAATGACATTTTTGGTGAGACTTCTAGAATTTAGTATACTATTTTGTTTGGAGAAATCCTCAGTAATTCCCGAAAATCATTAACAAATTAATAATGAACAACTGGAGGATACCTTAATGTAACAATTAATAAAAAGTAAATTGTAACAAGTACGTAGAGGACCTTCCAGTCGAAAATATTAAAAGAATTTCTAACGAATTTCTGGTGGAATTTTTCAGCAGATTTTTAAGCAATTCGATAGAGATTCTTCGACAAATTTTATGGTGATATTTTCTGTGGGAATCCCAGGCGAACTGGTAAAGAAGTCATGGAGAAAGCACTGAAATTCACGAAAATAATTCATGAAGAAATTCCCGTAGGAATTTACAGAGGAATCTTTTCAAAGCACATGGTTGAATACCTGAAAAAATCGTGGAAGCATCACAAAGGACATTCCTTGAGAGTTTTTTTTTATTAGAATTCCTTAAGGATTTTAAACTGGATTACAGCAATACTGAATCTTTTCCGTAGCGAAAATTGAAATTTACAAATATAAATGATGTACCACGAAATGAGACAAATAAATAAAACAAAACAAATCTGTTAAAATTACGAAATTTGTGAAAATCTTGATTATTGTGACCGACATTACTTCTGTAAAACAAGTATTTGCTAAGCCCCCCCCTAGGCCCCCTCCGGAAAAAAATCCTAGCTACGCCAATGCAACTCACTTGTAAAAATTCTGAACTGCTACGGCAAATGAAATGTAATATGTTGTTAACAAAATGTTAATAAAACGTTAATTTAGTTTTACCAAATTGAGATAACAGTGTTGTCTAACACGGAACACCTAGATATAAGGAATTAATGTAATATTTAAAATGATACTAATAACATAATAGTACAAATATACTTTCTATAAAAATTTCTTCTGGTTGTCAATGAAATTTAAGAAGCAATTTCTTCATTAAATATTTCTTCAGAGAGCTTCCCGACTAAATTGAATTATTACCAAATTAAGTACTCAAAGCACAAGGTGATTTAATAGAAAGCTTCGTAAATATATTTACCAAACCGACGATCATTACATTCCAAGATAAAGATTTACATTCCGCATCCCCACTCCGCCAAACCGGATCGGTTTCTCACCTGCTACAACCGACGATAACATCGATGCCTTTCCCAAGTGCATCCCACTTCTTGGTCGGCCTTATGTTGCACAATCTTCTCCCCCACACCTTCCCCCACATCATCGAGCCCAACAACTTAATACCATTATCTCTTCCAGTCGAGCGCTTCTCCTGACGCTGATTTCCACGTTTGCACAACACCGGGAGAAAATTAGATACCTTCCGCTGCGCTGTTGCTGATTCTATTTCTACTCCGTGTCTACCTGCTTGAGCCGAGCTCGTTTGTTTGATTATGTAACCTGATATGGCGTATAATCGAAGGAAAATCGATAAAAGTAGCAACCATTCGCCGCACCTTCACCTTCAGCCACCCTTTTTTCGCTGAGGGAACGCGCCGCTTGGCTGCCACTCGATAAGCTTCAACTGCTCGATTGCAGCCTTTGTTGAAGCTTCCCATCACCGCGCTGAAGTGTGCATCGAGTTCGTTCCACATTTTACACGCTGCTTCGATGTGCCGGTTTTCGATGGTGCTGGTGGCGATGGGTTTTCCGACCACTACCACACGTCTTCCGCAGTTGCATATGCTGTAGCATTTTTACTTTTTCTCTGCTTTCTAGGCGTGAGGTGGGTGTGAGCCATCATCTTCACAGTTGTAATACAGGGTTGGTCTTAGGAAGTGCATCGTTACAGGCGTACATATCCTAATAAAGTTAAATTTAAATTTAAAAACATAGGTTTTTGTATCATTTATCATTCATCACTGTAGCATCACTGATTGTCATCTTGTTATCAGCAGCAAAGACCGTATAAACCACTGCATCTAAGCCAGTTCATGCGGGAGTGTATGGATAGGGGGAAAGGCATGGCAGAGAAGTTTTGTTTTTGTGGTTAGCAGACTGCCTATGTATCAGGCGTAAGAAAAGGTATGCGCGTGGAAGAATGGAAGCGTTAGGGAAATGGTTTCTTGTCCGTCTCTGGTTCTAGCGTTCGCTATGAACGAATAGTTTGAGTGTGATAGATTTAGAATGGAAGATAGATGCAAGTGAGAGATATATAACTACAAAGTGCGAGGAAAAGGACGGGCCTGGGATTGAACCCATGACCTTCTGCTTATGAAGCAGAAGCGGTAGCCATCAGACCACCAACCCCGTCCGAAAGAACTGCAGGAGTAATCTGTCGAGACATTCCTAGAGAATTTTTCGGAGGAACTTCATAAAGAATCCCAGGTTGAATTTATTGAAGGATTATTGGACGAGTATTAAGAAGCTTTTGGAGCAATTTCTGGAGTAAATGTGGATGATTTACTGAAAAAAAAAAAATCATATGTAAATGCTTGAAAGAAAAACTGATGAAATTGGTGTAAGGGTTCTCTCAGATCTTCGCGGAAAAATCCCTCTTGAGTGTTTCTTTGTTGAATTTCTTTGCAGAAATCCTTCAGAGATCTTCCAAAGATGCTTATAGTAACTCCAAAACTGTTACTATAAGCAATTTTTCAAAGATCTCCAAAGAAAGTGTTTCAAAAAAATCAGTAAAAGTATTTGTCAAAAATATCTGGAGGAAACCCAAAAATACGCTCTTGGAATTTTTTTACAGTAATCCTTGTTGAAATTACAAAAGGTAAAAACGTTGGAGTGCTCTAGGACGTTTTTGAGCAAATAGTGAAGAAATTCCTTAAAACACCACTGGACAAATTTCTAGTGAACTATTTGGAACAGTCTCTGAAAGTATGCCGGAAGAAATACAGGGGATAGGCAAAATGATTGAGATAGGCAAAATTTTGCCCAAATTCAAATGCTTATAACTTTATGAAAAATGGATGAAATTGGATGCATCTGGAAGCAGTCGACGGCAAATTTGGTCCAGTTTTAGGAACTTCCTTGGCCATGCATATTGGCCACTGGACACCGGAGATGTTCCGGATTTTCCCCGGCCACATCCCCGGGGCACCTGGAATCTACTATAAAGTGGTCATGGCAGCCGGTGGTGCTGGAAATGCTTCGGAAAGCATAACCTTTGAAAATCATGAAGTTTGATGCCCATATTGATATGGTTCCAGATATGTTCCTAATTGACCACTTCCCCCAGGGCACCTGGAACCTTCTATAGAGTGGTCTGTGCATCTAATGGTTCTGAATACGCTGCAGGAAACATCATTTTTAAGGTTGATGTCCACTTGGATATAGCTCCGGATAATATTTACATGATTGGAAATACAAACATGACTGACCATGCTTTCCGGAACCAGTTTTACGAAAATGGTCATATTTTTTAAGATTTCCAACCAATCTTGATGCGTCCGGTGGCATTCAACTTCCTATTAGTTCTAGTTTCTAGGAAAATTGCAAACATCTATCTAACTTTACACCGCACAAAAATACAAGCGACAGAAAAAATGACATTTGGACATGACCTCAGAAAATCCGGAACATCTCCGGTGTCCAGTGGCCAATATGCATGGCCAAGGAAGTTCCTAAAACTGGACCAAATTTGCCGTCGACTGCTTCCAGATGCATCCAATTTCATTAATTTTTCATAAAGTTATAAGCATTTGAATTTGGGCAAAATTTTGCCTATCTCAATCATTTTGCCTATCCCCTGTATATGAAGAAATCACTACAATGGGATTCCATTTTTGGCAACAGAGTCGAAATTTTCAGTTGCCAAAATCGGATCCCATTTTTTTTATTTATTGGTTATTGAAAACACCATAAGCATGTTGTTACATCATCCCAATGGAATCATATGATATCGAGACTACGGAACGGTCCACTTCTAAGTCGATTTCCGTGAGGCTGGGCTATGCTATGAATTTTAGCCCTGTAATGTCAATTGTGAGATACTTTCTACAATCTTCTTACCGCTTAAATGTCTTCTATGGTGTTAAAATCTACTACAGTTGACTCTCCATATCTCGATATCGAAGGGACCATCGAGATAGGGAGAGGTCAAGTCATAGAACAAATGTTTAATGAATACTAGATTGAAAATCACTCCGTTACCAGGAAAATTAAAAACAAACAAACGTCAAATCATCTTCGCAAATTGTTTGAAATCCCTAAAATCTAGTCTAGAAACCTTTGGTAATGGGCATATCGACATACGGGGAGAAAACCGGGAAAGAAAATCACATCGAGGTAGGGAGATATCGAGATAAGGAGGATATCGGAGGAGAGTGAAAATGTATGCAGAATAAAAGGACCAAAAAAATTATCACCTATTGACTGCATTCAATAGGGCAATCATAAACCACTAGAACTTCCCAAATTCCCCTAGAAACTTTTTCAAAACCCCCAAGATTTCATCAGAAATATTGAAAATACCACTAAAATCCACAGTATCCCGTTAGGAATTCACAGGACGCCCTAGAAATCTTTGGAGTTTGTTGAGAATAATCATATTTCGTTCAGCATCTCCAATAATCATACATACATTCTCAGTACCCCACAGAAACCTCCCAGTGTCCGCTAGGAATCTGAAGAAATCCTAAAGAATGTTTTACAAGCCCTGAGGAGCCCCCTATAAACCATTCTTCAGGGTACAATTAGGAACTGCGACTCGTATCATTGATTGAAAATCTTGTTAAGAATCGTTTCTTAAGGTGAAGATGAATCGAAGCCAAACTTCATATTTTCAAGAGCACGGATCTGGAGAACCAAACATCCTTCTTCTTCTTTCTGGCGTTACGCCCCTATTGGGACAGAGCCTGCTTCTCAGCTTAGTGTTCTTATGAGCACTTCCACAGTTACCGTGATGCATCATTACCCGGACACTTAAGCAATGCCGAAACTTTAAACACTGTTTTGAATATGTTTTTGTCACTTCTGGTATCACTGTTATTGTTATTCACATAGATACACATTAAAACTTTAAATCTTGGACAAAAAATTAACTGGAAAATGCAATTATAACATGTAAAACGTTAAATTAATGAAGCATATCGTGTTTTTAAATCCGGACACATGCATCAAAATGCCGGACGCTTTTGAATCGAAATCCGGACAGGTGCGTTTGGTTTGATAATACAAATGAAAAATCAATAAAATGCACTTCACTTTAACTGAAAATCCCAATATAATAAAATTAGATGCATGCATTTGCATACAGGGATCAAAATATTGGGTAAAGTTATTTTTGTTTTACCTTCATCGCTGTCAACATCCTGCACTTAAGGTTCACGGGAATGATTCTCAATACTAGCACTTTTCTTCCGTAAATCCATTCACAAGAGATTGATCACAGTTCTTGAAATGTTACTATACAACTTTTCGTCAATTCACATTATGTTTGTTTTTCTAAAAGCACTAAATATAAGGTTTCCATTAAACGTCCGGGTTAATGATCACTTGCCTATAAATCCGGACAGCACTTGAGGCAGCCTTTCTTCACACTAAAAATGCTTATTTTCACAGGTTTTCCCACTCTTTCGTGCACACACTTGAAAATTATTATACCATACACTTCTTAGAGACGTACAGTTCCAAAATCTTTAGTAACTTAACCGTAAGTCTGAAGTGGCTGATTTTGTTGTCGAAATTTTTACTATAAAATTTTATTCTTTGCAGGAATGACGCCGAGCTGGTGCAGCCAAATTGTTTTTATTTTTAATATTTTTTGCCAAGGATTACTAGATGAAACAATGAATTAAAATGAACAGCAATATTGAAGGTTGAAAATATTAATTACAAAACAATATTTAATGTTCGATTTCATATTTAATTTATTAGTTGGTTGGTTTGGTTTGACTTTATTAACGAGATTTTTAGCCCTGCGCTAGTTCATCTCGGGACCAACGGCTTTACTTCCCTTCCGAAGGAAGTCGTCACTATAATTTTTTACGTTATAAGTGACTATGTTGGGGATGGGATTCGATCCCAGGTCCTCGGCGTGAGAGGCGAGTGTTCTAACCACTACACCAGGTCCGTCCCCCTTTTAATTTATTAATTACAACCAGAGTGTCCGGACATTGGTACCGTCCGGATTTTGATTCACCACGGTATTAACTGAGAGCTTACTATGCCAATGACCATTTTTGCATGCGTACCGTGGTGAATCAAAATCCGGACGGGATCAATATCCGGACACTCTGATAATAATAATCAAATAGAAGTATTATATAATTTCAATATGATTGGTTTTGCACATAATTTACACTGTTGAAAACGCTGATCATTTTCCTATCATTTGTAATCTAGTTACCATTGCTAGATAATTGATAGAAATAAAAACAAAAAATGTAACCCTGTTAGACGTCATTTCTTTGGCAGCGCTAGTTCAATTAGTAAAACGGTGACGAACGCATCACAATGTTCAATCAACGGAATAGTGCTGAAATTATATTCTTTAATTATTGTTTCAACATAAAAACGATAAGCTACGATTATCCAAAAATTTGGCTACCAAGCGGACTGAAAATATAGTGTAAATTAACATTTCAAGTTGTGAACAAAGGCTGTCTGGAATCACAGGCAAGTGGCTTTAAATCCGAACATCATTTTAAATCCGTATGTTCAATTGTTCGGGTTTGGATTTGAAGAAAATGAATACAATATCGCTACATAATTATTGGAAAAAGTGTTATAAGTGAACAGATGCCCATTCGATTGCCTAAAATCGATTTTTTTAAATCATCAGTGAAAAAGCTCAAACCCACAGCGACGACTCGGATATCTTCAGTGTTAACAGAGGCAATCAAAACCTAAATATGTTTTTTTTTTTGTACTCATTAGTGTAAGTTGAAGCTTAAAATTCGTATAACTGAGGTATTTATCGATTAAAGCTATACCATGACCCCACAGTTATGGATCAAATAGTGTGGAGTCCAACCTATAAAATTCAATAAAACGACATGGAAAACGTAAAATTGTAATTTAAAAGCACGAATCGAATCGTTTCAAATTGGAAGTTCGGTTAGTAAACTGTTTTGAGTGTAATATTTACATAGGATTGCATAAAAATTAAAAATTGTATCGGTTCCTGAAACCATATTATGGATCAATTTTCATATTATGGATCAAATTGTGACATATTACGGATAAGTGCGCAAAATCAAGAGATTTTCAACTCAATGCATCTGTATTGCATGGTATGGCGAATGTTAACAATGTGTCATATATTACTGCCAAAAATAGTAGTTTTAGAGCTGGAAACAAGGGTAAAATGCCCTTTTTATTGTGATACTGCATTGTATTAACTGAGACATGAACTGTTTGCGCTCCACACCAAGTTTTCCACCCATTTTTGTCGGCAAAAAAAATGAAATTTACAAACCTTGATGTTTTATTAGTTTAATCCTTAGTGCTTTTATCTGAAAATGTCGAATTCAGTGCATAAAATAGCAGAAATCTACATTCTTTGGAAGTGATCCATAACCGTGGTAAACAATCATTTCCTGGTCCATATTATGGATCACTAGTTAGAAGTGCTAATATTCGGTATTTAGAATAAAAATTCAAGTAAAATGTTTTCCAAAGATGAATTCATTCTAAATCAAAGCGAAAGAGCATAAAACATGCTATAACATTTGAATTTTACCACCTGTGGGAGCTTATGAATGCTGACGGCACTTCTTACAGGAAACGACCATATAATGATAGCTGTGTGCTACCAACTAAACATTTGTCAAATACACCGTTATTTAGCGGTTGAATGTTGTGCTTAACATTACAAATGGTAGAAGACAAATAGTATAACATGGGAAAAATATGTTTTACGTCATCGTTTATGTTTTGAGCGAGTTATCCGATGTTGAACGCCAAAGTGATCCGTCACTGTGGGTGATCCGTAACTGTGTGGGCATGGTACCGTCATAAACTTCCACGAATTTTTCACGTTACAAAGTGGCTGTCCGGATTTTGATTCGAAAGTGTCCGGATTTGAATACAAAGCATGCTTCTGGTGTCCGGATTTAAGGACAAGACTTACCTCATTGTATTAGTGATTTACACGCTATAATTGTAATTTTTAACGTAAAATTTACCATTATTAGCTAGATAAAAAGTATATTTGTCTGTATGACAATTGGACTTCAACTTGACTCAAAGAAAACTTGTTCAAAATGGAGTTTGAAGATTTGCATTTGCTTAAGCGTCCGGGTATTGATGCATCACGATATATCGTGTGGCAGGTACGAAGATACACTATGCCCTGGGAAGTCGAGAAAATTTCCAACTCGAAAAGATCCTCGACCGGTGGGATTCGAACTCACGACCCTCAGCTTGGTCTTGCTGAATAGCTGCGCGTTTACCGCTACGGCTATCTGGGCCCCTAACCAAACATCCGTTTAAGCTGAAAACTTAATCGATTGGTCACTCGTTGGTGGTGACCAATCGATTAAGTTTTCAGCTCAAACGGGAGTTCGGTTCTCCAGATCCGTGCCCTTGAAAATTTGTAGTTTGGCTTCGATTTATCTTCACCTTAATAAAATTGCTAACAAAGACGTAGTTCAAATTAATTGTAAAAAATATAAATTAAACTCTCAATCTTATGTATCGCACGTTTCAATTACATGATTGAGAATAAAGAGTAGGATGGACTGTGTTCGCATTTGTCATGAGGGTGGTATTGGATGTTTGGAGTTCCAAATAAAAAATATGATATAAAATATAGTGATTTTATGTTTACACTTCTGCAATAGACTAGAAAACACAATTTATTTTAACAAATTCCATAAAAGTTAAGACACACGAGTTTTGCTTTATTTGTTAATATTACCGTGGGGTGTTTTTACATGAATTAATGTAATTCTATAATAATATGAACTGTGAATAAAATTTATGTTTGCTACTCTGTGTGAGACTTTTTGTTGCTCCTGTGCTCGTGTCCTACCTACGAAGTTT
Organism: Aedes aegypti; assembly: GCF_002204515.2. Classification (NCBI taxonomy): domain Eukaryota; kingdom Metazoa; phylum Arthropoda; class Insecta; order Diptera; family Culicidae; genus Aedes; species Aedes aegypti. The sequence continues at coordinate 71,562,857 of NC_035109.1, forward strand.
ACGCTCCTGTGTCAGTAGTTGTGTTTTATTCAAACAAGCTGTTCCGAATGTGGAGAAAAGTGTTTTTCAGGTATTACGCCTACTGGAAGACCCAAGTGGACTGGTCACACAGTGTGAATCCCTGAGAAAAAAAGGTTAGTCTCTAGTTGTGATACTGGTGGAAATTAATGACCTAATGAAACGTAGCGAGTGCATGACCAATGCCCATCCCGAAGTAAATAAGTGTCTAAGACGGGCTGTCGGTAGGATTTAGGGAAATATCGACGAAGATAAAGCTTTGGAATGTAATCGGCGAGTTGCTGACCTGTTGTTCAACTGATGAAAGCAAGACCCTCGATGATATTGACAACAATTACAAATACAACAATTCAAAAATGTTGCGAAAAATTGATCTATTTTGTAACCAATATCGGATGATGCCAAAAATTGAGCATGCCAAAACCGGAATCCCACTGTATGAGAATTACTGAAGTATTTTATCGATGAATTTGAGAAGAAATTCTTGAATTACCTGTAAAATAGTCACTCTATAGTCATTGGAGGTTTTTCTTTAATCTATAGAAAATATAAACAACAAATCTTTAAAAAAAATAGACCTGCTTTCAGCCCACATAATGCGCCTCTATATCTCATACAGTCACCAGCAAAGATTCGTGTTTGCGAAGCGATCAAATTGTCATTCAAGTCATTCACACATACCAAATATCATACTAAGTTGGTATTGATGATTTATTTCAAGTATACAGTCAACTCTCCTAAATTCGTCTTTTTAAATCTCGACATCGCATCATGGAACCATAACCATAAAAAGCCACCCATGGCTTCCGACGGTTTTCTTAACTGCAGTTGCACTGATTTTGTGTTCTCTTTCATTCCATAGTCCATTCAATTTCGAATTATCGAAAATTGACTGGATAACATCATGTTTCTGTCATTTAATAATAAATAATTACGTAATAGGTTATACTTCAATAGTTATAATATACAAAATGTGAGATTCTACCTCCATTACCCCGAATGCCATTTCCCCGATTGCCATCACCCCGAATTCCATTACCCCGAATGCACCATTACCCCGAATTCCATCACCCCGAATGCAATTTCCCCGAATTTACAATTATCATGACATGGTGATATTGATGACATTTCCCCGCGATATTGGAATTCGGGGTAATGTCATTCGGGGTGATGGGACGTTCGGGGTTTTGGAATTCGGGGTAATGGGGTAGAATCAAAATGTGATATTATTTTATAATGAATTTGATTTTCAACAGTTTTTTTTTTGTAGAGGTAATCTCGTTATTTTTTTTCTTGTTTTAACTGTCAACCAGCTGAAAGAAGAACACATTTTGCTAGAAAAATAAAACGAACGCATTAAGTTACAATATTTTTATCAATTCTGTAGTAATCCACTGGTTTGGAGCCCTTTTTGAACCGATTGCAAGGTAGTAGAGAAGGCTACAATTTGTTCAAGGAGAGAGAATGAGTGTAACAACAAAATTTCGCCAGAATACTCTGATCAATTCATCAATTGCTTCTCAGAATCCCTGTGTTGTTCACCATTTTAATACACCCAAAGTTCAAAAGAATGTTTATTCTTCTGAGAATCGTACATGTAAAAATGGCCTATTTCGACTAACCAAACCTGTTCATCGCATATGGTAATATCGCAACTACAAAGGATTGGCCGGCCCTCGCTTGTTTACTGGAGTGCCTGCTATTCATCGCTATCCATTCATCGGCAGTCAGCCAAACAGCCGGGACCTAGCTGAGGCAGGTTTGCTGGGAGACAGGAAAGGTTGCTTGCTCCATTCGATGTGAATCAGGCCAAACTTCCATTTAATTTCCTGACACAAACCCACCATGAGCCTACATCATGAAGCAAACGGGGCATCCACTGCAGCAGTGCGAACTCTCCGGTGAGAAGCAGCAGCAATGTAGGTGGTCATGGGCGTAGTCAGGAACTCCACGTGATCTAAAAATTTCATTCATTAATTCCACACAAAGCGATAATTATATACAACATCTTCATTTTTTTTGCATGAAACAATGAACTATGAAGAACATCCATCCTGAGTTTGCTGAAACATATATTGATTAATTTTGTTAGATAATAACGGGCTAAGGGGGTGCAACGACGCCATCCCGTCCCCTTGCTACGCCCATGTGAGCAGTATGTACCGCCCCTGAGCGCAAAGGTGTATATGCAGAGGGAAATTTGGGAAAACTGCTTGACGGCAATGAAGCGGGTTATTAACGAGTGGAAAACTCGTTGGCTTTTCTGGGCCCAGGATTCTGCTGGGATCCGGATGTGATGAACGCTGATGATGTGTGTTGTTGCACTCTCTCAGGGTCCATTCTGGTCAGTCATAAGCTTATCTCGCCCCGTTTGCATCCGCTCGAATATTCAAACACGATGAAAGGTAAGTTGATTTTTTGCGGCTTTGTGATTTTACGGTACTTTTCAAACTGGACAAGGCTTGTTGCATTTTTGTTGCCTTCCAGTGATTCAGGCTTCGGGGGGGGGGGGGGGGGGGGGTTGCCTTTTGAGGATTAGATAAGGTCGGGCGTAATTCGGAAACTAAAAGTAACTTACGGTCACAGTATACATTTTAAAATGAGTTTTGGATATTATGTATCTACAAAACCGAAGCGGGTCCAAAGCTCTTCAGGCTTTGTAGAATTAATGCTTACTGGTTTCCTGGCAGTCAGATCTTTTTTAATCCTGTTGCTCTCATATAAATTTGTAAGCTTGGCTCGACCCTTAATAATGCTCATAATAAATCTTGGGTTTAATAGAGCTGATCAAAATTTAAACAGACAGGAAACATGGATGGAAGGAAGGATACATTGGAAAATAATAATTTGAATGCATAACCAATAAACATGCCCTTAAAGATTTGGATAAGAATTGATATCGAACTAGAAAGTTTCTAGTAGAAACTTTTTTTTACCACGTTTATTATATCGATAATTCCGTTAACGAGCACCATTATACAATCAATATAGCTAGCGGGCCTTTCTCAGCTAGCAAAGTCATGCTGAAGGTATCTGGGTGCGATTCCCAGTCGGTCCAAGATCTTTTCGTAATGGAAATTTCCTTGACTTCCCTGGTTGAGAAACAGTCTCTGTCCTAGTGAGGGCGTCATGCCAAAAATAATAAGAAGAAGTGTAATGAACATACTTGATTAGGAATATAAATTATTGATTACACTCAAAATTTGTTTTACTCAAAAAACTGAGAAATACTTTAAGTTTCCAACACATTTACATGAAAATCAAAATTCATAGCGATGATATCTAAGGTTTTCGGTATCAATTTGCTTGTAAAAGTACAGTGAACAAATTTGAGCAGACTTAGAAATTTTTGTATACATAACAAACATATATATTACCAAAAACTTACGAGAAACCTTAGATTATCAACTTCCCTGCCTTTGAATCAATATGTATTGGAGCGGTTCCATTTGAATCAGAGTTGCACAATATCGGTCAAATCAGTTGATAGCTGATGGACTAAAACTATCAGTATCAGTTGCGAACTATCAATATCACTTGGATCTGACAACCAACAGCTGTGATGCGACATCGCACTCTAGATCACAATCACTGCAGAATGAGTGATCACGTGGTAATTACCCACGCTATTAGTGTTTTTCAGTGACCAACACACAGTTTCAATCCGTCTGCAGCACTATCAAGAATATATATATGTATTGACTCTAGCCTTACTTTTGAGAAGGGCCTAAGAAAAAAATCCTTTATAACTTTCAAAAAATTATAACTTAGAAACGGTTTGTCCGATCAGTTTGGTGTCTTCCGCAAAGTTTCAGGTTATTGTTGGGACTATCTGGAAAGAAATACCGTTTTGATTCATATTACGGACAGCTTCAAATTCCGGACACTCTACTTTGTATGGGAAACATTTCACGCGAAATGTTTCAATTTTTGCTGTTCAAAAGTTCTCAATTTCAAGGCTCGTTTTAGTAAACTTTTTCCATAAATATCTTTGAAAATTTATTATGCCCAACTACCTTAGATGTCTCTTTGGTGGTTTAACGATTTCGATTGATGATTTGACTGTTCCATTAATAATTATCATGAGCTGTCCGGAATTCGATTCAAAGTGTCCGGAATATGAGGCAAAAGTGAGGAAGCGTCCGGAATAAGAATCATGAAAAGGCCACACATTTTGATTAATTTAAAATTATTGAAGTTGCGGAAGCGTATTCTGCACCCACCATTCGAAAGTAAAGGGCTTCTGACGCTCGATAGCGCTAAGGAATCATACAGAATGATTTATTTTGTATGCTCTATGCTGGGTTATATTTCCCTGAGTCCTTAAGTGTCCGTAATATGAATCAAAACGGTATACACTGTAAAAAAATGTTGTAATTTTTTATATATCGAAAATAAAGCTTAAAAACCAATTTTCTCAAAAATCGTATTTTTGATTTTTTTTTATTTTTTTATATGTTGAAGTAGACAAAAAATGAAGACTTTTGCACAGTGGGTCAAGATGGAGAAATCATGGACAAAAAAGTAATGATATTTTTAAAAAAGGTGAACTTGTTGAAAATGGTCATAATAAACTTTTCAAATGTTTCGGTAGCAATTAGAAAAATTTTCTCATATACCATTTTTGTTGAAAATTTTGCGTACTTTCATAAAATCGGGTCGAAAAGCATTCAAAAAGTTTATTTAGACCATATTGAAAAATCAACCTTTTTTAAAAAAAATCATAACCTTTTTGTCCATGATTTCTCAAATATCCACTTAAGGTCTACAATAGCCCTATTTAGCACGAGACATGAAAAATGAACTGTCGCACGATATGTATTGGAGTTCAATATCAATTGTCCCTAATTATAGGTTCCCTCTGGAACATCCGGTGGTCCCGGAAGTAGTCACTGTAGTCAACTATCCATTTTGAGTCTACAGTTGCCCTATTTACGACAAGACATGAAGAATGGGCCGTCGCATGATATGCTTTGGTGTCAAAATCGAAATGTCCCCTATGCAAGGTTCCTCCGGGGCACTTGGCGGCGTGATGAGTGGCCAAATCTGTACAAGACTCATTTTCAACTTATAATAGGGTATTTTATGATAAGCTAGGGAGAAAACAATATTGCGCGACATATTTTGAGTGAATAAATTGTTTGATCCCAATTCGGATCCACTACCGGCACCGATTCCGGGGAAATGGCCATATATTGGTAGTTTCTGAACCAATATTAATACTTGGCGCACCAATCGCTTCAGAATAAGATCTTCTATCTTCATGTGTATTAATATTTTGATTTTTTTTTAGCCGAGACCTTTGCTAAAAACACGTCATAATTTTACTGCATAAGACATGCTTCCGGAAATCCTAATTATCACCGGTATCCGGTGGTCATAGTTCATCTCCGTGGATGCACCTCAAAACTAGATTAGTTGACCCGTCCATTACTTCTTAAAGAATTGAAATCGGTCAATTTTTGTCAAAGTTACAGCATTCCAAAGTTGGCCCAATTTTTGCCTGTCCCAGTTATTTTGACAACCCCCTGTATATCAAATATTCCATCATTTGCGATACTTTAAAAATGGGGAGGGTGCAAAAAAAGGGGGGAGGGCTCCCTGCAAATCTTATTACAACTTTTCATATTGTATTTAAAGTTGAAAACATTATATGGCACATGAATTCCCCTGTCCTGAATATAAAACACTGTGTCGGTTTATTGATTAGATTAGATTTTTAAATAAAAAATGCAAAAAGTTCAAGTATATTTTAAAAATGACCTGGGGCAGACACGAACATTCTGAAAACGCCATTATTTTTGTTTATTTTTATACTTTCAAGCCCGGGGTGTCCGGTATCTGTGCATTCATATCGACTTTTTTTGTCTAACTGTGTAATCAGTAAGTTTGACATATTTGTGATTTCGAATATTTATAAAACCAAGCGAAATATACTGAGTAGTCTTTAAGAGCGCCATTTTGTAAGCTTGCCAACAAAAGAAAGATGCCCTTCAAACTCACTACATTTGAACGGCATAATTTTCTATTTCCAGTTTATCTTGAAGCTAAGAACCTGTACATCACCGTAAATATCAATAGGAAAATTAATTTAATCTCATGGAGAAATCAGGGAGAAAATATCTCCTGATTGACTAGCAGTCTCCGGGGAAAATGGCTTCGATTATTTCAAATGGGTGAATATCAATACGAAACAATCACTTTGAAATTAGTTAAAATTCTTTTGTTTTTGTTAACAAGTAAAGTATTAGAACAGGTACATAGACATCGATATTTTATTGTTATTGGCAACAGATAACCTTTTCCAATTGTTGTTAATCAGATAACATGCGAACACTCTGTAGTTCATAATTATTAATTTAATTGTACAAGATCAGTGGTTGTATTTGAACTGAAAGAGAAATTATTTATTGAACTCAATATTTCTGTGAACTAGCAAGCCTGTAAATTGAAATTCATGACATATATTTGTATGGCATTTATGTTCTTATACAAGTTGGAGAACATGTTTGAGATTAAATGAAAATTAAGGATTGCACTCAAAATTTATTTTGCTAAATTGAAAGTTAATCCAAACTTGAAGCGATGACATCCATTTGTTTTCGGCATAAAATTTGTACTAGAAGTCAAGAAAGTGTATTTGAGCACAAATATAAATTTTGAAAAGACTCAACATTTTTTTTACCTAAAACTATTTAAAATCTTATTTGATTCCAAGTGTTTGCCTGTTAATCCAAGTTCATGGTAGTTACATGTACTTTTTCCGACAGAACATTGATTTTAGAAGTCTAGTCAACAAGTCAGAGCAGAAACAAACTTTTTGCCTACATTATTTTTTTTTCCAAGTGCTACTCAAAGCTCTAGGTTTAATAGCCGGTAAATTACAAATGAAAGCAATGATATGTTTTTTTGAAAACAATTTGCTTTCAGATTTCTAGTGAAAATATTATTACTATTTGCTTATTGATGTTCAAAAAATTGCATGTCTTTGTTTTATTATTAAGCTGAATGACATGAACAGCCAAACAGATCCCAATGATGCATAATTTATTCAATTTCAACAAACAAAAACATAGTCCACGATAAAAATACAAACACAATATCATTATTCGTCAAGAAATGAATTCAAAACAACTTTCAACTTTCTCTGAATCGTTTGTCGGGAAATATGGAAGTCGAGACATTTTTAAATTTTTGATTTGTAGGCAAAAGATTGTAAGCGCTTTTCATAGTTTTTGAAACAAAATAAAATTTTTAATTCAAGCAAAATTGTATTTTACTACAAAAACAAAAACTCTTTTTAAACTTTTTTCTGCAAGTCATAAATGAAAAAAATAATCGTTTAAGTAATTTAAAAATTACGTCTAAGTAGTTTTAAAAATAAAAATCAATTAGAAGTGTAACCAAAAGTCTATATTTCTGCACAAACTTATTCAAAAGATTTCGAGGGTAATCAAAAATAAATATTTTGAGTGCAATCAAAAGTTTCTATTTCTGCCCAAAAATGTATTCTAGGCTTCTACAATCAAATCGAAGAAGAAAAAAATCTACACGTCTCCGGGTCAAATTTTGATATTTAGGGGAAAAGATTAAAAAAATATATATTTCTTTTTTTATTTTTTCTTGGATAAAACAAATTTTGAGTGTAATCATAAATATATATTCAACTGAAATATATAAATTTGGGTCCTGAAACTTATTTTTCCCAAATAAAACCATAATTTATCATCTTTAAAATTGTTTCACTGTTTAATTTTTGCCAAAACCCTTACAGGATAAAACTAGGAAGCACTTTTTGTTAAATGAAAACTTTGAGTACAATATCTATTCGAATAACTTGGTCCCGAGATGAACTAACTCAGAGTTGGAAATATCGTAAAAAAATATTAAAAAAAGCTTACTGCATAAATTTTGAAAATCGCTTAGAAAATGACAAAGATAAGCATTGTCAAAGTTGGACTATTTTTTTCCGAAGCGTAAGATTTATGTTCTTCGGTAGTAAAAGATTTGAACTCTTTCAACCGAAAATGCGTGGTAGAAGAGCTTCCCGGTTGAACTTCAGAGGAACTTCTGGGGAATTATTGGATGAAATCCAGGAAAATTTTGGGAAGAAAGGAATTCCTGAAGGAACTCTGTAGGGATTTCAGGAGCCACTCTGAAGTAATTCCTGAGAAATTCAATTTTCTTGAAAAATTCTCGGAGGAACTCTGGAAGATTCCTCGAAGGATCTAGGAATATTTTCGAAGTAACTCCAGAAGAATTCCTAGATGATTCCGGAGTATTTTTGAGGAATTATTGGAGGAACTCCGAAGAATTCTTGGACGAACTCTGATAATATTCCTAAGGAATAATGGCGCAAATTTTAATGAAATAACGGTGGTGCTCTAAAGTAATTCCCGGAGCAACTCCAAAGATAATCAATGTGGAGCTCTCAAAAAATTCTTGGAAGACCTTCAAAAAAATCAACTCCAAAGGATATATTGAAAGATCTGCCGAATATTTTTTTTAGAAACTCCGGAGAAATTGCTTAAGGAACTATGGAGGATATCCCGGAGGAACTCTGCAGAAATTTCTGGAGCATATTCAATGGGATTTCTGGAGAAACTCCAAGGAATTTCTGGAGGAACTCCATGGAATTTCTGGACGGTTCCTAAGAATTCTGCAGGATCTATGGAGGATATTCGAATGAAGTACCGGCGGGCTCCGAAGGAATTCCCGACAAAAAACTTGAAGCTATTCCTGGAGGAGCTTTTAGAGGAACACCAAAGGAATTCCTGGAAAGACTACAAAAGTATTCCTGGAGAACTCTGAAGGAGTTCTCGCAGGAACTCTGAAGGATTTCCCAGAGAAGGTCTTCTAGAAGAATTGTTGGAGGAACTTCGTAGGAATTGCTGGGGTAACTTCGGAAAAATTTCTGGAGGAATTGTGGAGATATTTATGGGGGGAATCCGAAAAAATCCTGGTGGAACTGTGGATGAATTCCTGAAAGAACTAAGGTACCGTGGTGCAAATGAGAATCCAGGGTAAGTGGGGCGTTTCGTCATAGCTCAACTAGGAAAAGTTTTTCATAGGGGTATTCTTCTAGAAAGTTGAAGATACAATGACAAGGAATGTATTTAGTACTAAACATATTGTTATTTTTATTACCATGTGGTTCATGTAACAGTTGTCAGTTTAGCGCCATTTCCAACTTGCATGATAAATTGTGACACGTTTCACGTCTTACATTAACCCGCAAAAAAAATGTGTTTTAAATCGAATTTCCATCAGTAAGCTATAATTTTAAGTATTATTACAAGCTGCTAACAATAAACCAGTATTTTGTTTTCATTTCATATGCAATTTTTGATGGTCTATCTTACCCCAAAATATAATTGTACCTGGGGTAAGTGGGACCTATCAAAACAAAAACCAGAATCAAAACTTTTCGTACACGTTTCATACATTTTGCTAGAGAGTAGCACTAAAACATTCTAACAAATGATTTTTATCAAAAAAATCAACCTCAAATTACGTAATTGCAGAAGAGGGAGAAGAAAAGTGTTATTATTCTTATTTTTTTAATTAATTTTTTATTTTTGAAAAACGACTTCAAAATTGAACAAACACACAGCTGAAATTTGAAGTACATCATGATAACGATTACTTTTCTATTTTATTTGAAATTTATTTGTTATTTTTACCAAATTAAGAAGTGATGGAAAACAATTCCATCCCATAAGGGGGTTTTCTGCCATGCATATAAATAATAACAAAACATATTTATAATTTCGTCAATTATTGACTGTTTATGTGCTACATTTTAATTAACAACTTATAAATGATATATTTTGAACATGTTTAATTCCTCTTTACGCTTTTATTGAGGAATTTTCAGTTAATATTAAATGTGAGGTGACATATTATTAGATGAAGGGTTTCTTCCTAAAACGTATCGTATTTTATGGTTTATCCCTTATGTACATCAAATATGTATCTAAAATTAAAAATCTATGGCTTATCAATCCTATTATTGTAATGCTTGACTTACTGATGTGAATTGACGCATGAAACAGGATGTGTCCCACTTGCCCCGTTTAGCGAGGCAACTGCGTCCAATGGCTCATTCTAAAACTTTCTTCCAAGGTTTTCACAATTTTGAAATTATTCGATTAGTTTCATGCACACACCAGCAAATATGTTGCCAAAACGTGATTGTGTTGATGGATTTGAAAAATTTTGACATTTGAAAATGTTATTGAACAATTTGTTTGAACTATCGTTTTTTTCGTTCCCACTTGCCCCGCGGTACCTTACGGAAAAACTCGAAAAGCTACTACGAAGAAAATCAAAAAAGATTCCCGGTGGAGTTATGGAGGAACTTGGGGAAAATGCCAGATAAAAACCAGAGGAATTGCTGAAAGAACTCCGGAGGAATTTCTGGAACAACTCCGGAGAAATTGCCGGTAAAGCACCAAAAGAATTCCCGGAGGAACTTTGAAGATATTCCCGGAGCAACTCTGAAAGAATTTCAGGAGAAATTTTGAAAGTGTGTCAGGAGGAATTTTGAAAGAGTTCCGGGAGGAATTTTAAAAGAATTCCAGGAGGAACTCTGGATCAATTTTTGAAGAAACTTCGGAGGCGTTCCTGGAAGAACTCCGGATGCGTTGCTGAAAAAACTCCGGAAGCGTTTCCGAGAGAACTTCAAGGATGTTGCTTGAGGAACATAGGATAAACCATGGAGGATATTCGAAAAAAATCCCGATGAATCTCCAGAAGAACTTTCTCGGAATTTCGGGATAAAATCCAAAACAAACTCTTAAGGAACTCTTGTGAAATTTCTGGAAGAACTTAAGAAAAATCCTGGAGGAATCCCGGAAGAAGAAGAAGAAAAAGAACTCCCGGAGGAAATCTAGAGGAAATTCCCGGCAGAAATTCTTGAGAATATTCTGAGGAACTCTGAAGGAGTTTCCGGGAAAAATTTAGGGTTTTTTTTCCGAAGAAACTCGTGAAAAATTCCTAGTGGAATGTCTAATGATTTCCAACGTATAACTAGACCTCTGAAGAACACCTGAAGAAAGTCAAAAAAAATCCAGGAGGAACCCTGGAGGAAATCTGAAGGAATTCCCGATGGAACTCACAAGAAATTCCATGAGGAACTCTGAATAAATTCTTGTAGGACTTTAAAAGAAATTCCTGCAGGAATTGCTGGAGGATTATTAAAGAAGCTGATTAATCCTTGGAACCTTGGAGGGAATCCCGGAGGAACCCTGAAGAAAATCCGGGAGGACCTCCAAAGAAATTCCTGAAGGAGTTCGGAGAAATTTCTGGAGGAAATCATCTGGGGAATTCATTGAGGAAATCCCGGAAGGAGTCCTTGGAAAAAATCTCCGTAGGAATTTCTGAAGGAAATCGCAGGAGAAATGCCTGGAGAAAAATTTCGGAGAAATTCCTGGACGAAATTCCGTGGAGAAATTCCTGGTACAAATTCCCAAAGACAGTCCTGGTGGAAATCCCCAAATAAATTCTCTGAATAAATCCCTGAAGGAGTTTGTGGTTAAAGAATCTGGAGAAATTTCATAATGAAATCCCCGGAGGAAATTCCTAGACAAGGAAATTTCTGCCGCAAATCCATAAAAACATTCTTGAAAGGAATCCCCGGATGACTTCTCTGAAAAAAAAACCCAAAGGAATTTCGGGAGAAAATGCTTGAAATTTCCGAAGTAATTCCTGTACAAAATCCCCAGAGGAATTCCCGAAGGAAACCCCTGGGAAAATTCCTAAAGGAAATCCACGGTGGAATTCCTTGTGGAAATCCTAAAATGATTTTATGGAGGAAATCTTAAGAGGAATTCCTGGAGCAAATCTACGGAGAAATTTCTGAATGAAATCCACGGTGAAATTTCACCCGAAGGGATTCCTGGAGTAAATTACCGGAGTAATTCTTGTGGCAAATCCCCGGATAAATGCCTGGAAGAAATCCTCAGTGGAATTCCTGGTGATAATCCTGGTAGACACATTGAAGTTGCTTCGGTAGAATTCCTGGAAGAGCTCCTGGAGATTTTTTTAGGTGGACTTCAACAAGTTCAAATAAACATTTTAACGGCACACCCAACAGCTCACAGTCAGACTCTGCGAAGAAATTGAAAGTTTCACAAATATCCTCTACGCCTATTATATGCGTTTAAAGTCACTGTTGGCCTTAAGTGTTCGGGATATGAGTCAAAACGGTATTTACATTCAGCTTTAGTGGCATTCGGGTTTGAGTGCTGATAGACGCTCACTATCTCGAAATACACCCGGCGGAATGATTCAGTAAGCGCGATATCCGTACATTCAGAGTAATGCATTCAAATTATTTTGCGCATTTATGTTCTCTGACAAATATAAAAAATTCTAAAAATATCGAAAATCAAGTTATTGGTATTAAATTTTGCTCCTGATAAGCAAGCCTCAAGGTGAATGAAACCCATTATCTATATAAATAAAAATGGAATGGTGTTTGTATGTCACGGATTGGCTTACGAACGGGTCAACGGATTGGAATGATTCTTTCTCCGTTTTGTTCGTCAAGGGTTCCGACGTGTTTGTGTATATAACAATCCCAGGATATTCCCCGGGAAAGTTGAAAAAACGAGCGTGAACGAAATTGTCATTTTGTATGAGACGATTAATAGCGGTTCTCAACAGCCTACTTGATGGCAAGACGAAGTTTGCCGGGACCACTAGTTTACTGTAAAACTTATTACAAAAACTTTTATCGGAAGACGAATACTAATAGACCCTTTTAAGCTTAGCAGGCGGTGGAATTCTTCTTGGAAACATTTCTACAACGCTGTGGACCTTTTTTTCTATGGGAGGGCCATATTACCCGGGTTGTTTTGAAGACGGATTTCACGCAAACTCGACAAAGGGATTGGCAGCACCCCTTCAGAATTCAATGAAACTTTCTGGGTGTGAAGACTATGCGAAACTAAGATACTTTACATACTTTGTTTTTTCAAAACCGATCTAGACTTACATTTGGAAAGGGTCAAAGTTTTTTTTTTACTTTTTTTTATAAACCCGTATAACTTGAAAACGGTAAGACCTACAAAAAAGTGTTGTATGGAGGACTGTCGTGAAATTTCCTGACGTTTTAGAAAAAAATATTAAAAAAATAAAAACACATTTTCTACACTGAAAAAAAATATTCAAAACATTAAAGTCGATTTTAAAAAAACGGCCACTTCAGATTTTGATCATCCTTAAGCAAAAAGTTTCGTAATTAAATTTACTAAAAGTCGTCCATACATTGCAAATTGGGCATATTTTAGAGAAAAAAGTTTTTCTAACATCGAATTTTTTAAGTCCAAAATGATTTTTTTATTTAATTTTCATTTCGCTTTAAATAGTCTAGTCTGATCATATTTCCAAGTGATAAATGAGTTTTAATCACAAAATAGATTATATTTGTTGTAACCCGGCAGCCTTACGAGTTTCCCGGATGTAAGTTAAAGTGGCTTATGCGCCACTCCGATTGGAGACCACTAACCGTTTTTGGAGGTTGCCCGACCTTTTGAGACCCTTCAGGGGAGGGTTAAAGATTTTCCTAAAGTTATTGGGCGGGAAACGAGTTGGCTGACCTAGGGAAACAAGATGCCTCACGACGGTGAAGTCGTGCGAATCAGAAAATTTGTGTGTGAAAAAGCGAACTCTGCCGGTAACTAGACAATTGTCGCGAGGGGTATCATCACGGGCAGACTTCACCAGTAAACACTTCGAACAAGCCACGTTCGATGAGAGAAAAATCCTTGGTTGGATTCAGGACCAACCTTCCCAGAAAATACTCCAAAAGAGACTACAAAAAAAAAACGACCGAAGTGTGAAAATACTTCTACATTTACCGCTTCAGATTTCTCTCATACGAAATGCTGTTCAAAAACTGTTGATCTATCGTGTAACCCAAACTCCCATTTATTCAACTAATTCAACTTTTCATTTCAACATTTGTATTTACAATTCTTCTTTATCGACATCGAGTTCATTTGCTTATAGGCCTATCTATCTACTATTCATTCCCTCTTACGCTAGCTAACTATAAATCTAATATCGTGCGGTATTCTTCTGCGGTGCGGTGTTCATTTCGATGAGCGACTCAAATTCAAAACTTAAAGCCTGCTACCGGCGCTCACGCGCGGCCAAACGGTACGGCTATTTGCAGCGGCCACACTAGCTGATTTGGCTAAGGCTAGGGGCAAATCTCACCATGCGCATGGGAATCAAAAAGCATGCATGCTACTTACGGTTTGGACGCTGTCTACTGTCGTGGGGGCATCTGCGGTTTACTGACTTGGACTATTAGTACCACGTGTACTACACGCGGTCTCCTCTCCGGTGCTCGACTCTTGGTGCTACGCTGGAGTAACGTACGCTGCCCTCTCCGGCCACGTGTACCGCCGGGACTTCCTTCGCAGCAGGAAAGCGGGGTCGAAAACGGTCGCTATCAAAATGGGGGTGGTGTGACGGGCTCGCAACGTGCCACAAATCTATTTAAAAAAGGTTGATGGCGGGTATTGAACACTGACGCTTCATCATTCTGCACAAAAATCTTACCGCTTAATCCGCAAGTCTACACTAGCACAAAACCGCAAGAAACGGACTACGCACTTTCTACTAACTACTAACTAGTCGAGGGAAACGAAAGAAAATCTAAATTAATAAACTTTGAAGCACTTTCACACTTTAATTTAGTTCACCTTCAAGAACACACCACGGCGCGGTAACCAAAGTTGGACCGTTCTCGCCTCTTCCGCGAACCTGAACGAAGTGAACGAGCTAAGTCTGAGAGTCCTCAGATAAGGCGCGAGATGTGAAGGTCTTCGTCACCGGATATTACGCGAAACTAACGAAGTTAATTTCGCGAAGGTCAAGACTTCGCTTTCACGCACACCAACGTTCTAACTCGTCGGGTGAAAGCATCCCCTTTCCCCAAGATAGATCCTCCAAATCGCTGCCCTCCCGAAGATTATGAATAGGAAAGGCCGGGTCAACGATTCTTCAATATGATCTCGACAGGTCGATGTCCGAGGATCGTCACATGGTCGCTTCAACAAAGTTCGTATGGCTGCTGAGGTTTGGCGCCAGAAGGCTAGTTGGAACTCATTTAGTTTATGGACTGCGGTGTAGAGCAAGTGAGGTCAGTGAGTTCATTGAGTTCTATCCTAATATTCACTCAATCTGAGCGATCGATTTCAAGGGGTAGTTCAATGGTGAAGTTCATTACATTTGCTACTAATGCTATTTATTTACAAATTATAATTACAAATTCATGGTACTGCTACATTGTTTTATTGGGAGTAGTTAAAAGAAATAAAACGAAATTATACAGTTTTTTTTGATTAAATTCAATTGATCTCGCACCATACCGCTTATGAGAAAATCAACTCCTTCTAACAATCCGATGGGTTTTTTTATGGTTGGAAAGATATCACAATAATATTTAATTTCTTATTTGGTCAAAGTCAATCTTAACAGGTGTCTGTAAATATTATGCTTATGAAAAAAGTCGTGGTTTGTTTTTATTTTTATTATTGCTATATATCCTAAAACGTAGTATCTGCACATGAATATTTACATTATTTTTGGACTTTACTGAATAAATTGAATATTTTTGGTTCATCCTCTGAATTGGTATACCGTTTGGCTGCAATTTGTGCATCACTAATAGGCATAAAACAATGATATTTTTGGGTACCAGGGACAGTTTTAACCTTATCAAACAATTCCACCAATACCTCTGACATTTTAACATATTGTTCATTAGATTTATAACAGAAATTTAATTTGGTGATACATGTATCAGTTTGTTTCACTGCCCAGTCGAATAGTTCTCGCGGAGTTGCGATTGTGTTTCCATAGTATTTTGCAAGACTTGCTCTTTTTGCCATTCGCTTGAGAGTGCCCCCATTATTATTTTTTAACTTAAAATTTATGAGCTTTAGGTACATTCCATCCCTCTTTTGTTGAAACTTTAAATGCTGAAAGGTACATCACGGGAACGATTAGTAGGTACCAAGTTGAATAGCCATGTATTGCCGTTGCCGTTGTCTCTGTTGAGTAGCGTCGTAGGTACCTGTTTGCAAATTTCCAGACTCTCCGCCACATCCAGTTTCCAAGGAGAAGAAACATTTCTCAAAATTTTGATATCGGCCGTCGTAATTGTATGTCCTTCTGAAAAGATATGTTCTGCCACCTTAGATTTGAAATCGTATGTCATCCCCTTGTCTATCGTCTTCTGAGCTTTTCCTATTTCCGCTAAGTGTTCCTTGAATCTAACCTCGAGAGACCGAACTTACAATTTCGAAATCTACAGGAAGCCTACAAACACCCAGCGAGTTATCCCTTACACATCGAATCATTCGTTCCAGCATAAGATGGCAGCGTTTCACCACATGATCCACAGGATGCAGACTCTACCCCTCAGCGAACACGGAAAGACCAAGGAACTGGAATATATCTACGAGACGGCAAGTAATCAACGGATACAAGGAAAGGACGATAAAAGCTATCATCGACAAAAAGGAAAGACAGCGAATTCGGAATGCTTTGACGACACTAACCCCTATCACCGAACCCATGAAGAGAGTCTCCATCCCATACGACGTACACATCAGCAAACAGCTCCGCCCAAAGCTAAGGAATTTCGGAATCGATTTGGTATTTTCCAGCAGAGACAACCAACTTAGAACTTCGTTAGGCTCTACCAAGGATCCGGTAAACACACTAAACAAGGCTGGTGTTTACAAAATCAGCTGTTCCCACTGCAGCAAGGTCTACGTTGGTCAAACAAAGCGGTCTCTCGAGGTTAGATTCAAGGAACACTTAGCGGAAATAGGAAAAGCTCAGAAGACGATAGACAAGGGGATGACATACGATTTCAAATCTAAGGTGGCAGAACATATCTTTTCAGAAGGACATACAATTACGACGGCCGATATCAAAATTTTGAGAAATGTTTCTTCTCCTTGGAAACTGGATGTGGCGGAGAGTCTGGAAATTTGCAAACAGGTACCTACGACGCTACTCAACAGAGACAACGGCAACGGCAATACATGGCTATTCAACTTGGTACCTACTAATCGTTCCCGTGATGTACCTTTCAGCATTTAAAGTTTCAACAAAAGAGGGATGGAATGTACCTAAAGCTCATAAATTTTAAGTTAAAAAATAATAATGGGTAGGGAAATACGTTTATACCTAGTGTTAATATATAATGTGTGCATACGATGGTTTTCTTCAAGTCGAGTCTAGTACACGACACTGAAGACGGCCTTACAGTTGAGGTCGAAATACGCGTATCTGTCAAAGGATACAAACTCTAGTGGAATTAAATGGTATAGTACTAAATTCGGTTTTTTCATCTACTTAACTTTTAAGAAATTTATTTTTTGTTTAACAAAATTTATCAATTTTGAAATAAATAGATGAACTGTTACTGTGTCATGGGTCTGATATTATCAGGTATCAGAAGGCCGGCTCCAAAGGCACGTTCCCCACCAGTTGGGAGATTTGTGCCATCGCCATATTTGAGCCTATTTCATCATCTACCCGATGGGAGAGGAAAGGGAAGGGAAAGATGGTAGGAAATAGGAGTGGGGTCCCTTGAAGAGGGACGATCGCATAAGCGAAATGAGAGCATGTAGCTCCATACCACAATGGGTTCGAACAGCGCCCTAAAAAGGGCACTGCAAAACGCATGAGCGTAAAGAGAGCCTATAGCTCATTACCACAGCGGGTTAAGAATAACAGGATGTCCTGAAGATTCAGGCTTCTGTATTCAGTTTCACTTAATAAGTGTTTACCAAGTAATTGGAATCGCATTTGCGCAAAAACTGGACAGTTACATATCAGGTGATACGAAGTTCCATAATCGGAGTCACAACTATCACACACAAATGAGTCAGCACGCTGAATATTTGCCATGTGATAGTTGAGTCGGCAGTGGCCTGTCAACGCTCTGACCAAGAGACTGCAATTCTGCTTTGACAGATTTGTTAAACACTTCGCCACCTTTGGAGATGGCTCAGTAATATACAATTTAGTTTGACGACACGACTCCAAACTATTCCAATATTGCTTGTGCTGAGTTGCCGCCCAAGAGTTTATCTGAAGCTTCACCCAGCACTTCGAAATTGGAATAGCCGGCTCAGGGCCAATGAAGTCATGCGATGCTCCATCGCGAGCTAGCTCATCAGCCAATTCATTTCCAGCGATGGAAGAATGGCCAGGTACCCATACAAGGTTTACAGAGTTGACTGAATTCAGTTCCTCAATTTGAGTACGACATGCGATAACAAGCTTCGACCTTGAGTTGGCCGAAGCGAGAGCTTTTATAGCAGCCTGACTATCTGAACAGAAGTATATGACTTTACCCATTACGCGCTGTTGAAGTGCTGATTGCACTCCACACATAAGGGCAAATATTTCCGCCTGAAAAACGGTGCAGTTTCTACCAAGTGAGTAAAACTGATTCAGCCTTAGCTCACGAGAATATAGTCCTGCACCAGCTCTACCTTCAAGAAGGGAGCCATCAGTGTAACATACTATATTGTTTGATATACTTCTTTCCAAATAGCCAGACGTCCACTCTTCCCGTGAAGGGAATTGTGTGGTAAATGTCCTGTAAGGAAAGTTACAAGCAATTGTGAGATCACTTGGAGCAAGGACAATTTTGTCCCAATTCACCAAAAGTGGAAACAACGAAGTGTGTGTAGATCTACGATTCACTGGATTTTTCTCCAGTAGATCCAGTACCCATAAACGGTAAGAGCAAGAAAGTGCTTCTTGTTTAAGATATATGTGTAGTGGCGCAACGTCGAAAAGGGCCTCGAGCGCTGCTGTGGGAGTTGTAGAGAACGCACCAGACATCGCCATCAAGCACATCCTTTGGAGATGGCCCAATTTTGATTGGATTGTTCTCACTTCGCCCTTTTGCCACCACACAAGACATCCATATGCCAATATTGGTCGAACAACTGTTGTGTAAATCCATTTGATATATTTGGGTTTGAGGCCCCAAGTTTTACCAAAGGTTCGCCGGCATTGACCGAAGGCCATACAAGCTTTTTTGACTCTGAAATCAATGTGAGCTGTCCATAAAAGTTTGGAATCTAGAATGACTCCGACATACTTTACTTGATCAGTCACATTAATCTCAGTGCCAAAAAGACGTAAAGGTCGAATTCCATCGCGGTTTCGTCTTTCCGTAAAAAGAACAATAGATGTTTTATTCGGGTTAACCGAAAGGCCATATTGGCGACACCAACTCTCGACTACCTGAAGAGCACTTTGCATCAGGTCGAATAGGGTGCTTATGCACATACCAACTATCAGAGCTAGATAGTCGTCGGCAAATCCATAAGTTGGAAAACCGCTATTATTAAGTTGCCTCAATAGCGTATCTGCTACGAGATTCCACAAAAGTGGTGACAAGACTCCCCCTTGGGGGCATCCGCAAACACTCAATTTTCGAATCGCTGCTTGACGCAATGTCGAGAAGAGATGTCGGTTTTTGAGCATTTGATGAATCCAATTGGTGATCATTGTAGGTAGCCCATGGTTTCGTGCGGCTTCCAATATGGCATCGAAAGACACGTTATCAAAGGCACCCTCAATATCCAAGAAAACACCCAAGCACGATTGCTTCTGAGCGAATGCTTTCTCGATATCGTATACAACTTTGTGTAAAAGAGTCACAGTGGACTTTCCAGATTGGTAAGCATGTTGATTCACATGAAGAGGCATGTTTGCCAAATAAACATCACGGATGTGATGATCGATAATGCGTTCCAGACATTTCAGAAGAAAAGAGGTCAGACTGATTGGTCTAAAACTCTTCGCTTCCTCATACGACGCACGTCCTCCTTTTGGGATAAACTTTACAGTAATATCACGCCAGGATTTGGGAATGTACCCGGTAGCAAAACTGCTTACAAGTAGCTTTTTCAAAACATGTTTGATAGACTCAAATCCCTTTTGGAGCAGAACAGGATAAATCCCATCCGCTCCTGGAGATTTGAAAGGAGCAAAACTATTAAGTGCCCATTGAATCGATTCAGTAGTTACGATACTGCGAGCCGAGGCCAGAGACTCGTAACTACATGAAAAGACATTTGGTTCATCCGTAGATGCTATGTCCACACATCCGGGGAAGTGTGTATTGAATAAACATTCTAAAACTTCTTCATCGGAAGAAGTAAAGTCACCATTAGGTAAGCGAATTTCGTTCACTTGGGAATCCTTAGACTTTGCTCAGCCGACTGACTTCACTCAAACTGGAAACATTTGTACAAAGGTTTTTCCAGCCGGATCGTTCAGCAGAACGAAGAGCCTTCTTGTAAGCCTTGCGAGCCGACTTGAACGACTCTGATCCAGCTGAACGGCGTCTGTTCCAACTCCTTCTACATTGTTTCCTGAGTCTAGTCAGATCGGAATTCCACCATGGGGTCCCTCTTGTAGTCTTTACAGACCGCAGAGGACATGCTTCTTCAAAAGCTTCCATAATGTAGGATGTTGTAGTATCAACGGCATCATCCAGATCACTTGGATTTTCAATGGACGGAGAATATCCATGAAATTTGGTCGCAACTAATTCAATGTAGAGTTCCCAGTTTGTTGACCGGGGATTCCTAAAACGCAAAGTCTGCGCAGTTACATTTGAATGTTCAAAGAAGATGTAGCGATGATCAGATAATGATTCCTCATCTGATACATGCCAATTCGTCAACTCGTGACTGATTCTATTCGAGCAGAGCGTTATGTCTAACACTTCTTCTCTATTAGAAACCATGAAGGTTGGGCGATTGCCTATGTTAAGTAATCCAAGGTCTGTACTACTTAAGTATTCCATCAGACTGGAGCCTCTCAAATTGATATCCGAGCTGCCCCAGATGATGTGATGAGCATTGGCATCACTGCCCACAATCAGCGGAAGGCCTTTTGTTACGCAGTGTACGACAACTCGTTTGAAGTCATCCGTTGGGGATGGTTCATCATGTGGTAAATATACCGAACAATAGACGTATTTCCTGTTGAGGTCACCAACAGAAACATCGATTGTGACAGTACATACATCTCTGGTAGTTAACTCAGAAATGAGTGTAGCAACGATTGCTTTATTAACGAGCACGCATGCACGGGGCATGGAGCGCGAGTTTGCCATTTCAAGCTTGCTAAAAGTAGCAAAAACTGGGTCCACAAGGTTACCTAGATAGAAGTTCCCTCTACGAAAGTAGGGTTCTTGAACTAGCGCCACTTGGGCTGCACCATTTTGCATGAGTCTGCAAAGATTGATCGTTGCTGTTCTTTTATGCTGAAGATTGATCTGAGCTAACCTAACCGTAGCCACTACCCAAACTAGGCAGGATTAAGCTTTTTGCAATCTCAGCACGAAAAAGACCAGCAACGAAAAAACCAGATCGGTATCTATTTAAAGTCGCCAAAGGCGAAAGAGCACAGAATACACTGTGTAAAACGCATAATGCGAATCCATATAGGTGATAATTTAAATTAAATGTCAACATATTCATAATCCCACCCTTATTAAGCCTCAGGATAGAGACTGAAGAAGGGCAGCCGATTATCTCGGAGAAACACAAGGTCACCTGCACCATTGCTCCGGGTAGCACAGGAAGGACTCAATACTGTGGAGGGCGCCCTGGTGCCCCACAGGCTCCGTTTGCGGTTAGGTTTTATTAGACCCCCCTAACCATTCATTCTTAGGCACGGTACGCATCACACCATAAATAAGGGGTCACCTGTGAGGTGGACTTTTACCACCGGAACAGGCAGTCCGTAGTGTTAATTCTTAGCCAGTTGAAACAACCGCTACCGACACTACGCGGCTATCTAGGCTGCTCGGGAAAAGGAGGTTAATATTGATGATTAACTCCTGACGTGCCCAAGCAGCCACTAGAAACTGGATGTGGCGGAGAGTCTGGAAATTTGCAAACAGGTACCTACGACGCTACTCAACTGAGACAACGGCAACGGCAATACATGGCTATTCAACTTGGTACCTACTAATCGTTCCCGTGATGTACCTTTCAGCATTTAAAGTTTCAACAAAAGAGGGATGGAATGTACCTAAAGCTCATAAATTTTAAGTTAAAAAATAATAATGGGTAGGGAAATACGTTTATACCTAGTGTTAATATATAATGTGTGTATACGATGGTTTTCTTCAAGTCGAGTCTAGTACACGACACTGAAGACGGCCTTACAGTTGAGGTCGAAATACGCGTATCTGTCAAAGGATACAAACTCTAGTGGAATTAAATGGTATAGTACTAAATTCGGTTTTTTCATCTACTTAACTTTTGAGAAATTTATTTTTTGTTTAACAAAATTTATCAATTTTGAAATAAATAGCTGAACTGTTACTGTGTCATGGGTCTGATATTATAATAAAACTAACATTTTCCAATTTATTATCTTTTTATGGTAAATCTAGAATTGGTGTATCACTGCTTGGGAAGTATTCCAGTGATATCCTTGAGCAGCGTTATAATTTTCAGAAAAGTTGCTAATTACCAGTATTTAACCTTCGTCCTTGACGCTTTTTTGTCTTTTTTGTTTCGTAGAAAAGAAGACTGTTATTTGCAAATAAAATCATGAGTTATGAGCTTATCAACTTTTTTTAGGTAGATAACAATACAAACATATTCATTATTTCTTATTCATCTGGCGTTTAAGGCAGGTACGTTTAGTAAGTTATTTTTCACAAAACTTTTTCTAGAAGAGAATTTAATGGGATATGGATGAGGTTGTTACTTTTCAATGTTTGCAATACTGTTGTGATACCTTTCAAACCATCAAAGTCCGTCGGATTGTTAGACGGAGTTGATTTCCTCATAGGCAGAGGCGAAGTCCATTGATTTCCTTCATTTGTAAAACATAATCACTGTATAAATCCGTTTTTTAACTATTATCAATAAAAATACAATTTAGTTTCTGATTCAAACTCATTTATCACTTGAAAACACGATCATATTTGACAGTTTAAAACAAAATCTTTGAAAAAAATAATCAGTTTTGGACTTAAAAAAAATCGAAGTTAGAAAAACTTTTTTCTCTAAAATATGCCCAGTTTGCAATGTATGGACGACTTTTAGTAAATTTAATTGCGAAACTTTTTGCTTATGGACGATCAAAATCTGAAATGGCCGTTTTTTTTAAATCGACTTTAATGTTTTGAATATATTTTTTTTCAGTGTAGAAAATGTGGTGTTATTTTTTCAATATTTTTATCTAAAACGTCAGGAAATTTCACGACAGTCCCCCATACAACACTTTTTTGTAGGTCTTACCGTTTTTGAGTTATACGGGTTTATAAAAAAAGTAAAAAAAAACTTTGACCTTTTCCAAATGTTAGTCTAGATCGATTTTGAAAAAACAAAGTACGCAAAGTATCTTAGTTTCACATACTTTTGACATCCAGAAAGTTTCATTGAATTCTGAAGGGGTGCTGCCAATCGCGTGTCGAGTTGGCGTGAAATCCGTCGAATCGTAAACATTGGGACCGTTTACAAAAAAAAAGTATTTCGTTAAGGGGGACGTATTACACCTTTTTACCTTAAGTGGATGCTACTGAACGCCCTTTGCTCTTATCCGCAACCCAGTGCACGCGCCCTGTTCAAGGGTCTGATTGTGCTTTTCTAATCAGCTTGAAGTTATATTTTCCTGGAGTAAAAATGATTTCAATGAATGGTAACCGTATTATGCAGTGTTGATAGGATCATTAAGGTGAAGATGAATCGAAGCCAAACTTCAAATTTTCATGAACACGGATCTGGAGAACCAAACATCCGTTTGAGCTGAAAACTTAATCGATTGGTCACCACCAGCGAGTGACCAATCGATTGAGTTTTCAGCTCAAACAGATGTTCGGTTCTCCTGATCCGTGCTCTTAAAAATTTGAGGTTTGGCTTCGATTTATCTTCACCTTAAATCAGAGTACAGAAAAAATCTGATTGTGATAAAAACTTTGCCATTGTTTTGAAATTCATGCTACCTCTAATCAACACTACAAAATGCAGCGATCAAATATCTAAAATCATCGCTCCCTAGAAAACAAAATTCCAAGTCCAGGGATTTAGGTCGTTTTGTAAATCTGCAAATTAAAGTTCTTAAAGTGAAAACCGAGTACATTAAAAGTGAAATGTGTAAAGTTTTGTCTGTGGAATACGATGAATTGATAATGTAAGTTCGTCTACTATACGGAGATAAATATGTTTGAATATTTTTTCCAGAAGCTCAAAACACAAGCTTATTTGAAACAGGTAAGAGTGTATGGGTCATGTATTGCAGCTAGGTCAAGGCTGGGCCACAATGGTGTGAGCGGCAACGCGGCGCGGCAGGTTTTGACAGAAAATGTATGGGTTAACTGTCAAATCTTGCCGCGCCGCGTTGCCGCTCACATCATTGTGGCCCAGCCTTTACTATTGGCTCTTCTTCTTCTTTCTGGCATTAACGTCCTCACTAAGACAGAGCCTGCTTCTCATTTTATTGTTCTTATGAGCACTTCCAGGTACGATGATACTTTATGCCCCGGGAAGCCAAGGAAATTTCCGTTAGGAAAAGATCCTGGAGCGACCGAGAATCAATCCCAGAAATGGCAGCATGGTTTTGCTTTGTAGCCTGGCTATTATCAATTGATAGTCCATTAACCACGTTGCCATATAGGAGAGAAGTGGGGTTCTGCCAAATGACACGGTCCATATAAATTTCAAAATTTGCGTATGGACAGAAAACAACGATCTAATAACGGATGTGTGTTGGGATATTTGAATTATTGTCAGATCTTAGATGTTGGAAAAATGTTAAATTCTTCCTCGTTAAATTACGCCATCAGGGAATCAAGCTGTATTTCCACATTTTTTCTGCATACAATTTCGAATAGCTACAGTTGGCAGATTAAAATTCTCGTTTCCTCTCCTCTCGCAGTAACAACAGCGCGAGCCAACAAACGTCATGCTGATTGGCTGACAGCCAACAATCAATGCGCGTATGAACAATCGTTGCACTGTCAAACTCGGCCGAACGTCAAAACGATCAAAAGCCATCCATTGACGACGTGACACACATGTTCCGCATTGAGCTTCGCGGCGCAAGGAGGGGAGAAAAGAAAGCAGATCATTAAAAATCCATATCGAGATAATTGGCTTCCCGTTCTGCATCGGGATTGGCATTATTTTAGCCTACGATGAGCCGAGAGCTGCGCTCACTCTCGTCTTTCCACGTGCTTCTCCGCACACAGTCTAGTTGTCACTCACCCAAAAATAATGGATAAAACATGGAAGCGCGACGACGACGACGACGACGACTACATATGTCCCATCAATGGGGAAGAGTCTATTGCTGTCGCAGTTCCCAAAAGGAAAAATTTATATTCGGAACAAAACGAGCACAAAAGTGAGAGAATAAGGAAAGTCATTATTTGTAGCGCGCTTGCTTGCTGGTATTGTTATCATGTGGTGCAGCAACAGAAGAAAAAACGCGAGTCGTGGCGCCACCCTCGAGTTTTCGTTTTTTATTATTTCTCGGCGTGTCACAATCAATGAAGTATGACACCATTGTTAAGGTCGAGCCTCTGCCCCATGGGAATTTGCAGTGAGATCTGATAGATGGAATCCACGCAATATCGACAACGGCGTGTGCGGCATTTGAATACTGCTATACATGTTCGGGATTGGGGAGCTGACAAAGAAATTCCCCCGCGGGGCTGATGCGATGTGAAATGTGACGTGACGTCATTATTGCTGTCCCTTGAGGGGGAAACGGGACGAAATTTATTAGTCTTCAACGTCAATAAATGGTTGAGGAGGATGTTTTTGGAATACGTGAAGAGGGGTACTTCAGATAATGATGAAATATGAATTACTTGATTGTTAATATTTAACGATCGCACAATATTATTTAGGAGGCTACTATTCATGTATGCAAAAATGCAAGAAAGGACGTTCCTCTGGGGCCCACATAGCCGTAGCGGTAAACGCGCAGCTATTCAGCAGGACCATGCTGAGGGTCGTGGGTTCGAATCCCGCTGGTCGAGGATCTTTTCGTTAAGGAAATTTTCTCGATTCCCAGGGCATAGAGCATCTTCGTACCTGCCACACGATTATACACATGCAAAAATGGTCAATCGGCAAAGAAAGCTCTCAGTTAATAACTGTGGAAGTGCTCATAAAAGAACACTAATCTGAGAAGCAGGCTTTGTTCCAGTTGGGACGTAACACCAGATAGAAGAAGAAGAAGACGTTCCTCTGGAATGCGCACTTTCTTCCAAGGATGAAATGATTAATGTTGATAATTGCATTGAAATGAGCAATCAGTTCGATGCTTTAGACAAGTTTTCCGAACATCTTTTCGAGCTGCCTCTAGCCCAGGCTCTTTGATTCAAGTGAGGAGTGCCGCATATCGTGGCTGGATGTTCCGAATTT
The DNA here is from genome assembly GCF_002204515.2 of Aedes aegypti. Lineage (NCBI taxonomy): Eukaryota > Metazoa > Arthropoda > Insecta > Diptera > Culicidae > Aedes > Aedes aegypti. The sequence continues at coordinate 71,589,334 of NC_035109.1, forward strand.
GGGGGATTTAGGCAGGAGATTTTGAACTCCATTAGGTGAATCAAGGTTTATTTACAAATCGCAAAGAAAGACGCCTATCGCGTTTTGCCGGAAACTCTTAAAGATCGCGAACTTCTTCTTCAATTTCGTGAACAGAAGAATCACATTTTTTACATATGTCGTCAAAACTGAACGTTTGTTTCAGATCGCCTTGAAACGTCTCTCAAGTGACTATAAGTCACCTAAAGAGATCAAAAATGGAATATGGGGTGTCCCAGAAAGTATGGGCACGACTTTGATAATGAAAATCATAGTTCTTTTCCAAACAATCAAATATTTTTGTATTGTTGTATTTTCTATTGTCTGTTTCAACCAGCATCTGTGATATATTTGTTTGATTTAATAATCGTTTACATTGAAAATTTAAATTTTAGAAAATCAATTCTTATCTGGTCAGCACAGACCCCACATATTGTTATTGTTGAAATATAACCAGGGTTGGGAAAAATCTTGAAATTCACTCTACAGTAGCCAAGCAAAGCCAATCACAGTCAGCGAAGCCAGTGAAACTCACGCCCGTCGCTGCTGTAGGCAAAAAACCTTGAAAATAGCAAAACACTCGTTGCTAAGGGCAACCTAGAATTACTGTAGAAAAATGTTCTATTTCCCGCTGCATTTCCCGCATTTTAAGCCTTCAATGACACTCATGATTAAGAAAATTCGTGCACTCAACATAGACTACTTGATGAGATTCACGTTTTTGAACTACTGTACTGAAGAGCCACGTGATTTTCGCGAAAATTCAAGCCTACTACTATTACCATTCCCAGCACTGAATATAACTAGTAAAATATGTGTTTATCAAAATCTTTCGCCATGGTGAGTTCTAGTGCATTGTATCAAGGATGTTTCACATAATTTTTCGTTTGAAATTTTATTTGGCTTTGCTAGAGAACACTTGAAAAATTGTAAAATTTGAAAAATTTCTTATTTTTATCTCCACATAAGACAACATCACGAAGTTGTAACTCTTCAGGTATTTAAATAGTTAAAACAAATAATACATTTCAGATCTACGAAAGGTTAATCCATATTTTTTTAGATAGGCAACTTTAATTTTTGATTTTTTCATGTTTTTACATAAATATAAGGATTTGTTTTCGATCATTTCAAATCGACCACGGCTGGAATGGGGTTTTCAGTTCTAATACCAATTTTACATGCTTAAGTTTAAAATTTCAATTTCAACAATCCCTATTCTTTTAGATAGGTAACTTTAATTCTTGATTTTTTCATGTTTTTACATACATATAAGGATTTGTTTTTGATCATTTTCAAATCGACCACGGCTGAAATGAGATTTATAGTTCTAATACCAATTTCACATGCTTAAGTTTAAAATTTCAATTTCAATAAGTGATAGTCCGATCAATTATCATAGTTGATACATATTTTTTTTAGATTTTTATTGTACGCACTTTCTGACAACTTTTGTGAAACAAAATCGCTTAAAAATAAAGAGAATTGTGCAAGACTGATAAGAGCTGATTCAAACAAATGCTACGTAATCATCTTATTAATAATTAAAATATTTATTAAAAAATTGCAATCTACTCTTGTTGGGTACAGTAATCAAATATGTAAAAATCAGATTTAAATCTTCACAAGTTTTGAAACGGCAGTTTGGTGAAGTCGTGCCCATACTTTCTGGGACACATGATTAACTTGAATTTCCCCCATTCCAAGTAATCATAAAAAAATCCAATCTGGCATTCGTCGCTTTTTAGAGCTTTCTAAAAAATAGTATATACTTCACTTAAACTGAAGTGAACTAATAATATTAAAACTTTAGAAAAAGCAATACTTATGTTCGATGTCGGTGTGACATGGGAACATTTCCTGGAGAAAATTGGGTTAATTCTACGAGTGGCATGAGGTGACAATTGTCGGTGTCGTATAGCGAGGTGACAATTCTCGACTCGAATAAAGTGACTCTCTATTTGATTTGCACGGCGAGTCACTTCACTCGAGTCGAGAATCGTCACCTCGCTATACAACATCGACAATTGTCACCTCACGCCACTCATGGAATTAACCCAAATATCTAGAACCCCATTCAGTGCCATCGGTGCCAAAAGTAGGATCATGGAACAAAATATTGCCGCATGGATGCTAGGTGCATAATTTGCGGAGGTTCTTCTCACATCTGTTCTATGGAAGAAGATAACAAATAGATTGTATGCGTAACTTTTCATAATTCTTTTTTTGGATAAGTAAACGACATTTATTGCTGGTGAATTTTTGGCACCTATCGCAATTTTGAGACTTGTTCAAATAAAGCACCAGACGAAAACCTCCAGAGATTTCTTCAAGAATTCCTCTCTAAATATCTCCAGAGTTTCTTCCAGTGATTTTTCCTGAAATTATTTAGTAGATTCATTCAGCGATTTTACAGAAAAATTCTCCAAGATAATCTCTACCGTCTCTACTTCCAGGAAGGACTTTTGTTCGCCATGATACATTTTAGACCGGATCCGATACGGCTCCAGGAATATATTTGCAATTCCTACAGGAGTTTCTCCAGGGATTCGTCAAAAGATTCCTGCGCAAAATATATTTATGATTTCGCAAGGAATTTCTGCAGGAATGTCTCTAGTCATTCCTTTATAGATTAATTTAGTATTGTTTTTTGAGATGCTTCCAGGAACTTCTCCCAGGAATCTCTTTCAGGAAAGCTCCGGAATTTCTAAAGAGATTTTTCAAGCGATTTCTTCTGGTATTCCTTCTTGCAGAGATGTTATTCACTATCGGGCTTAACACTGGGTCTTTAGTCACGACACTAACTTAAAACGCATAGCACTTAAACAGACTGGTTCACAATTTTACGACATGCAATAACTTAAACACGCGGCGTGTGTGAGAAGCAACGATCCGATCGAATGTATGGTTTATTGCAGATTGATTAGATACAATTATCTGTGTTGCCTACTGACCGGGTGCGATGTTTCTGGACATCGGATTGTGAAGCGATTGATACGGTATTGAAATGAGAAAGAAAAGTACCACTGTAGTTAATCTGCTCGGACACTAATGAAGGAGTTAGTGGTCCTGTAGTGGTATGTAATGGATATCGTCGAGATTTAAGAGTCGAAGCAAAGCTAAATGGATTTGTGTCTTATAAGCTGATGGCTATCGGCGATTGGCTCAAACAGATGTCTTCAGGGTTTTCTCCATGAATTTCTCCAGGAGTTACATAAGAACAATTTCTTCCTGATTTCCTCCGCGGATTCCTCCACGGTAACATATAGAGATTTTCCTATTAATTCTTGTAAAAATTTCATCAGAAATAATCCTAAAAACTACCTCAGTGATTATTTTAGGAAAATATCTACAAATATTCCTATAGGAAATGCTCTACATCAATGCCTTTTGGAATTATGAATTCCTCCAGAGATTTCTCCTGGAATTTCTTCATGAAATATTCCAGGGATTTCTACAGAAAAATTTCAACAGAGGTTTTTTCCAGGGATTCTTCGTAGGATACCTCCAAGCATTCTCAAGGAATCATCCCAGAATTTCTTCCAGAAGCCCTGCAGTGATTCCCACAGGAGTTTTTCCACATACTTATCCAAGGCTTTCTCTAGTAAAATTTCTACAGCGATTTCTGCAGAGATTTCTTCAGCTTTTCCTTCCAGAATTTCTCAAAGAATTGCTTCAGAAAAAAGATTTTCTCTAGAAATTGTTCCAGGGATGAGCTAGTAGACAATCAACTGCATATACCGTTTGAATTCATATTACGGACAGCTTCAAATTCCGGACACTCTCGTTTGTATGGGAAACATTTCACACGAAATGTTTCAATTTTCGCCGTCCAAAAGTTCTCATTTTCGAGGCTCGTTTTATTAGGTTTTTTCCACTACCTTAGACGTCTCTTAAGTGGTTGAACGATTTCAATTGATGATTTGACTGTTCCATTAATGATTATCATGAGCTGTCCGTAATTCGAATCAAAGCGTCCGGAATATGAGGCAAAAGTGAGGGAGCGTCCGGAATAAGAATCATGAAAAGGCCACACGTTTTGATTTATCTAAAATTATTCAAGTTGCGGACGCGTATTCTTTACCCACCATCCGAAAGTTAAGGGCTTCCGACGCTCGATAACGCTAAAAAATCATACAGTATGATTTATTTTGTATGGTCCATGCTGGGTTATACTTCACTGAGGCCTTAAGTGTCCGTAATATGAATCAAAACGGTATTAATGAAATATGTATTTTGTCTACACAGTCTTTATTATGAAAAAGCCGTTGGAAAAATAAAAACTGCACAGCCAAAAAGCATATTTGATTCCAGGGATTTTTTAAGGAATTCCTCCAGAGATTTCCTTGGGAATCCCTCGATAGGATCCTGCAAGAATTTCTCCAGCGATTCTTCCAGGAATTTAACCCGTTAACGCCCAAGGTATCTCACAATTGGAATTCAGCTCCGTTGTTGTTATTCATAGCCGATTCCCATAAATTAAACCTAATTTCACCAAAAAATTTCAAGTCTATGGTGGGGATCCAAAAAAATTCATGAAAGTGTGTCGTCCATATCTAGTTGTTCTATAAGTTTAATTTCAAGATTAATCAAATATATTTTCATGCTCTTCGACCCATTACAATGTAAACAAGTTGAAAAAACTGCACTTGAGGGGTAATTCATAAATTACGTCCCGTACAGAAGGTGGAAGGAGGGGGTTACAAGGAAACGTGACTACCCATATAAAAATTGAAATCTATACAAAAAGTGTAATATAGAGAAAAATTGAGGAGGATGAATATGGCCAAACTTTGCGTGACGTAATTTATGGATGTATCCTGATAAAGAAATTGCAACATAAAGAATAAAAATTTCAGAGGCAAAAGATGCATGGCAGAACTAAATCATTTATTGACTTCAATTCAATGTTCTGCTCTACCAAGTAAGTAAGTAAGATAGAGACATACATACATTTCCATACATGTACATGTAGAATTATGCCCACTTACACCCTTTATACCAAAAACAAAATAAAATCTTACGTCAAATATTTTGATTATAAAGAAAACCTACAGATGTTTCAAAATAGTTTTCAAAAAGATTCTATAAAACTTGCCAGCTGACTATCAAAATATTTTTTCTGGGTCAAGTTATTAGTATACAATGTGGTTCTGATCTGACAGCAATCGAAATATATACCGTTTTGATTCATATTACGGACACATAAGGCCTCAGTGAAGTATAACCCAGCTTGGACCATACAAAATAAATCATTCTGTATGATTTTTTAGCGTTATCGAGCGTCGGAAGCCCTTAACTTTCGGATGGTGGGTAAAGAATACGCGTCCGCAACATGAATAATTTTAAATAAATCAAAACGTGTGGCCTTTTCATGATTCTTATTCCGGACGCTCACTCATTTTTGCCTCATATTCCGGACGCTTTGATTCGAATTACGGACAGCTCATGATAATCATTAATGGAACAGTCAAATCACCAATTGAAATCGTTCAACCACTTAAGAGACGTCTAAGGTAGTTGGGCATTATAAATTTGCAATGATATTTATGGAAAAAACCTAATAAAACAAGCCTCGAAAATGAGAACTTTTGGACGGCGAAAATTGAAACATTTCGTGTGAAATGTTTCCCATACAAACGAGAGTGTCCGGAATTTGAAGCTGTCCGTAATATGAATCAAAACGGTATTTGGCAATATCAGAATTTCGTTAGAGCTAATCAAAAGTTAGACCTTCAGTACAATGCACATTGGTCCCAAAGCCATATCTAGGAAGACAAAAATGATTGCGCCTAAACCGTCAATTTTAGATGTATGGTGTCTTCGGCAAAGTTTCTCCATATTTTTCAGACATTGTTTTCAGAGATGTGAAATTAGGGTGGCCCACATGGTTTACGACATCAGCACATAAACTTTTTTTTCTGACGCATTTAGGACTACACAATGTTCTACAATGTTTTAGAACAACCGATTTGGAGCAACTTTTCCGAAGAACCCAAATTTCTATCTCTTATGGTTCGCGAGTTATGATTTTTTTTAAACAAAAAAGTTAGGGTGGTACTGAAAAATCAAATTTTTCTTGATAACTTTTTATACGATAATTTCTCGCAAAAACTTTATTCCGAGCACTTTTAGAACTTTTGAATGCGCAACTTTTTGCCGAAGAAACTACTATTCTATCTCTTATGGTTACGAAGTTATCAGAAATTTTCTTCGAAAAAATGGTTGTTTTCAAATGCCGATATCTCCGAAAGGCGCAAACGGATTTCCAATCTTTTGTCGGCATTAGAAAGATTATTTCTTTCTCTGTTTATGGTGAAAAAACTGTGAGGACGTAATAACGAAATAACTGTATGTACGTCATTTATAATTGAATACACATGTATTGATATCGATCATAGTAAGCGGAATCTAAGGAGTTGAAAAAAGGAAAATTATTTGCTGAAGCAGTTTTCAAGTGATCAAGGCCCACCTTCTGGTTCGTTACCTTAGACAGATATTTGGTATTTATATCTGGCTCTTGTTCAAGATTCATGCATTCTTCAACAGGCGAATGCTGCCCTGACTAATTCGTTGTGGCAGATTTATTGGATTTGATTGAATTGAATGGGATAAGTTGGATGCCCAGATAGATTAATTACAGATACTTCTATATTTCTATGGGAGGATATCACGGGAAGTAAGGTTTTGGTAATTTGAAGGAATTCTTCAAAGTATACGTTTTGTTATCATTTGGGGTTGATAATATAATAAACGGAACCGGTATTGAACGCATAACCTTCTGCTTAGTAAGCCGAAGCGGTAGCAATTTATAACCAACCACGGCATAGGTTAGCTGGACAAACATTTTGTCGCGTGAAATAACAAGACACCGTTTATGGATTAATGTTCCATGGATCACTGTTAAAACTGCTTCAACAACTAACTTTCCCTAACTCCAAACATTTCGCTTACTGTGATCGATCTTATTTCATTACATATATTTTCAATTTTAAATGACTTTACATACAGTTATTCCGGTTGTTCCAGCAAATATCTCTTTTTTTAGCTTTCTTTACCATATAAAATTCGGTTTATGGTGAATATATCTCAAAGCAATGATTTTTTATGAATACTTTGTATGAAGCACTATCAGAACATTCAATTTTGCACATTTTTGCTGAAGGCACCAAAGAGCTATCTCGAATATTTTTCAAGTTATGGACAATTTTTGGTTGAAAAACATATCATTTTCAAAATTTTGTCAATCTTTTCAAACAAAAAACGTCCTCACAGTTTTTTCACCATAAACAGAGAAAGAAATAATATTTCTAATGCCGACAAAAGATTGGAAATCCGTTTGCGCCTTTCGGAGATATCGGCATTTGAAAGCAACAATTTTTTCGAAGAAAATTTCTGATAACTTCGTAACCATAAGAGATAGAACAGTAGTTGCTTCGGCAAAAAGTTGCGTGATCAAAAGTTCTAAAAGTGCACGGAACAAAGTTTTTGCGAGAAATTATCCTATAAAAAGTTATCAAGAAAAAACTGATTTTTCAGTACCACCCTAACTTTTTTGTTTAAAAAAAATCATAACTCGCGAACCATAAGAGATAGAAATTTGAGTTCTTCGGCAAAGTTGCTCCAAATCGGTTGTTCTAAAATATTGTAGAACATTGTGTAATCCTAAATGCGTCAGCAAAAAAGTTTATGTTGTGATCTCGTTAACCATGTGGGCCACCCTAATTTCACATCTCTGAAAAAAATTTCTGAAAAATATGGAGAAACTTTGCCGAAGACACCATACATCTGAAATTGACGGTTTAGGCGCAATCATTTTTGTCTTCCTAGATATGGCTTTGGGACCAATGTGCAATGACAGTCAAATATTGCACTCCAACTGTTACATGCTTTACAGACGTGAATATTTGAAGCCAACATAATTCGTCTATAGCGTTGAAGTTACTGCATATGGTCTTATCCACCGATAGAACCGAATCCACGCGGTCCAAGATTTTTGATACTAGAGATTCAAAAGATAATCTTTTTCATTCGACGGCTAGAAAACATGTGTTTTCTTCTTTAAGCCTCCAATAAATGGTGTCAAGGTTCATATAAAAATGTAAGGAGCATTGCATCCGAAATAAGCGATTATTGCTCGACTCGATAGTAGGTATCTATTGTTTTGATCTAGGCAGACCAATTTCTTATTGGTTGTTTCCTTGATGTTTTGCACATAAAAGCAATTCCCAGCTAATAAGTTTTTTTTGCGAAAATATCTCCTTTAGTTGTAGGGGCCCAGATAGCCGTAGCGGTAAACGCGCAGCTATTCAGCAAGACCAAGCTGAGGGTCGTGGGTTCGAATCCCACTGGTCGAGGATCTTTTCGGGTTGGAAATTTTTTCGACTTCCCAGGGCATAGAGTATCTTCGTACCTGCCACACGATATACGCATGCAAAAATGGTCATTGGCATAGTAAGCTCTCAGTTAATAACTGTGGATGTGCTCATAAGAACACTTATCTGAGAAGCAGGCTCTGTCCCAGTGGGGACGTAACGCCAGCAAGAAGAAGAAGAAGAAGAAGAAGAAGTTGATCAGCGTTTTCGAAGATACCAAATTTTTCATCACTGGACTTCAATATAGGCGAATAAAATATTTGCCGACTAGCGCCATCATAAAAAGGACTTCCGAACTAAGAAGGATTTTGGCGAATAGCTTTCTTTGGATTTAATCAGTGGACTGATATATAAGCGAATAAAATGTGTGCCCAGTAGTGCCATTAAGGTGATTTCCGAAGTAATAAGTTTCCAGGCGAATAGGTCTCATTTAGTTCTTCAACTTTGTCAAAGACACTAACTTTGTATCCAATCACTGGATTGAGATATAAGCAAATAATATGCTTGTCTACTAGCGCCACCTTGAGAGAGTTTTTCAAACTACTATGTTTCGGGGCGAATAGATCGCATTTAGTTGAACACTTTTGTCGAAGACAACAATCTCGAATCTCATCGCTGGACTTGACCACTAGCGCTACCTTGTGAGTGTTTTCCGAACTAATAAGGTTCTAGGCACATAGGATTCATTTAGTTGTTCAACATTGTCCAAGATACAAACTTTGCATCTAATCACTTGACTGAGAGCAAAATAAAATCCTCTCCCACTAGCGCCATCTAGTGAATGTTTTCCAAACTAAAAAGTTTTCGGGTGAATAGATCTCATTCAGTTGAACGCATTTGTCGAAGACACCAATTTTGTATCTCATCACTGAACTAAGATATGAACAATCAAAATGTTCGACCACTAGCGCCATCTCTTGAGTGTTTCTGAACTTATAAGGTTTAAGGTGGATAGGTCTCATTTAGTTGATCAACTTTATCGAAGACTCCTATTTTGTATCTCATAACTGGACTAAGGTATAAGCAAATAAAGCTTTGGCTCACTAGCGCCATTTTGGGAGTTTTTTTTTCCGAATTTATAAGGTTCTTTGCGAACAGATATTATTGAGTTTTTCAACTTTGTCGAAGACACCAATTTTGTATCTCATAATTGCACTAAGATATGAGAAAATAAAGTTTTGGCTCACTAGCGCCATCTTGGGAGTGTTTTCCGAATTTATAAGGTTCTATGCGAATAGGTATTATTTAGTTGTTTAACTTTGTCGAAGACACCAATTTTGTATCTCATAACTGCACTAAGATATGAGCAAATAAAATTTTGGCTCACTAGTGCCATCTTGGGAGCTTTATCCGAATTTATAAGGTTCTATGCGAATAGGTATTATTGAGTTTTTCAACTTTGTCGAAGACACCAATTTTGTATTTCATCGCTGGACTAGAATATAAGCAAACAACGTTTTGGCTCACTAGCGCCATCTTGGGAGCGTTTTCCGAATTTATAAGGTTCTATGCGAATAGGTATTATTTAGTTGTTTAACTTTGTCGAAGACACCAATTTTGTATCTCATCGCTGGACGGAGATATAAACGAAGCAAATATTTATATGTCGGAATGTTGTTTCATATTTTGCTTATAGATGCAACATTTGTTGGCGTTTGTGCGCCACCTGGTGAGTTAATTCTGAAATACAATAGTTACCAAGTGGAAGTCAGCAGTCCTATGATCAACTTTGCAGAAGACATTTTTCGCTTAAACCTCTTTATTTTCAAGATATTTGCACTACAAGTACTGTCCTATTTATAGGACGCTGGGCGTTCGGGGCTTCTGTCCTATTTATAGGACGCTAGGCGGATATGGGTTAAACGGGGTTCCTCAAGAGGTTTTTTTTTTTCTAAAGTTACAAATCATTTAGCCTCATCGATTTAGGAGTAAGGTCTCGGTTCCCACTTCAGTCCGGAAAACTTCGTTAGGATCGTGTTTCGATTGTGGAATAATATAATTGACATGAGAAAGAAAAGTACAACTGTAGTTAATCTGCTCGGACACTAATTAAAAAGTTAGTGGTACTGTAGTGGTCTGTAATGGATATCGTCGAGATTTAAGTGTCAAAGCAAAGCTAAATGGATTTGTGTCATATAAGCTGATGGCTATCGGCAATTGGCTCAAACAGATGTCTACAGGGTTTTCTCCAGGAATTTCTCCAGGAGTTACATAAGAACAATTTCTTCGGAATTTCCTCCGAGGATTCCTCCACGGAAACATATAACGATATCCCCAAGTAGTCCTCTCAGGATTCTTTCAGGAGTTATTCCGGAGATTTCCTCCGAAATTCCTTCTCGGATTGCTCCAGGGATTCTACCATGGATTCCTGCAGGTGTTCCCTCAATAATATATTGCAGGAATTCTCCCAGAATTACCACGAAGAAAATCGTGACATGAATTGTTCTAACGATTTCTCCGGATAGTCCTCCAGGGATTCCCCAGGAATTTCTCTAGCGACTAGTTCTGGGCCTCCAAAAATTCTTCGGTGATTTTTTTAGAGTTCTAGTGGAAATTCCTTCAGAGATTTTCCTAATAATTCCTGCAGGAATTTCAGCCCTGAAGATGGTCCAATAGCCGGACCGAAACGTCGGCGATGATAAGAAATAAGTCAACGCAATTAATTAGACTGAAAGCCGAAACTCCGAAAATATCTTTCATCAGAAATAATCCTAAAATTTACTTTAGTGATTATTTTAGGAAAATATCTACAAAAATTCCTCTACATCAATTCTTTTAGGAAAATCTTTTCATGAATTCCTCCAGAGATTTCTCCTGGGATTTCTCCAAGAAATATTCCAGGAATTTCTCCAGAAATAAAACACTACAGGGTTTTTTCAGGGATTCCTCTAGAAATTCCACCAGCAAAATCTCAACAGTAATTTTTCATAGGATACCTCCAAGCGTTTTCCAGGAATTCTCCCCGAAATTCTTCCAGGAGCCGTTCAGTGATTTCCACAGGAGTTATTCCACATACTCATCCAAGGATTTCATTAGTAACATTTCTACAGCGATTCCTGCAGAGATTTCTTCAGCTTTTTCACCCGGAATTTCTCAAAGGATTGCTTCAGAAAAATCTCTAAAAGATTGCCTCTAGATTTTTTCCAGGGAGGAGCTATTAGACAATCAACAACATATTTTAATGAAATATGTTTTTTGTCAACTCATTCTTTATTATAAAAATGCCGTTGGAAAAATAAAAACTGCACAGCCAAAAAGCATATTTGATTCCAGGGATTATTTAAGGAATTCCTCCAGAGATTTCCTTGAGAATCCCTCGATAGGCTCCTGCAAGAATTTCTTCGGCGATTCTTCCATGAATTTAAACGGGGTTCCTCAAGAGGTTTTTTTTTTTTCTAAAGTTACAAATCATTTAGCCGCATCGATTTAGGAGTAAGGGCTCGGTTCCCACTTCAGTCCGGAAAACTTCGTTAGGATCGTGTTTTGATTGTGAAATCGGGTTTTGCATACTAGTCCGTTGTCTAGTGTGAAGCTTCCTTCATAGGACAAATCGTCCACTGGAATCATTTACGTGAAGGTTCAAAATTCTTATTTAGGAAAGGTGTTTCTAAAGTACTCTAAAAACTTCGCAGATGAGATTTTGGATGAATTCTTCTTCATTTTGATGAAATCCCTGGAGGAATTCATTGGCGAATCTTTGTAAGAATTTCTAGAGGAATTCCAAACAATTCTACGGAGGAATTTTTGGGAGGCCCAGAACGAATAAATTGAGAAATTTTAAGGGGAATCCTTGGAGAGTCTCGAGAAGACTACCAGAGAAAATTCTGGAGATATATCTGGAGTAATCCTTGAGGTCAAAAACAATTTCTTCCCAACTTCTTCTCTTCATTGGGTCCATGTGGTGGCATTTCCAAAAGTAGAAGATCTTAATAGTCACCGGGTTGTACTAGCTGATCAAAAGTCTGCACAATTCGTCCGAATCCCGCCAATAGAGATTGTATTTCGGTAGCTGACTCCTTAGCCAAGTTTGGAAGCCCAAACAAGGCCTGAAACTGCCACCGCTTCGGCTGTTTGCTGTCCTTATATCGCTTCGTTAGGATGTCCCACGCAATATGGTACCCAGACAACCAAAATGTACGTATAACGAAATCATCTGAATGCTTTGCATGTGCAAAATTTCACTTATAAAGTTTCGCGAAAAGGCCTTCTACGTACAAAAGTGTAGGCGAAATACGTGCATATATTATGTGATGAATAACAGCATACAATGCAATTGTATAATTTTTCTACCGGACTAACTTGTGATCTTATCCGACTTAACTTATGATAGCAAATGTTGATTTGACAGCTGCTACGGATTGATTCGACTTACTATGTACGAGTGTACGGGACGAAACAAAATGTACAAATGAACTCAGAAAAAGAGCGTTTTATGCGAGGAAACTCATCAATCTGACAATATCATCCACCGTGTGTTGCGAGTTTGATGTATTTTGTATGAATAAACGAGTTATGAGCCTTTGTACGTGCTATAAATTCTTTTGTTCTTTTGACTTTTACTGTGCGCCGTGTGTTGGTTCTGTCTCGCTCTCTCTCACGGGTAACTTGAAAACAGGGCGCACAGTAAAAGTCAAACGTTTTATAGCATGCATAGGCTCATTACGTGATTTTTCATGTGACTTCTGGTTGTCTGGGTAGTTGGTTACTTGTAATCGCCAACGGTTCTACCAGCGCCTTAGCTTATCATTTTATATAGGGGAACTTACGTATTCTCGGCAGTCTAAGCCGATTCCGCGCTTCTTTTGTAATTTTCTCGGACATCAGCAGACGTATTCCGTGTTTGTCTGTTAACATTTATGTGCTGCTCAATCCTCTATCGATTCACACCGACAGACTTGTCAACATGTTTTTGGAATTGTTTTTAAAACGCTGCGAACATCTTTTGTCAGTGTGAGTATTGTCGGCAGCCTCATTCTCTTCGGCAACTTTCCCATAACAACTGCAGGTGAATCAGTTCGGCAGCTCCAAATCAGTCGCATTTTGTGGCGTCTTCATTTGAATCGATGACATCTCTGGCGATATTGTTTGTACAATCTCGAAAATTACGTCAGCGGGAAGCGGACAGAACAAAGAATCATCTGAATGTTTTCATTGATGTATTTTGATAGAAAAAATATGTGTATTTGGCGTTTGAAATTCGGTTGTCGATAATAGTCGAATGGTGCCCCAGCCGTAAGTCTCCCTAATAAAACTTTTCCACATCTGGTAGATCCGTCTTCAAATGAATGAGCGACGCGTGTGGATCCAAAACCATTGAAATTCATTTGCAAAGAAATGTCGATAATAGGGTGATATTCAAGACTGAAAAGGCAATAGATGGCTCTTTTTCAGTGGTAGTAAAAACGAAATCCTGTAGTAAGGAAAATACCACGGAAGATGAACTGAACACAAAAAGTTATGTATTCTTATTACGGTTGATTGCTAATAACTACTTTTTTGATCCAGTTTCCTAAATGCAAGTAATTTACGTTTTTCATTATTTCCCATACGTTTTGACAGTTCTCGACTACCATTCTTCCATGCGCTTGTGTTGATAGTTTGAGAAATTTGAGAATCCAGCGTATCGCGAATCGCGATCAGTGAGTGGAATATAAACATCAGTGTCGGCGCTCGGCGGCCAGTGAAAGACACTGAATGTTCGAAAAATGGTTGACTGTCCTTTTGCCGCTGTTGCCAACTGTTAGCGTTTAAGAACGAAATAAACAATCGTTCCGCAAATGACCACGGTGAAGGAGAAATATTCAAACTAAGCTAGAAAGGTAATTGTTGTGCCTCGAATTATACAAGAAACTTCTTCTTCTTCTTCTTCTTCTTTCTGGCGTTACGTCCCAACTGGGACAAAGCCTGCTTCTCAGATTAGTGTTCTTATGAGCACTTCCACAGTTATTAACTGAGAGCTTTCTTTGCCGATTGACCATTTTTGCATGTGTATATCGTGTGGCAGGTACGAAGATACTCTATGCCCTGGGAATCGAGAAAATTTCCTTTACGAAAAGATCCTCGACCAGCGGGATTCGAACCCACGACCCTCAGCATGGTCATGCTGAATAGCTGCGCGTTTACCGCTACGGCTATCTGGGCCCCACAGTGTGCAGTGTGCCGGAATATCACGATTCACAAACTCTTTTTTCCGCAATAGTGGAAGCTTCAATCGGATAATCGCATTTGCGCATCATAAGACCATAAGTGACGAGATAAAAACAAACACACATGTACAGTCAGGTCTCCTATTAGACACATGGTTGGGAAGCGTTATAGGAACCTGCGTTATATGAGACCCCGGCATCATTGGATTTCATCAATTTCGGGGTATTGCTGAATAGCTCGTATGCGTTAAGAGATAGCACAGTTCCAGTCTTCCCAAACGAACACCGAACACGTTGGTTCAGGCGGTTTCGTACTTTCCTTGTACTCTGTTTGCGTGTGCAAACCGAAACGCTCGAAACTGAACCTTAACCCAAACATGTGTAAAGTGAACATCGGTTTTCAAAAGGGTGTATGTGAAAATAGTTCAAAAATATTCAAAAAGCTGCACAGCAAAAACGGTTCGTACGATTGTTAGACAACTAAAGAAACAAAGTTAGACAACTAAATAAAGATTCCAAAAAAAATACACACAGTAAAAAAAAAAATTTCTTGCATTAAAAAACATAATTTTTGACACAAAAACTCAAATATCTTAAACCCTATCGGAATACCAACGTAATTTTTTGAGGGAAAACGGTCCATTATATTAGCTATCTACCATAAAAATTTGGTGATGGTAAACCAATAAACAAAAAAGTTATGACATTTCAAACATGTCACAATTTTCACATTTAGTAGAAAAAAAATTTTTTTTTTCGGTGTAAATTATTACGGGAACCGCAGTTTGTTGCTGATTTTATTGTTAAGGGCCTTGCGTGAATTAAACAAGTCGTTTTCATGTATTCATTAGTATTATGTATATTATATGTATAAATATTATATGTTTATGTATATATGTATTAATTAAAATGAATTAACAGATTACACGAAAATATTTTTTTTTTTTTTTACTAGGATATTTTTTTTAGAGTATGATCGATGAGTTTCTAAATGTTATATATAAACTTCAAAAGTTTTGAATTTGGGTATGCGTTATGAGATCATGAAAACATTTTATTAATACTTATTTATTTATTTATTGTTATTCAATTTTTTTACAATATCGAACACTTTTGCATCATTATCAGTACAGTTCGAGTATAGTTTTGCTTTAATTTTATTTTCTGACATTTTCACACAAAAGACTACCAGTTAACATTTTAATATCCTTTGATAAATTGATTCTTTTCAAACTATGTAAGATTAGGTTAATATTTTCGTGTGTTGTGCACACACAAACATTATGTGTTCCTGAATTGGATAGAAGCTTGCATTGCCTTGCACGAAGGCTTGCAAATGAGGAAAAACCTACCTTAATATTTTCGTTAATTTCCTTGAAGCGTGTATACGCTTCTTTCAAAGTAGTCATCATTAATCGTTTTTGGATTGCTTGACGCTTTCCATCTTTTTTACAGATACATAATCTTTTTGGCCAGGCATAGCTCTACTTACTTCATCGTCTTCAAAATATTGAATTATTTTTTCTTTTGTCTCATCTGTTAATGAAGTACTCGACCTAGCATTTTTGGTTGCAAGACAGTTATTTTTGAATTGTTTTGTCTTTTTTGCTGTATTTCTATTGGTTTTGAACTCATCAATGGCGTCTTGAATAGACCACGAGCTTGGCAGCATCGACAAAATCAATAATTTTTCTTTCCTTGTCGTGGCTAGATTCGAGAACCTTTCCTTCATATTCATAATTACCTCATCGTAGTCTGTATTTTCCACATCCTCAGGTCCTAATTTGAAGAGATTTCTTCGTACAGCTTCGTTGATTTCACGGTATTTTTTCTCGGGATAATTGACGTAACCCATCTTCGTCCATTTAATCGGAGTCACTTTTATTCCAGCTATCCCTTCGTTGAAGCGTTCGATGTTGACCTTCTGGAGCACTCATCTTCTGATTGATTTGTTGAAACAGATGTCGCCGATGGTACCGTGGCAAGACTATCTGCACTTGGTACTTCTGGTAACTCCTCAGTTGTTGTCGGTGCATCTAGTAATTCCTCAGTTGTTGTTGTTTTCGAACTTCCTGCAACCTGATCCACCGATGATGTACAGATTGCCCGTTTGTCAACGTTTAAACGGCAGGACGTACAAATGCGTAAATTTGTATTCAATGTAGACATTGGAGCATAACCAGCCGCTTTCAGTTTATCTATGGTGCTTTCGGTGAGATTTCGTAGCTCTTTCGAACACTTTTTTTCGGCAAACGGCCTGCAACATTTTTTTTTTTTAAATCTTTATTAGAGTGTATTTTAACGCACGAGGGCTAGTTCTACACTTACGGCCTGCAACAGTTGAGAAAGCGACTACTCATGTTGCTCGTTAGATTTTAATAAACAAAATCACTTTTAAGTTTTTACTAACTAGTTTGGTGTCGTTTGCTTGACTGAAGAAAAATTTTACAATTAAATCTTTTATAACCATAGTGGTAGTATATTTTTAGCTTTTTCGTGAGTATGTTCATGGTATGTACCTATCATGTTTTTGATGTTGTTGAAGTTACTCGCTTTCTCCCAAATATGATTAACAAAGTCTATTCTCTACCAAGGCGGGTCTATAGCCAGGTGTAATCAGATTTTAACTTTGTGGAGAAAACCAGCGCCGAGAAAACCGACCTGCTTTACGTATACTAGATCACCTGGGTATAGACCCGCCTTGTTCTCAACGAGGTAAACTTTTTGCAGGTAAACTAGTCGTACACCTGCATAGAAAACTTTTTTTGTAGCTTTTGTCTTCAATATTAGATTTCTTATAGGTTTCTTTTATCAAAAGGTTTCAACACTATTGAGAGAATTTTTCTTCAGTTACGTACAATAAAAAATATGACACTATCAAGCTTTTAGATCACAACACTGGATCGCGTCTAACTTTCTAATAGTTGCTATAATAGTTATGAATAATTAAATAAAATATCATGAAAACAACTTGTTAACCTCATGTGGTACCCTTAACAAAAAATTCAGCAACAAACTGCGGTCCTAAAAAAAAATAACAATGAAAAAAAAAAATTTTTTTTCACTAAGTGTCAAATTTGTGAAATATTTGAAATGTCATAACTTTTTTGTTTATTAGCTTACCATCACCAAATTTTTATGGTAGATAGCTAATATAATGGACCGTTTTCCCTCAAAAAATTACGTTGGTATTCCGATAGGGTTTTGAGATATTTGAGTTTTTGTGACAAAAATGATGTTTTTTAATGCCAAAGAAAATTTTTTTTACTGTGTGTATTTTTTTTGGAATCTTTATTTAGTTGTCTAACAATCGAACGAACCGTTTTTGCTGTGCAGCTTTTTGAATATTTTTGAACTATTTTCACATACACCCTTTTGAAAAGTTAGTCGTGACTCAACTTGAAGATTTGATATCGGAAAATGACGATTTAGATGGAACTGAAAAACTGTGCAAAGTTTCAGATATTTTTGAAATGGTCGATCAGAATCGACTTGCATGCCTCCGTGGAATCCCTCTATAGTAAAATCATTGTTTTTTTTTCCTAAAGTTATCGCTTAATGTTATTTAAGGTATTGATCTTAGTTGATCTACTTAAATGAAACATTTATTCAAGCCTCAATGGTCTTGCGATTTGAACCAATAAGTTCCATATATGATCGTAGAAATTTATCCGCGTGGATTTCAACCGTTCCCTGTCTGCCTGCTTGGTGCCATTATTTAAACCCAAGTTAGAACCAAACTTTAAACCGAAGTTCACATGTACCGGGTTTGGTTTGATACACTGGTACAGAGACGAAGCGCGTTTGCGGTTCAACACAAGTTGCAAGGTTCAAACCAAAGTTGTACAACGGTTTGGTTCATGGGAAGACTGCACAGTACTGTCTTCGACGGAGTTTCAGCACATACTACGATCTTCTTTAAGGAGTTTCAGATCATCCTTTTAGTTGAGAACTTGGTCGGTAAGGGCGCTTTTGCTGGCGTGCACAATGAGGGATAAGAATGCAAACTTTGTAACATATGATATCTTTAGATCTTGATGTTTTGGAAGGATGGTGTCTTCGACAAAGTTCTTCAGTAGTACAAGGGCTAACATTATTTGAGCCATTTCTTATCCAAAGTTAGCATTTTAGCATTAGTATATTGTGTATCAGGTACGCTGATACGTTATACCCTAACAAGCCAAGTAAATTTGGATTATGAAAAGATTCTGAGCTGTCCGGGAATCGAACCCAAACTCAAACACTTTTAGCCGCAGATGCAAAAAAAATTGCTTGTATTTTCAAAGTTTTTTAACGCAAAGTCCTTATTCTTATTTTTTCTGCTATAAATATAACAAACTTTTACAATTCAAACAACAATATGGGATTTTACCAGATTGCCGGTGTATTTTAATGATTTAATTAACCACGAGCAATAGATTTTGCATTGAAATTTCATGCCTGAACTTTTCTAAGCAGATCTCTGATGAGCTTGCCCTCACAGGGGAACACAATGATTGAGATTTTAGTGTGAATTTTAAGAGAAATTTTTGGAGCAAATAAAAAGTTTTTGGAAACCTGCAGAACATAGATTATAGAAAACCCTGTAGGGATGTTCAGAGAGACTTTATAAGGAATAAGTCACGTAATCCCTGGGAAGAAAATCAGAAATTTCTGGAAGATACCCTGGATTTTTGAAGAGTTTCGTGGAGGTTCATTTTCAATTAATACTCGAAAATATTCCTTGAAAGTATTATGGAAGAAGTTTTGCAGGAAGAGTTTTTTTTTCTTGTAAAATGCCAAAATCAATTGGTTAAGAAATCACTCAAGTTATTTTTGTGAAACTCTAGAGAAGAAAATAATGGTAAAAAAAATCATGAATGAATAATATGCTGCTATTTCTGAATCCGCGAAGAATTTAAAAGAATTAAAAAGTTGAAATAATAAAACAAATTCTAAAAAACTTTCTTGTTATTTTAGAAACATACTTTTTTGAGCAACTTTTTTTGTTTCAACGCTTGTGAAAACAATACAATTTCCCAATTTAAACAAAAATGTGAAGTTAAAGTTAAGCACAAATTGTATGTGAATTCAGTTAGCTCATTTATAAGTAAATTATTATCAATCTCGTGTGACTTGTTCTAATCTTGTATAACGTTTAGAAGAATCATGGAATAAGATAGCTCCTTAGTTTATCTGTTGCTTTTGCGGCTTTGAAGCAAAGTCATACTGAAACTGTATGGATTTGATTCCCAGACAGCCCAGAATATTTTTATGATACAAATTTACTTAGCTTGGTATGGTATAGAGTATAAACAAACTTGACACACAATATACTAATGCAAAAAAAATGCTAACTTTGGCAGAGAAAGCTCACGTGGAAGTGCTCATTGAACACTAAGCTCAAAAGTAGGCTCTGTCCCTGTAGGGACGTAATGCCAAGAGGAAGAGAATGAAATTAGATGCACACATAGTGCAAGAGGTCTATGGAAAAGCAGTTAGGTTTCAAAATTATTCAAAAAGTGACCTTTGAATGTCAAATTCTTAACCCGGACCGAAACGGTAGTATCAGGAAGACTGCATTAAGCACAGAATTTATAAATATTCGAAGCTTAAATTGTGATTGAAAAGTACTATGGCAGGCAACTATAGGAATAGTTATGCTGCATTACTTGATCCATTCACCCAATGAACATATTCGGTGACAGATAGATGCAAGTGAAACAAAAAATTGAAATTCCATTCCACACCACCCCGGCTTTCAAATCCGTGCTGATTGTTATCTAGGACAATGAAAAGTTTACTCCCTGATCGACACTCATCATGACCGAAAGCACTCGCAGTTGGAAAATACCACACACCACCATCCACGCCACGCGGATTGACGTTCATGAAGTACCACACTCAGCAGTCTGCTCGACAGCAGCAGCACAAAATCAGGACGGCTGGGGTACCTACGTAAAGCAATCCCAATATCCACTTGGGGAATCTATTTCAGACAACCAGACGCAAGCGATATGCATCTAAAAAGCTAGTACCCATAGCACTGATTTGCTTGCATCGCACTCTCGTCCAATTGCATACTCGTTAGGGTGTCTCAAAATTGCGCTTTGATGGAAAATTCGGGGACTCAACCTTAAAATCGTAGGTAAGGATGTTGTAAACAAACTTTTTTATGGAAGAGCTCTAAAAATAACATAAAATGATTTTTTTTAGAAAGTTCAGACCTTGGTATGTGTTACGAAATTAAGGCGTTACGAAACTTCGCAGAATTTGAAATACTTTTTTTATATTTGTCACAAAAAAACTAAAAAAATAAATGATATTATTCTCAAGATTTTATCATACAAAAGTTTCTTTATATGATCCTTGACTACCATTTGGAGGTTTAGTTCCCATGTTTTCAGACCAAATGCAATTTTGGGACACCTCAATACACATGTGATTCACTCATTCAACGCCGCCGTCGTCATCATCATCACCATCAGTATCATCAGCAGCATCCTCCCAAACGACACAGCTGGTCGCTTTGGGTATCGGTTAGATCAACATTCATTTTTAAAAATATGCCACCGACAGACCTTGTTTTTGCCCTAGCTGGCTGGTTTAGCACTGCTGCCATGATCACACGACGACGAGGCGAAAGGCTGTCGCGTCGCGTGTCGGAGAGGCGAGGAAAGGTCCCCGAAGAGCGCATTTGGTTTCAGTCTGTGTTGGGCATCTAACTTATACAGTACCGAGCAAAAGTTTTAAGTCACTCCCGAAAATACTCACAAAAATTTATTGTGCATATTTCTAAGATTACAGTTCTAATCGAAACTCTCTATGGGTCATTCAAAACGCCATGACTGTATAGGTATTTTGACCAATTCTATTTTATTTATTTATTTCTTATTTAAATTGTGACATTTTTCAAAATTACACTGAAGATGTAACAAGTTTTTTCAGCATTAGCCCAACCATAATATAACAACAGTACGACATTAGAACAGTAGTCTTGTCATTTTGATTCAAATTCCGGGCACTCTGTATGGGAAACATTTCACACGAAATGTTTGAAAATTTGTCGGCCTTTCGTTTGAAAATTTGTGTTCCTAATCGTTTTAATAAGCAATTCTTTCTTCGCTTAAAAATTCAAATTTCAATTCCATTGGAAAAGAGCCATCGGTTGCCATTTGTGTTTAACTGCCTTTTTATTGCACTCAGTGTTTCATCGAAAGGTTTGTTAAAATTTTCATAAACTCTTTAGCCATTATTTTGCCAATGAACATGAAAACACCGTACAGTAATACCAGAAAGTCTTGTTTAAAATTCGGTCCGAAACCCGCCTAATATTCTTTTGTGGACTGTGGCATAACGCCCATGTTGGGGACTGTCAATCAACCACGTGGCCATTGCTTCCCGAGTTTTAGACCGAAAACGCGCCACTATTTTTAAGGTAAAATGATTGATTTGCTTTATTATATATACTTTATTTATATAGACCCGTCAATGTGATCATTCTTCCTCCAACTCTGAAACCAAAGATGTCGTCTACTCCTTTATTTTTTTGTTTTGTTGAACAAAATAAGGACATTTTCTTGTATATACTTGGCACGTTTCATTCACTTCGTCAATAGGATGTTTTGAAAGTTAGTAAACTTATATCTGGCTACAATATAAGTCGTGAAATGCATCTAATTGCAAAGATTTAAACAATTGTGCCTAGAAAAAAAAAACATGTCAAAGTTCTCTGCATTTGCCCTACTCCCTACAAACAAAAAAAGGAAAAAACTGTTGATGTTAATATTTTTGATTTTTTTTATTCTTATTAGCAGGGTCTCGGTACCAATGGTTGTTATGTACCAGTAGATTGGACTCTGGAACAAAATTTGAAATTTTGAATTAAAACAACATGCTTTATTTTTGGTGGATAGATCGCTTTTAATTTCATCAAAAAGTCATATAAATAATTAAGTTTTCACAAACAAATTGCTCACTTGCACCAGTAGTAGCTGTCGTGTTCCAGTTGTGGATCAATTGATGGAAGCAGTTTTCCAAATAAATGTATAAAAATGAAGAAATATCCCAGTGATAACCTTTTTTGTCGTTCGAAAGATTTTAGTAGCTGTTCTGAGGAAAAAATGCTAAAATTATGCCAACTATCAACTATTCTGTTTAAAATCTTTTGTATCATTTTCGAACGTCTACTACTGGAGCACTAGCGCAACAACTGGAACACGTGTACCAATGGTGGCTAGAGCAATTTTATACTCAAAAAATAATGTTATAACTCTTTTTATATGTTTCCATATAGTAAAGGTTGAAATCTTTCTGTTGACTCCGGAAAATATCTGTTAAAGGGTTGTCCATTGATTACGTAAGGGTTCATGGAGTGAGGGCGGTTTTAGATTTCTTATGCGTAATACAAATTATTTTTATTTTTCATAAACAGAGTCTTACAAAAGGGGGACGGGGGGTCTTAAAACCAACAAAATTGTCTTACCTAATTAATGGACAGCCCCTAAGGTTTTTCGTGATTTTGTTCTGATTTTTTATTGCTTAGGTAATCCACTAATGGCCCCGTCACCCTATTATTTCAAACATTACATTAATTCATTATATCCAGTTGTTCTGTATTAGAAAACATTATAAACCTGATTTGATAAAACTAAATTAAACATTTTTTACATTTTGTTAACAACATATTACACATCATTTATCGTATCTCTCCATATTTTTACAGGGGTGTTGATTTCACCTGTTTAAAAGATAAAAAACGCTTTCAAATAACTTAACCAAAGACAAATTAAAGACCCCGATGTCCCTTGCAGTTGCCCAAAATTTTATGGCTCATAAGGTAATCTAGAATGCCGTGAAAAGTGTACTGCGATCTGTCAAACTTGGGTACCTTTTGTACTACCGAGGGACCAAATGCAGTACTAGAAGTGGTACCCAATCTGAGCCCGAGTGTGACGGACCTGACTTAACCTAACTTAACCTAGTTATTTTATTTATTTATTGATCTCTTCAAACTTAAGACTGTTGTCTTTTATGTTTAAGTGCTGAGGATAAGAATAACATGATTACAAAAAAAAACGCTGAGAAACACATTAAAAATTAACACAACTTCCAACTTACTAATTAAAATGCTCAAGACACGCCCTTTTGAAACCCCATGTGGAATTAATGGTTTGAATAAGAGAAGGTAGTTCATTCCAGAAATGTATGCCTCTTACAAAAAATGAGCTCCCGTATTGTGATGTTCTATGACGAGGGATTTGAAACTTCCTGCCACGCTGACTTCTTAATGGTACTATTTGAATAATATGGTGGTGTTTTGGATTGTACAATGTTTTGAAACAAAACAACACTTCTAAGTTTCGTAAACTTGTCAAACCTGCAAACAATTATAAAATGCTGTAAATGAGTCACGCTTGCATATCTATTGATATTGAATACAAATCTAACACAACAATTTAAAGCTACTCTAAGTCGATTTATAGTATTTGCAGAAGCTTGCGACAAAATAAAATCACAAAATAAAAAGTGTGGGTAGATTAGGGATTTGAATAGCATCAATTTAGTCTTTGCTCCAAGACATTCACCTTTAATTCTAAGGGTTTGCAAGGTTGCAAATATTTTGCCGCATTGTTTTAGAATAAATGTATCCCATTCGAAATTGCTTTGAATGGTAATTCCTAAACTAAGAACTTCGTTCGAAAACTCTATTTTATCGCCATTTAGAAAAATATTAGGTTCGTTTACAATATTTCTGTTACGTGTAATAAGCATAGCCTGAGTTTTTCGCGTATTTAGAAGGAGAGAGTTTGCCATGGCCCACCTAGAAACATCAGAAAGACATTCGTTGATTAGATTTTCGACTGCTGCTGTTTCTAAACTGGTACAATCAAATAAGATCTGTACATCATCAGCGAAAAGGTGCACCAAACAGTTTCTCAAAGTTGAAGGCAAATCGTTTATATACAGTGAGAAGAGCAGTGGACCTAACACTGATCCCTGTGGAACTCCAGAACTGATAGGCAGCAGTGAAGAAAAACTATCATTATGAAAAACAGTTTGGTAACGATTTCTTAAATATGATCTAATCAAACACACAGCTCTTGAGCAGAATCCAAATTGTCGTTCTAATTTACGACAAAGATTAGTGTGACAGATTGTATCGAACGCCTTAGAGAAGTCCAGAAGAATCATGATAACATGTCCATTTCTATCTAAGACAGTTCCTATGTCGTCAGAAATACTGAGCATGACTGTTTTTAATGCTGTGTCCTCGACGATAACCAGACTGGCAAGGTGACAGCAAGTTATGTCTTTCAATGAAGCTACTTATTTGTTTTTTTACAACCCGCTCAAATGCTTTCGATAATGCACTTAGTATGCTGATTGGCCTTAGGTTTTCAAGAGAAGGATTTGTCTTTTTCTTTTCAATCGGAATTATTTTTGAAATTTTCCACATTTCAGGGTAGATACTAGTTTTAATAATTTGATTAAAAATGTATTTTAGAGGTGTGATTAACAACGGAAGAATTAATTTAATAAACTTTACAGGAATGTTATCTAACCCTACAGCATTCGATTTAATATCATGTATGGCGTTGATGATTTCAAATTCCTCTATTTCATTGAACTCAAAAGATTGAGACAAATTCTCATTTTCGCTGGAACTGCTAATCGTATTATTCAAGGAAAAATTGTTTCTGAACTGTGCGTTGATTTGATCAGGAGTGTAATCCAGTGGTAAATTTGTTGTTTTCTTTTTGAGACCTATTCTATCAAACTGTTTCCACAAATCTTTAGAAGACATTTCATTCACAAACAAACTTCTAATGTGATTTTCCTTAGCCGTAGTAATTAGTTTAGTTACTCTGTTACGAAGCCTTTTATAACAGACATGATCCAATTCATCTTGGCTACATTTCCATTTTTGAAAAGCGAGATCACGGTTTATGATTTCTTTTGATATTTCAGAATTGAACCATGGTTTGTATCTTTTACGCCTTTGAAAAGTTTTCAGCGGAACACACGAATCATATAAGTTTAGGACATGCATTGTGAAGAACTCAACGAGCTGATCAGGATTTTCCATTTCAAAAAACCTATTCCAATCAATCGAATTATATAACTGTATCACTCTACCTGGGTCAAGTTGATTATAATCACGGTAGCTGATTGTTTCAGAAGTGAAACAATAATCCATGTCATAAGATACAAATATTAAGTCATGATTCGACATAAAAGGAACACTCACTTGATTGAACTTTAATATTTTGTTACGGCAGTTCGTCAGCATGAGATCAATTTGCGATGCTCCAGTTCTGTGAAAATGTGTTGGTTCACTTCCAATACATTCAAGAGATAAGTTATTCAAAAACCTCTGAAATCGCATACTTTTTTCTGAGTTTATGTTTAATAAGTTAGTATTGAAATCTCCCATTAATAGGATATTATCATACTGATTACTGATGCTCGATAGTTTCTCATTTAGAACAGCGCAGCAGTCGACCTGAGGAGGATTGTAAAAAAACCCGAAAAGGATTTTTCATCGTTCAGTTTAATCTCTATCAAAATGTATTCTGTTTGTGGGCTCTCAATTTCTGAACCAGACTTTTCCAAGATTCTGTACTTTAGGTCTTTTCTTAAATAAACAAGAATTCCGCCACCTAATCTACCAACACGATCGTTTCTAAGGATTACATAGTTTTCTATGAGCAGCACATCATTTGGGATCGTTTCATTCAACCATGACTCACATACGCACATTACATCTACCTTCGAAATCATTGCAATATTACGGAGTTCCTCAATTTTAGTCATTTTTCTGGCACATATACTTTGACTGTTCATACAGCAAGCGGAAAGCTTTCCATCAACCAATGCAGATTTCATCACAATACCAGGTAAACTCAAATTTGAAGAGACATTGGTACTGGATACACTAGCCATTATCGATATAATTGCTAAAAGTGGGGATCAAAAAAGCATGTCGAGGGAGCATTTTATTACTAAAACTAAGACTAAATGTTATCATACGATTTTCCAAATATATTACAATAAAAAAAATCTAATCATGTACTTCGAACAAACTAACGTGAAGATATTATATCGATCAAAAATCCTTCAGCACGTAATAACGAAACTTCATTTACGAACCACAGCAGCAGATTATCAACAACAGCAACGTTCAGCAACACAGCAACAATCACCGGCATGACTTTCAGGATGGAATCATGGAAATTAAAGGATGGAAAGGAAGGATAAAAAGAAAAACTATGAAGGAAAGGGTTAATTGCGTTGGGCGATACGAAATAAATCCTCCTCCGTCTTGATGACATGATCTTGATCCGAATTAGGAAGCCTGATGTGCACGATTCCCCCTCGGCAATAAACACTGGACAGTAGACCTTGCTTCTTCTACTCGACAGCTTTAGACTTAAGTTTCCTAGCAGACGGTATAAAATTCTCATTGATGAAAATCCTGTTTTCCGACTTAAACCCAAGTTGTGCCAATGTAAATGATCTGGATCGCAAGTATTTGGTAAAGAAATCGTTCCGCTGATTAGTGATAGCGAACTGAACGAGAATGAAACAGTTTGATCCTTCTCGGAGTGGTGATCTAGATAGACGGCGTAGATCTACCATGGGCACAGTTGAATCGGCGTATCCCAGGACTTTGCACCATATTCTGAAGTACTCTTGCAGATTTTCAGTCATCATAAACGGTACATTGCTGATGATCAAATCGTTGGATAATGATGATCTTGCAATTTCATCGGTGTTATCGGCTACATTCCTCTTCACTTGCGTCAATCCAATGTTTACTTCAGCTAGATCACCTCGTATACCATCCAGTCCTTTGTTGATCTCCTCTCGCAGTTCATTCCCAAGTCTGTTGATTTGGTCCTGCATTGTTTTCCCCTGTGCAGCTATCAAGCCTGCTAGTTCATTATTGGACACATCTTTGGTAGTGTCATTCTTCGCCATCCCGCCTGTTTTGCTGCGAAGGCTCACTTGACTCATCGACCAATGGTTGGATAACAACAGATACAAAAACAGGCAGCACTGTTTATCCGAGAAGTGGAATATCGGCAAACAAATTTCGATTTTATACCGACAACGTCTGATATTTTTCGACGGATAACAGCAACTCCAATACGTTTCAGTTTTATCTCAGCAACAATGATCGATTAAAGCAAAAACTCAGCATATATCAACGTTGATTTTTGTTCTTATGCACACTAGCTATGCAACCACTTCATTCTTACCACTGTTGCCAGAACTATAGTTATATAACACATTTATCGTGGCAATACGAGATTGCAACAATGTTTGTCTAAAATTTCTAATATTTTTTTTTTCAACTTATTAGTGCCGTACCAAGGTGGGAGCTCAGAATCATTTTCCATATTTTTTTTTTGAATCCTCCTGGTATTACAACAGCTGGTCCATAATACGTTTAAGAGTTCCAGTAATTTTAATGAGAACGATTTATTTGTATCGAAAATCGAACTGGCTGAACCCAGTCTGTTATGGCTTTAGGACATTTGGTTGAAAGGCATTTTGTCGAATGACGTTTGGTCGAGTGACATTTGGTGGAAGGGACATTTGGTCAAAGAGACGTTTTGTCGAATGACTTTAAATTTCGTCGAAAGATTACAGGTTGATCGAAATATCGTTTGGTTCAACAGATATAAAACCGAACTATTTTTTGCACAATGGATGATCTTGAGTTTTCTTTCCAATTCTTGAATTGAAAGTTGAGATGTTTTATTTAAAACAATTTTCTAGAAGTTTAATAGTAAATATGTCTATTTATTTCTCAAATTGTGACACGTGAAATTGTCTGCATTTTATGCACTTTTGTACGTACAATTTAGGGAACGACTTTGGTGAAGTGCGTCAAAAGTTCCGCCTGTAGGACACGTTTCTGTATTCATGGTTAATTATTGTTGTGATTGCGTCTTACAGCTAAATTACATTGCTGGGGCAAACCTGTGACTTTTATAACGGAGTGGATGACTCCGATTGATAATAAGTTGAAAATGAAGGTGATTATAGAACGAAGCCACATCTCAAATTTTCAAGAGCACAAGACTTGAGAACCAAACAGCGTTCCGCGTAGAAAATGTATCCCATTGGTCACCACCAGCAAGCAAGCAATTTGATTGGTTTTCATTGCAAACTGTTGTCAGATTCTCCAGTCTTGTGCACTTGAATATTCAAAGTTTGGCTTCGTTTTATAATCACTTTAATTCAATCGAAAATAATCAAGCAAGAGCTGCTAAATGACTGAAGACGGTTTTCGTGTCTTTTAAAATATCGCTTGTCTTATATTGAAGGCTTGAAGTATGTTCAAGAAATACCAATAACTACACCAATGCAGATTCCTTACCTTTATCATGTTGTCCTAACATATGCAACGTTAGAATGAAACTCTGTAAAATACTCAGGAAAATCTTTTTTCGACTAATTGTCCTTCCGACCAAATATCAAATGCTTTTTGAGACAATTAAATTCTTTTCGACCGAATGTCCATTCGACCAAATTTCAAAGAATCGTCTGTTATACCGATAACAATAGCACAATCTTGAACATTTCTTCCTTAAATTTTCCAAGCAAACAGTTCATTCGGGAAATGGTTCTCGGGAAAATGAAGGAAATTCGAAAAATCAGAAAAGTATTCAAAGTTTTTTTGGATTTTTTGTGTTCAACTAACTTATAACACTCAAATTCTTCATTTCGCGGAATGATATTTCCTGGAATGACCAGTATTCCAAAGAGATAATTATAAATAAGATAATGAATGTCAAAAAAAAACTTTTTAGTTTTTATATTTGATATTCTGATTTTAGGAGCATTTTTTCCAGCTAAATGAACAACACATCAAC
Organism: Aedes aegypti; assembly: GCF_002204515.2. Taxonomy (NCBI): domain Eukaryota; kingdom Metazoa; phylum Arthropoda; class Insecta; order Diptera; family Culicidae; genus Aedes; species Aedes aegypti. The sequence continues at coordinate 71,618,740 of NC_035109.1, forward strand.
CCCTCTACAAGCAGCATCATTTTTACAACACAAAATAATTTAATTTGTGGTATTTTTTTCTCAATTTTTTTGCACAAGTTTGTTACAAGTATGCAAAACAAAAATCAAATAATTCTATGTTTGAAATCGGCTGCGATCATTGGCCCTCTGGTTCCGTAGATATTTTAAGTTTTCTTTAGGAGGGGGGGGGTCGATTCCAATGTTTTGTACGTACAATGGTAATGAGGTAATGAGAAAGTCATTATGTAATTGTATTAGTGCAGTTAAAAGTCAAAACAAACATTGAGGAGAAGATGAGTGACGTCATACCGTTTCAATGAAATGCTGTGAGTGGATGCAAGACCCTTCATATCGTGGAACAAACCAAGATCACACTGGCAAAATCTGCAGCTAACACTTAAACTTGTATGGGTTGATTCCAGGAATAATGTTTTTGCACTAAATTCGTGGATGAAAGCACTTTTCTCACTTCTCTTAATTTTATTTAATTTGAGCACTACATGCATTGATGAAGCACTTAGGAACTACAGGGGTTGCTAGCAACGAAACTCCGAAAAAAATGATAACAAACTGTATGACGTCACACAGCGACGGAATGCAACGGGTTGCTGTGTATAAAGTTAAGAAATTTACTAACACGCAAGCAGTTGTGTATTACACGAAACCATCACTCACCTCTATTAAAGCACATTACACATTGGTCTCAAAGCCATATCTAGGAAGACAAAAATGATTGCGCCTAAACCGTCAGATTTTAGATACATGGTGTCTTTGGCAAAGTTTCTCCATATTTTTTATACGTTTTTTCAGTGATGTGAAATTAGGGTGGCTCACATGGCTTACGAGATCAGCATATAAACTTTTTTGCTGACGCATTCAGGCCTACACAATGTTCTACAATGTTTTGGAACAACCGATTTGGAGCAACTTTGCCGAAGAACCCAAATTTTCATCTCTTATTGTTCGCGAGTTGTGATTTTATTTTAAACAAAAAAGTTCAAGTGGTACTGTTCGATCAGTTTTTTATTGGTATCTTTTTATATGATGATTTCTCGCAAAAATTTTGTTCCGAGCACATTCAGAACTTTTGATTGCGCAACTTTTTGCCGAAGAAACTACTGTTCTATCTCTTATTATTACAAAGTTATCAGAGATTTTCTTCTAGAAAATGGTTGTTTTCAAATGCCGATATTTCGGAAAGGCGCAAACGAATTCTCAATCTTTTGTCACCATTAGTAATATTATCTTTTTTTTCTGTTTAAAATGGAAAAACTGTGACGACGTTTTTTCTTTGAAGAGATTTACAAAATTTTGAAAATAATATGTTTTTAAACGAAAATCATCCATAACTTGAAAAATAATCTAGATAGCTCTTTGGCGACTTCAGCAAAATTGTGCAAAATTGTTCCGAAAGTGGTTCATACAAAGTATTCATAAAAAATCAACGCTGCTGGAATAAACAAAATAACTGTATGTAAAGCCATTTAAAATTGAATATACATGTATCGATATTAGACCGATCACAGTAAGCGGAACCTAAGGAGTTGGGGTAGGAAAATTATTTACTGAAGCAGTTTCAACAGGAACATTAATCCATAAACGAAGTTTCTTATTTCACGCGAGATAAAGATTGTCCAGCTAACCGTATGACGTGGTAGTTTTTAAATTGCTACCGCTTTGGCTTACTAAGCAGAAGGTCATGCGTACAATACCAGTCTTATAATATCAATCCTAAACGATAACAAAACGGATACTTTGATGAATTCCTTCAAATTAACAAAACCTTACTTTCCTTGACATCCTCTCTACAATTATCCTATCTGGGCATCCAACTTATTCCATGCAATTCAATACAATCAATTAACTCTGCCACAACGAATTAGTCAGGGCAGCATTCGCCTGTTGAGGAATGCATGAATCTCATACTAGAGCCAGATATAATTCCCAAATGCCTGTCTAAGATAACGAACCAGAAGGTCCTTGATCACTTTAAAACTGCTTCAGAAAACAATTTTCCTTCTTTCAACTCCTCAGATTCCGCTTACTATGATCGATCTAACATCAATACATGTGTATTCAATTTTAAATGACTTTACAAACACATAGTTCAGATCTTCTAGCAAATATCTTTACGCATTGATTTTTTTATGAATACTTTGTATGAAACAACTTCAGAATTATCAATTTTGGATATTTTTGCTAAAGGCACCAAAAAGCTATCTCGACAATTTTTCAAGTTATGGACGATTTTTGTTCAAAAACATCGATCTCTTCAAACAAAAAACGTCGAACAGTTTTTTTTTTTTCAACATAAACAGAGAAAAAGATAATCTTTCTAATGGCGAATAGAACTATACGACCTCTCATAGAAGTTACGGGTTGTTGTAAAATGTTGATGGAAAAGATTGTGCCATAGAATACGTTCGGAAGACGTTCTGGACGACAAATGGTTAATATTTACACATTGTGATCATGCGCTGCTAATCAGAACAAACTCACCAAATTCCTTTTTCGAAACTCCTCTGTAATCTGTCGCTCCTCTAATAATGAACAATAGTATGAGCCGTTACTTAGAACTGCCCATCAAAATGCACGCACCGCACGAAAAATCAAGAAAAAATAAAATGCAACTTTTGACTAAACACGCTTAACACACACAGGAGATAAAAAAAGAAGGCACGCGAAACGAATTCAATTGCTGGAGTGCTCTCGAACAAAAAGCCAGCAAATCGGAGAAAAGAAAAATACACACTACAAATCATCTTCAGATACCTATAATCTCCTTAAAGAAAAACAATCACTTTCATCACTTGAAAAACATTTTTTTTTTGTTTTATTGTCACTATAATTTCAGCCCTGAGCTGGTTCGTCTCTGACTTGAAAAACATGTTTCCACAGAACATTTGCACGTGGCATAGCACCATCCGTCAAATCTTATTTTCACCAGCCGAATTGAAAAAGAAAACAAACAAAAAAAAAAACGCGGAACGAGGTAAACGTGACACAAAATTCAAAACGATGCCACTCGCGCGCACGGCTTGCTACGATCCGTCTTATTTTCTTGAGTCATGGGATTATACGAATATTATGTCACGCACTATCATAACCTTGACCACCTCACCTCATGGTCACCAACTCCTTCAAGAGGAACAGAAGAGTTAAAAAGTTAAACTCCTGTGGCGTTTGTATCGACTAAGTGAGCGTCAATTATGATCAAAAGTGTCAAGGTTCAAATTTTGACCCATATTTAAATTAAAGTTTAAATATAAGGTAATTCACGGCTTCGGCACCATTCGATTATTATCGCCTATCATGTTTCAAACGCCAAGTACACAGTATTTTTCTATATCAGAATACACCAACCAAAACATTTAGATTTCAACTGACGAGATTTCCGAGACTGAACAAACAAAATCGCCAGAGATGCCATCAATTCAAATGAATATGCCTCAACATGCGGCTGATTTGGAGCTGCCGAACAGAGTAGCCTGCAGTTCTTATGGGAAAGCTACCAAAGAGAATGAGGCTGCCGACAATAGTCACACTGACAAGAGATGTTAGAAACGTTGTAAAAACGTTATCAAAAAGCTTTTACCAAGTCTGTCGGTGTGAATCGATAGAGGATTGAGCAGCGCATAAATGTAAACAAATAAACAAGTAATTTGTCTGATGATGTTCGAAAAATTACAAAAGAAGCGTGGCATCGGCTTAGACTACCGAGAATACGTAAATTCCCTTAAAATCGCCGTTATTTGGGCGGGAAATTTTGCCAAAGTAACAATAAGAACACGCTCTATAGTGTTATAAAAACAAGATTTTATCAAGAATTTTAGGACCCAATTGACAAAGAAACTTTGTGCCGTGGGAAATAGAAGAAGCTTCCAACCTGAAAAGATACTCGACCGGCAAGATTGGAACCCGCAGGCTGTGGTTTTGCTAAATAGTTGCGCGATAAGGTGAAGAAGAATCGAAGCCATACTTAAAATTTTCAAGAGCACAAATCTGGAGAACCGAACACCCGTTTGAGTTGAAAGTTTAATCCATTGGTTACCACCAGCTAGAATGCTTGAATCTCCGAATCTGTGCTCTTGAAAATTTGAGGTTTGGCTTCGATTCTGCTTCACCTTAATCGTTACGAATATTATGGCTCTTTCTTATCATATGTAAGCCACTCAGTTTTGACATTTGCAGCGCAAAAAAAAATCCGCATTTGTTTATTTCTGGTACATTTCGAGAGATGCGTTATTCCGAAAATGGTTTCCTGGGATATGTAATAGAATCCGCATGCCAAAGATAGTTTCAATCAGGCATATAATCACTGAGATATGATCAAAGCTTCTTTGCATGTTCTCTAGGAAGTGACCCCAAACTTTTGTACGATAGTGTAGTAACGCTCCTCATTGCCGGGTTGGGGTCAATTGGCGTAGCTGCTACTGCTGTGGCAAATGCCATCAAATCATAACCGATACTTATCCTCTCGAGAGGGGGGGGGGCGATTTTTTTACCCTGAATTCTGGGGCACCAGTTGTGATGTATCGATTGGAGCTTGAAGGGGCGATGGCAATGCACCACATTGTGAACGTTGCAGACAAGCGCGGACAGAAGGGTGGTTTTGCAGTTGGCATTTTTCAATTAACGATCCAAAGGGGCTCACTTGTCGCTTGAATGTTCGGAAGAGGCATCCCAAATGGAGATTTGGATGCGGGGAAAATGAATGAGGACTACATGTGATCGGAGGAGATAGCTTTTCGAGTGGCAAATATGGTGCTACAGGATGATGATAACAGGTTTTTAGTGGGATATGCAGATAAATTCTAGTCAAGTTAATAGAGATCAAAGTATAGCATTGTTTCTTAAAAGAATGAAGATTAATTTTGGTATGAATTCGTTTTAGAGTAAAACCGAATTTTATAAATCAAATTCTTTCCAAATTTATACTCAAGAAAACAAATTGGATGTGGCATATGAGTTCAATTTAGTTTTAGTGCGTGCATAAATTAGAATCAAATCATATAGCGTTTCAATCGTGCGTATTGAAAAGGATTAATAATAGAAGTCCCTCTAAACATTATGGTACTGCCCACGACTACAAAGTTAATGTTGAAAGATCCTGGGTTTAATTTTTGTTACACGATCCAGATTCATAATCAGAATACTCTCCTTCATAATGGATACAAAAATAGTAGCTTTGACGAAGAATACTAATAGATAGATCAGCAAGTACAGAAGAAGGCACTGTATCATTGTGAATGTAATGTCAGTACCAAGGCTAAGAAGAGTATTGAAACAGATTATTGGATTTCAGGCGTTGAAGAGTATTGTTTTCAACAGTAAGCGTGGGCTTGATAGGCAATTCAAAACTGTGTAAAACCCATCATAGTTAGTGATGTGTTCTGAACCAAACATTAGTAGGGCTCATTCATTGTTCGCCGTTATGGCAATCCATGCAACAGATGCTTTATGGTGCATTTTCTCTCCGCGCTTCCGGCGGTGCAGGATTTTCCCCGGAACCTGACCAGTCATGCGGGGTTTCCCATTATTTCACATCGTAAATGAGATTAATGATGCGAATCTGACCGGTCGGCACACAGAAAACAATGCCCATTTACGCACATACACACTGCGTAAAGCATATTTGTACTGCAGCATCGGAAATTGTACACCGGATGGGCAGGGTCGGTTTGAAGAAAGAAAGGGTACTCGAAATAGTCAGTCAGTCAGTCAGTCAGTCAGTCAGTCAGTCAGTCAGTCAGTCAGTCAGTCAGTCAGTCAGTCAGTCAGTCAGTCGTGACGATAGATGTGAGAAACGCCTTTAACAGTGCAAGCTGGGAAGCCATTGCTGTGGCGTTACATAAAATGAAGGTTCCGGATTATCTGTGCAAGATACTAGGAAGCTACTTTGAAAACCGGGTCTTGAGCTACAGCACTAGCGAAGGACAGAAGTCGAGGTCGGTAAATGCGGGAGTTCCACAGAGCTCTATCCTGGGTCCAACGTTGTGGAATGCTATGTACGACGGAGTGCTGACGCTTAGGCTGCCAACAGGCGTCAAAATCGTTGGATTTGCAGACGACATCACGCTTGTGGTCATTGGTGACTCACTGGAAAGGGTGGAGGTTCTCGCTACAGAAGCAGTGGACGCAGTCGAAAACTGGATGTACGAGAAGAAACTGGTGATAGCCCACCAAAAAACGGAGCTGTTGCTTATCAGCAACCGAAAAGTGGTGCAGAAGGCTGAGATTACAGTGGGAGAACACACCATAGCCTCAAAGCGGGAGCTAAAACACCTCGGCGTAATGATCGACGATCGGCTGAACTTCAACTGCCATGTCGATTACGCGTGCGAGAAAGCAGCAAGGGCAGTCACGGCGCTGTCCAGGATCATGCCGAATAACTCGGCGATTTGCAGCAGTAAGCGGAGGCTATTGTCTAGCGTGGCTACGTCGATCCTGAGGTACGCTAGCCCGGCGTGGGGAACCGCAATGAAGACGAAGAGGAACCGAGTCAAGCTTAGTAACACGTATAGGCTGATGGCCATGCGGGTAGCGAGTGCCTACCGAACCATATCTTCGGAGGCAGTATGCGTGATTGCCGGAATGGCCCCTATCGGCTACGTTTTGGAAGAGGATAAGGAGTGCTACGAAGCTAGTAGTACTTGAGGAGTCCGGAAGATTGCACGAGCCGACACGATGGTGAAATGGCAACGCGAGTGGCATACCACTGAGAAGGGAAGGTGGACTTATCGCCTTATTCCAAATCCGGCAAAATGGGTGAGCAGATCCCATGGGGAAATCAACTTCCACTTGACGCAGTTCTTGTCAGGTCACGGCTGCTTCAAGAAATATCTGCACAGGTTCGGCCACGCTGAGTGCCCAGTCGTAGAGGAGTCGCCGGAACACGTCATTTTCGAGTGTCCACGTTTTGCTGCGGAACGTAGCGAGATGACAGCGGTCTGCGGTGCTGACGTAACCGTAGACAACGTAGTGGATAGAATGTGTAGCGATGAGGTGATGTGGAACGCGGTGAACATGGCTGTGACGAAAATAATGTCATTGCTTCAGCGGAAGTGGAGGGAGGAACAAGCCGGTGAAACGGAAGTCAGTCTCCAACCGGAATCGCCGAACCGACCTCGGCACCCAACCGGTAGGTAAGCTTGATCCACCGTCGGGGACAAGACCGAGTAGATCGTGGAAAAGCACCGGAAATTGTAGGCTTCGTGGCCGTGCGGTTAGCGGCGTCAGTCGTTTAGGCATATTGTGCCATGAAGTGTGGGTTCGATTCCCACTCCAGTCGGTGGAAACTTTTCGTCAAACGAAAAATTCATCATTGGGCTACTGGGTGTTTCGTGTTGTCCGTTGCCTAATGTTTGTGATTGTTCAGTCTGTGCAGCCTTGAGCTGAAGACGGTGTAAATTGTCTTGTCAAATTGGTCGTCAGGGCACCTGTGAACCGGAAGTCATCCGCCAACCGGAATCGCAGGACCGACCTTGGCACCTATCCGGGCAGCATCGGTACCGGAAGAACTTCCACCTCCGGGGAAGTCTTCGTCGGGGTAGGGTAGATTCACCGCCGGGGACTATCCGAATAGTGCGCGAGAACCTGAAGTGCTAAATGGCATGCGTCCAGCACCGAGAGAACTTCCTTCGTCAGGGAGTTTCTGGCACCCATGGTATCGTGAGCCGAATGGCTGAATATGGCATGTTTAGATCACAAACTAGGAATACTAACAAATTATTAATGGGAGCCGAAGGGCTCAGCATGGCATGGATTAGGAACTAACAAATTAATGATGGAGCCGAAGGGCTTAATGAAGGGTGCGCGTAGCATGTGTCGCCTCTTCTTCGAAGTAATACCGCAAGGTGGTGCCGGAGAAGAATTCTTTACGGTGACGGTGTACCTAGGAGACTGTTTTTTAGTGGGTAGGCGCCCCATTGCGAATCCCACACAGTGCCAAACCATACACTGTGGCATGAGCATGAACAAATACAGGCCAGTCTTGAGAAGATTTTTTTAACTCCTAGAGATGCATGAAAAAAAAAAAAAAAAAAGTCAGTCAGTCAGTCAGTCAGTCAGTCAGTCAGTCAGTCAGTCAGTCATTCAGTCAGTCAGTCAGTCAGTCAGTCAGTCAGTCAGTCAGTCAGTCAGTCAGTCAGTCATTCAGTCAGTCAGTCAGTCAGTCAGTCAGTCAGTCAGTCAGTCAGTCAGTCAGTCAGTCAGTCAGTCAGTCAGTCAGTCAGTCAGTCAGTCAGTCAGTCAGTCAGTCAGTCAGTCAGTCAGTCAGTCAGTCAGTCAGTCAGTCAGTCAGTCAGTCAATCAGTCAGTCAAAACCTTTTTCAAACGAGATTGCCATATTCTGTCCCAATGGAAGAGCGACCCTGTGAGATAATGAGAATATGAATCCGTGAAATCCAGCCTTGTTTGCATGCTGTGGGTTCGCAATTGCTATCATTGGATTTTCAATTAATATTAAAACCTAAAAAACGAATCCGCACCGAAAACAATTTGAGTTTTACTCCATTGATTCGATTACCGTATTGATCCGACACACCATTCGTTCTTGTTATCAACAATGAATCACAGAAAAATATATCCCACCTTCGAACGCCGGAAATCCGACGAACAAACGACTGTTTTAAAAAGCTTCGGCAAACTCCAGGTGATATCGTGCTATCAGTGGAACACACAGAAATCTGTAATCAATTTCCAACCTCCGTAATACCATTATTTGTTGCAGCAATTTTTCATCATTATTAATTATTTCTACCTCATCCTATGGTGAGACCATCAATCGCCTAGAGTGCCTACTAGACGATACCCAACACCTCCCTCAGACCTCACAGCAGCAGTCCCTGAAAGAGATCTGTCTCACTTACAGCACATAAGAACTGTATTGAAAAGTAAAACAAAGTTTTCATTTGTCCCAGAAAAGTTGGGTCGATCTTACAATTTACGTTACAAGGTTTTGACGTTCTTCAAAATTGACAAAAAAAAGAGCAAAATTCCTTAGGCCGGAATAGCATATAATTTGACCAAAAGTTTGCACACACCCCAAAGAGGTTAAAATTACATAAACTGGGCAAAGTTGATTCAAAGCAATCATATTGCAGGAATAACAAAAAAGAATAAACTTTTTTTTTTTTTCAACATACTTCTACATCCCATTGAGCGGAAAAAACAATGTTTTTTAAATTGTTTGATGAATTGACTGTTACAAATTTCTTTCCGACACAGTCCTTGTTTGCTCCACTGGGGTCACGTTGATTAATAGCACCCGAGTGGAATTTCGATTGCATTATTTGGACCGACTCACACCCTCTGCTTCCCCGTTTTGGCAGTGATTATTTGGCTTAAACCATCATCATCATCATCTAGGTATCGTCCCCACCACGCGCACGTGCATCGAACCGGAGAGGCGCGCTGCAAATCAAATAGTCATAATTAACATAATTTCATAAAATTGTTATCGTTATTGAAACAACGCAAACAACCATTTTCATTATGGAAATTCCCGGTTTGGCGTGGTTCCCACCGTCGTCCAAACAGGAATTTGCGGGATTTCACGTCGATGGGAATGCGCACCCGAGCTTGCAAGGGGTTTATCCATGAAATCCATTTGATGGGAACCTCTCTGCAGTAAGGGTATGCGATATGGATTTTTTCCATGTCGATACGAAACGAAACGATACGCGGAATATCTTGCGCTGATAATGACGAAACGAAACGAAATTTAAAAATGTTTCGTGTAACTCGATACGAAATCCAATATCTCACGGAATTTTTCGAAACGAAACGAAATTTTTGAATTTGTTTCGCGGAATACACGTTTAAGTTTTTTTCTTGTCAAAAGCTGAAAATTTGACCATAAAAAACGTATATTTAAATCCTCTACCATATGGAAACCTTAGTGTTGCTCAGCGGAATCCTTACATGTTTTGGTAAGACTCTTTTCTGTTTGTTTGAAATTATCTTAATAACTTTATAAGGTTTCATTTCAACATATCCGACATTCACACACACGGAGACGGAATTCAACTCAATTTTGGGTTGTTTCAACGCAATTCCATAGTTGAGCCCAATAACTCAAGTTTGGCTAAATTTCCAAGGTCCCCACTAGGTAGTGTGGCTTTAATTCCAATAGAAAAATATACTCAATTTTGGGTTAATTAAACGCAAAATTGAGTTCTTTCGACCCAAACATAAGAAAAGTTGCATTTACCCAAATTTGGCTTATTGGGCCAAAGTACCCCAATTGGGTAGATGCAGCTCTCTCTATTTTTGATAACATTCGTTTGGGAGAAAGAGAAAACCGAGAGGTTTTGGGTTGAAACTATAATCGATATACTTAATTTTGGGTAAAGTGAACTTAAAAATTAGGTAAAAATATTTCTCCGTGCAAGGCAATGAGTGGGTTTAATTTAAGGCGAAGTAGGCCGTCATTGAAATTTGTACACGTCGTTGATGATTGGTGCTGATTCATCTCACGATTTCGAATCAAATAAAACCATTTGGTTTTGAACTGACACAGCTGAAAAAGTATCAGAATACTTTATACATGTTAGCGCGTACAGTGATGCTTTATCAAGTCGATAAAAACTATCAAGACTTAGTTATATCACTTTGAAAGGCAAGCTGAAAAGGCATCATTGTTGCCAAAACGAATGACGGGTTACTTAGCCTTAAATGCTACAACTGAGAAGTGGGTCAAAAAGCAGTTACAAACATTTAAAACAATCTCAAAAATATTTAGAAGAGCCCAAAACTAATTTGATTTTTAGAAATGCCTTACAATTTTTTTTAATCATGTGGATGTGATGTTATATGCTAATATATACCATAAAACATGGAATAATGATATTCATTTTTTTTGCTGTACTTCATGCTTTGTGGCATGAATGAATGAGATTGGGGACACAAGTCGATAAGTGATCATGAAAACACTGAACTGAGAAGCAGACTCTGTCCCAGTTGGAACATAACGCCAGAAAGAAGAAGAAAAATAATTAGAACAGAGGAATCACTGAAATATTTGCTTTAGTATTAGCTGGAGTATTGAATTAAATTAAATTTTAAAGAATCCATCACCACATACCTAAGAAATCAATCAAGATAAAACCGTGGTTTTGCTTTCTTCATTCTTATGGAAGATAACATTCACAGCAAAAATTTGTGAATATTAAGCAGCACGCAATTTGGACATCGACGGAATATTGTGGCAGGCATTTGAAAATTACAAGCGTTATGACCATCTGTCAACCAATCAGGGCCTTTCCAGCTATATTTCAGTTAAATCCACTAGAAATTTACATGAATCTGCCTCAAAACAAACCCAGCCATGCTCAACAATCACGCGACCGAGAGCACTCCGCATTGTTGATTGCTATTTCAATAACTTCTCGATGAAGCCACCAACCGTCGAAACGATTCTGTGATACACTCATTTTACGCAGACCATAATCAACTTTCATCAGCCACTTACTAAGATGGTGGAACAGCCGAGAAAGCTCGGGCGTGTAGCTATCGCTCCAGAGGTCGCGAGTTCGCAACCTGTTTAGAACTTTTTTTCTTCTAGTTTGGTAGCTTATTATAGCTAATTTTGAAACCAGCAGCAATGTAATTTTAAGATCGCACATAAATATCTATCATATATGATGGAGTCCTTTTGTTACACTCGCTATAATTTTACAGGTTTCGTTCGTACTGTGATGCTTAAAATATTTCCCCAAAACAGATTTTATAATCGAAATTCATACCAATTCGCTCATTTGGTTAAAATAATAAAATTTATGTTAGTTAACTCGAAATTCCTTTAGAAATTGCCTACATTTAGGCGTTTTACGCGGTACTTTTGAAATTTAATTATGATTTGGTTTCAAAACTAACAATAATCGCTTTGATAAGTGATCGATTTCACCCCAAAATGGGATCCCCCGATTTTTTATTTTAAAGATAATTTTTAGCACCAAAATCACATTTGTTAGAAAATTTCGTTACATGAGCCAATAAGGCTCACCGTCGTACTTGTTTTCCTGCATTCAGTTGATTGAAATTGACAACATTATAGAAAACAGATCAGAAAAACGGTGAAAACTGATCAATTTCACCCGAATTTACGGTGGCAATAACGCAGAACCTATTTTACCTACGCGAACCATAAATCTATAGAGCATCGCAATCAACAATAACATGCTTAAACACTTTTGTTCCATTCGTACGATATAAAATGTCATACATATGCCTAGAAGCGGTGATTCATATTTGTGGGGCATTGAAACCCATACCACAGTTGGTCGGTGTTCAGACAGACCGGACTAGATGATATTTTGGCGTTCTAAAGATACGTTAAGGACTCAATCAAATGTTATTTTTCCTATGCTATTTTTATACAGATGTATCATCAAATAGATAAGTTCCATTATTACAGCAAATAACACAAACGTTTGGATATTTCGCATGCCTGGGGAACGTTTTTCTGGAACCATGAAAAAACACTTGGTTCAGTCTGTCTGAACACCGACCAGTTATGAATCTAATGTCGAATTCGTTTTTGAACCTAGGTTGGAACTGGCGCAACCCGTTCTGAATCACAGTTCCAACCCCAACCCGATTCAGGTTCGACCGAACTACAATTTGCTTGACGATGGTTTGTTTATGTGATCACCGACTCAGTTCCTAAAAACGAAAACGACATAAGATAAGACGATTCCTAAAGAAACGCCAAAACGTATGCTTTCACCAGCACACCATTCGTTTGCCTCGCAGATAATTTACTGTTATAGTGTTCTGATCCATGATATGAGTCGATTTGATCCGTAATACGGACCCATTTTTGACTGTAGCTAGGAGTAGAAGCGAACGCTTTGCCTCTTTTTGTTCGAAATTAAACTCGAATTTCGCGAAATTCCGTTTTATTCCGTTTGTTTTTAATTTTCCGTGGAAATATTTTAACAATTTGGCGAAACGAAACGAAATAGCAAAATACAAATTTCGCCTGTGCGAGTTCCGTGGAATTCCGCGGAATTTCGTTTCGAAGCGTATTTGACGGAATCATTCGGTATTTCGCATACCCTTACTCTGCAGATGGCATGAATATGAGTTCGGCATCAATCAATATTGTTCATTATATGAATGAGGTAATTGTCAACAAAATAAAATACGTAGTTGAAGTTGATGATTTTAACTGTTTCGGTTTATTTGTTTAATTGAAGAGAAATTCTCACAGATCTGCTTGTCGTCTTGCGTAGTCATCTCTGTGGAGTGGAGCTCCTGGTGGAACTTATCGTAAAATTTCTGGAGTTGGAGGAAATCTTGCCTACCATTCTGGAGTAACTTCCGGGAACGGAATCCTCAGAAATCCTTGGAGGTTCATTGAAGGAACTCCTGGAGGTGTTTCAGTGGAACTCCTGGGATTCCCGGGAGCATTCCTGGAGGAACACTTGGGGAGATCCCTGGAGGAACTTCGGTAGAATTCCTGGTGGAACTGCCAGTTGGGTTCTTGGAGTAACTCGCTGGGAAATTCCTGAAGGAACTACGGTGGACTCCCGGAAGAGCTTCAAAAGAGTTCTCGGTAGAGCTTCGGAGACTTTTCCGGAATAAATTCTGAGAAATTCTCGGTGGAGATCCAAATAAACTTCGGAGGAATTGCTGGAAGACTCCGAAGATATATATAATGGAACATCCAAGGAATTTTTGGAGGAAATTCGGAGGAATTTCTGGAGGAACTCTCGAGTATTTTCCGTACAAAGTCTGAAGGAATTCTCAGAGAAACTCGCAAAGAAATCATGTAGAAACCCCGAAAGAACTCCTGGAGAAACCCCTAAACAATCTAGGAGGAAATTGGAAGGAATAACTGATGGAACTCCCGAAGAAACGCTCCAAAGGAACTACCGAGGAATTGCAGGAGAAACACCTGAAGAATTTATAGAAGAACCACGGAGCAATTTGCAGTGGACCTTCGGAGGAACTTCCGAAGAATTGTTGGATAAAATTCAGAGGAACTGCTGGAGGAACTCTGAAGGAATTTGGGGAAGAAATGAACTCTTAAAGGAATTCCGAAGGGATTTCAGAAAGAGCTCTAATATAACCCTGAAGAAATTCCAGGAGAAACTCCGGAGAAATTTTTGAAGTATTTCCTGTGGAGCTCCTAAGAAATTCCCGAAAGAACTCTTGGGGAATTTCCAGAGGAATCCAGAATAAATTTGCGGTGGAGCTCCGGAGTCTTTTCCGAAAGAACTGCTGAGAAATTCCCGGTGAAACTCCAGAGAAACTTTGCAGGAAATGCTGGAAGAATTTCGAAGGGATATATAGAGGAATTTCTTAGTTAATCCTGGAGAACATTCGGAGAAATTTCCAGATCAACTGTAGTGGGATTCTCGAAGGAACTCTACAGGATTTCAGGAAAGAGTTCTGTAGTACTTCACGGAGGAAGCCTAAAGGAGTTATCAGAGAAACTCCCGAGGAATTCCTATTGAAACCCCGGAAGAATTTCTGAAGGAAACCCAAAAATATCCTGAAAAAACTTTGAAGGAATTACTGGTGAAACTCCCGAAGAATTGCTGGAGCTCTAAAGAAACTACCGAGGAATTTATGGAAGAACAATGTAACAATTCGCGGTTGACCTCCAAAGGAACTTCCGAGGAATTGCTGGATGAAATTTAGACGAATTGCTGAAGGAACTCATGAGGAAATCCTGAAGAAATTCCTAAAGAATTTGAAGAGAAGTGCCGAAGGAATTCCCGACAGTACTCCAAAGGAATTCTCGGTAGAGCTCCGGAGACTTTCCCTGAAAAATTGCTGAGAAATTCATGGTAGAGCTCTAGAAAAATTTCGGAGTAATTGTTGGAGGAACTCCGAAGGAACATTTAGACGAATTTTCGAGGAATTCCTGGAGGAACTTAAAAAGATTTGCCTGGAAAAACTCGGGAAGAATTTCCAGATCAACTGTAGTGGAATTTCCGAAGGAACTCTGGAGGATATCCCTTAAGAATTTTGGAGTACTTCCCGGAGGATGTCTCAACTCAACGAGGAATTCCTGTAGAAACTCAAAAAATGAAAAATCCTGGAGGAAATTAGAAGGAATTTCTGGTGGAACTCACAAAGAATTGCTTGAGGAATAATGAATAAAATCTAAGGGAATTACGGTTGGATCTCCTGGATTGAAAAAATCCTCGAGAACTCCAGAGGATTCGATGAAGAAACTCCTGTGCGATCAATAGATGAGCTTTGGAGGCGTTCCTGTAGGTACTCCAAGATAATTGCCTGGATCAAATGAAGAGGACTTGGTGCAGAAACGCCGGAAGAGTTTATGGGAAAACTTCTGAGAAATTTGCGGTGGAACTCTGAAGAAACTTTCGTGGAATTTCTGGACAAAGAAATTCTTGGAGGAACTCCGGAGGGATTTCAGGAGGAACTCTGAAAGAGCTCTGGAGGAATTCTAAGATAAAGATTTGGAAAATTCCTGGAAATTCTGGAGGATTTCTGAAAAATATCTAGGGAAACTTTTGGAGTACCTCCCGAAGAATTCCTAGTGAATTCCTGGGCAAAATTTGACAATTTTTTTTGGAAGAACCATGGCAGCAATCGAAAGGAATTGCCAGTGCAGTGGAAAAGGAATTTCCAGAGGAAATTTGAAGGAATCCCCGGAGAAACTCTGAAGATATTCCAATGGGAAATCAAAAGAAATTCTTGAAGGACCTCCAAAGGAATTGCTGGAGGTATTCCGAAGGATTTTCTGGAAGAACTGCGGAATTTTTTTTAAAGAAACTCCTAAAACAACAAATGAGGAAATTTTGGAGGAAATCTAGAGAAATTTCTGAAAGATCTCCATAAAAAATCCTTAAGGAGCAGTAAGCAAATTCTGTGGGAATTCCACGAATTTTAAGGAAGAACTCCGAGTAAATATTTTGGGGGTCCTAAGGAGGAAATCACAAGGAATTTCTGGTGCAGCTCCGATGGAATTACCGGAAAAATATGGGAGAATTCCAGGAGAAATTCCCAATAGAACTCCAAAGGAATTCCTAGAGAAGCTCGGAAAGAATTCCTGAAGGAACTCTGAAGCAAATCCGTTCCTTCAAGAATTTCTGGAGAAATAATTTACGGAATACCCGGAGTAACTCTGTATGAGTCCTTGGCAAAGCTCTGGAGGATTTCTCGGAGGAAGTAATGAAGAATTGTACACCCCAACCTCTTTTTACGACCGTTATCGGGGGGTCGTAAAAAAATCGGTCGTAAAAAAATCAGGGTAATAATTATGTTTTTGAATAATGCAACGTCTAGATGCAGAAATACTGATTCGAGATATTCGGTAAAGTTGAAGCATGGGTTGAGAACTTTCCAAAATGGCCGTTCAAGTTTTCATATTTTGGTAATAGATGGCAACACTGCTCGATTGTTATCAAAAGAGCCAATTTTATGGGGGTGTGATATACAAATACCAAAAGAAATTAAAGATAACGATACCGAATGTTCACCAAAGTTGAAGGAAGTGTTGCGTGCCATACAGTCGGCTGAATCACTAATGTTCATGTGGCTGCCAACACTTCTTATGAAGAATAAAGTAAAGATCAAAACCATCAAACTTGAGCGGAACAGAAAAGTATAATGCTTAGCAACATAGAAAAACTCTTCAACTGTAATCCAGTTTTTCATGAAGGGTTCAAATTTTTTTTCGTAGCTGGAAACACTGCTTAAGTGAAATTGCGCCACCAGACAGTACAAGTGTGCATGCAAATTTGTTTTGCGGATATCCCAGAATCCTGACCACTTCGAAAGATGGCGTCTTCGGCAACGTTGTTCAGTAGCTCAAGGACTATCATTATTCTAGCCAAAAGATTTCGAGATTTTGCCACCAGGCGGCACTAGTGAGCATGAAACATTTGTTTTGCGGATATCTCAGGATCCTGGCCACTTAGATATATGGCGCCATTGGCAAAGTTGTTCAGTTGCTCAAGGACTATCATTATAAAAGCTATGAGATTCAAAATGTTGCCACCAGGCGACGCTAGTGAGCATGAAACTTGTGTTTTGCGGTTATCTTAGGATCCTAGCCATTTAGAAAGATGGCGCCTTCGGCAAAGTTGTTCAGTAGCTCAAACGCTATCATTATAAAAGCTATGATATTCAAAATTCCACCACCAGGTGGCGCTAGTGAGCACAGAACTTTTGTTTTGCGGATAGCTCAGAATCCTGACCACTTAGAAAGATGGCGTTTTCGGCAAAGCTGTTCATTAGCTCAAGGACTATCATTATTCTAGCCAAGAGATTCGAAATTTTGCCACCAGGCGGCGCTAGTGAGCATAGAATTTTTATTTTCCGGATAGCTCAGGATCCTGACCACTTAGAAAAATGGCGTTTTCGGCAAAATTGTTCAGTAGCTCAAGGACTATCATTATTTTAGCCAAGAGATTCTAGATAGGCGGCGCTAGTGTGCATGGAACATTAGTTTTCCGGATAGCTCAGCTGACCACTTAGCAAGATAGCGTCTACGGCAGAGTTGTTCAGTAGCTCAAGGACTATCATTATAAAAGCTATGAGATTTGAAATTCCGCCACCAGGCAGCGCTAGTGAGCATGAAACTTTTGTTTTACGGATATCTTAGGATCCTGACTACATTGACATGACGTCTTGGGCAAAGTTGAGCTACTCAACAAGTTTACCGAAGGCTCCATCTCTCTAAGTGGTCAGGATCCTGAGCTATCCGCAAAACAAATGTTTTATGCTCACTAACGCCGCCTGGTGGCAAAATTTTTAATCTCATAGCTTTTAGAATGATAGTCCTTGAGCTACTGAACAACTTTGCTGAAGACGCCATCTCTCTAAGTGGTCAGGATCCGGAGATACCCGCAAAACAAAATTTTCATGTTCACTAGCGCCGCCTAGTGGCAAAATTTTAAATCTCATAGCTTTTATAATGATAGTCCTTGAGCTACTGAACAACTTTGCCGAAGACGCCATCTCTCTAAGTAGTCAGGATCTTGAGATATCCGAAAAACAAAATTTCGATGCTCACTAACGCCACCTAGTGGCAGAATTCCGCAATTCAATGACATATGGTATGTTAGCCCTTCAACTACTGAACAATTTTGCTGAACATCATGATCCTCTATTTTGAATACTTTTTAAGATAATGATCATTTATAAAAACGGTCGTTAATCTGAATTTCGGTCGTAAAAAAGTGGTCGGAAAAAGAACCGTCGGTAAAAACACGATCGTAAAAAGAGGTTGGAGTGTACGTAACTCGTTGCAGAACTCGATTTTCTCAGCACTCGTCGTCATCATCCTACTTGGTAAGCCTCGTAGGATAAATTTACGACTCGTGCTGTAAAAATCATCATTCTGCAACTTGTTCCGTAAACTACTATTGCAACACTGGTGCCAGCTCTAAATTTTACCATGGTCCAAAAATTTAGACCGTACCAGTGATTTGGACCACCGGTGAAGTTGCCGTAAGTGTCCGGTGCAGTTAGTAGTACAAAGGAGCGAGAAGAAATTTAAATCGTCATGTGTAGTGGCTTTGTCGATTGCTAATCAGATTTCTCTTGGTACATCTTCATCCATGCGATTTTGGTGAGAAAGTGCATAACGAATAATTTATCTGGAATACAATAGTTTTAAAGAATTTTAGGTGTACGAACCATAACGGTTTTCACAAAATTACACTTGGAAAATGAATTTAAAGTGTAAGTAAGTTTAAATGTATGCCGTTCAAAAACATTTGAATTTTGATACGACGAATAATAGAGCTTACGACGAAGTACATAGAAACCCTAGCAGCTTCATCACGTACTCCAGGCGATCATTTCGATTAACAAAAAAGTTTTAATCTCTTTTGAGTTAGGATCCAATTATCAAATAGGTTATAACTTCAATGTGCATGATGTTACCTTTTTTTTGTTATGAAATGCTATCGGCAAGTCTAGGTCTAAACCATATTAACCACGTTAAAAATCAGCAGAACTGTTATTTAGATCTCTTAATGACCAATACTGATGAAGATTTCTGTGTGGTAGAATCATTGACTCCCTTATGGAAAAACGAACTTTTTCATACAGCTATTGAGTTTTCTTTATTCGTGCATGGAAATAACAGACCTAAAGATTGCGACTTTGAAGAAGTTCATGATTATCGTTCAGCAAATTATGACAATATAAGACTGAAAATCAATCAAGTAAGTTGGCAAAATGTGTTAAGAAACGAAGAAAATGTTGAATCTGCCGTTAAAATGTTTTACAAAATTTTAAACGACATAATACACGACGATATACCCTTAATAAAAAGAAGAAGGAATCATAACTCAAAGTATCCTATATGGTTTAGTAGGCGGAATGGCTGGAGCAGCTCTGAAGGAGTTCCTGGAGGAACTCTGCATGAATTGCTAGTTTAACTCCGGATAAATTATTGAAGGAACTGCGGAGAAATTCATCCGGAAAAAACTGGAGAAAATCCCTAAAGAACCACGGAAAAATTCCAAAATGAACTGAAATTCAGTAGCAACTGAGGAGAAGTTACCGGTGAAGCTCCAAAAAAATTTCTGGAAAAACTCTGAAGGAATTTCCGAGAAGGTTCTGAACAATATCTTAAAGAAATTTCAAACAAATTTCTGAAGAAACTCCGGAGCAAATTCAAATCAATTCATACTCTAGAGGCGTTCCAAGAGAAAAATCTTAGGCATTCCTGGAGAAACTCTGTAGGCGTTGCTGGAGAAACTCGCGTTTCTGAAGAAACTCCGGAAGCATTTCTGGAGATACTCCGAAAGCGTCTCAGGAGAAACTCCGAAAGCGTTTATTGAAAAAGTCCAGAGGCATTTCTTGAGTAACTCCGAAGCCGTTTTTGGAGAAACTCCGGAGGCGTATCTGGAGAAACTCTGGAGGCATTTCTGGAGAAACTCCGGAGGCGTTGCTGGAGAAACTCCGGATGCGTTTCTTAAGAGACTTCGGAGGCTTTTCTGAAGAAACTCCTGCAGCGTTCCTAGAGAAACTTCGAAGGCGTTCCTGGAGAAACTCTGGAGTCGTTTCTGGGGAAACTCCAGATGCGTTTCTAAAGAAACTCCGGGGACGTTCCTGGAGAAACTCCGGAGGCGTTTCTGGAGAATCTTTATAGGCGTTTCTGGAGAATTTCTAGAGAAACTTCTTAGGCGTTTCTGGGTAAACTCAGGAAGCGTTTCTGAAAAAACTCCGGAAGTATTTCTGGAGAAACTCCGGAGGCGTCTCAGGAGAAAATCCGAAAGCGTTTATTGAAAAAGTCCAGAGGCATTTCTTGAGCAACTCAGGAGCCGATTCTGGAGAAACTCCTGAAGCGTTTCTGGAGAAACTCCAGAAGCGTTGCTGGAGAAACTCCGGAAGCGTTGCTGGACAAAAGTCAGGAAGCGTGTCTTGAGAAACTACGGAGGCTTTTCTGAACAAACTCCTGCAGCGTTCCTAGAGAAACTCTGGAGGCGTTTCTGGAGAATCTTTAAAGGCGTTTCGGGAGAATTTCTAGAGAAACTTCGGAGGCGTTTCTGGGTAAACTCAGGAAGCATTTCTGGAGAAACTCCGGAGGCGTCTCAGGAGAAACTCCGAAGGCGTTTATTGCAAAAGTCCAGAGGCATTTCTGGAGCAACTCTGGAGCCGATTCTGGAGAAACTTCGGAGGCGTTTCTGGAGAAACTCCGGAAGTGTTGCTGGAGAAACTCAGGAAGCGTTTCTTGAGAAACTCCAGAGACTTTTCTGCACAAACTCCTGCAGCGTTCCTAGAGAAAATCCGGAGGCGTTGTTGGAGACACTCCGGAGGCGTTTCTGAAGAAACTCTGGAGGCGTTTCTGGAGAAACTCCGAAGGCGTTTCTGGAGAAACTCTGGAGTCGTTTCTGGAGAAACTCTGGAGTCGTTTCTGGTGAAATTTCAGATGCGTTTCTGGAGCAACTCCGGAGCCAATTCTAGAGAAACTCCGGAGGCGCTTCTTGAGAAACTCTGCAGACTTTTCTGTACAAACTCCTGCAGCGTTTCTAGAGAAAATCCGGAGGCGTTTCTGGAGAAACTCCGGAGGCGTTTCTGGAGAAACTCCGAAGGCGTTTCTGGAGAAACTTCGGAGTTGTTTCTGGAGAAACTCCGGAGGCGTTTCTGGAGAAAATCTGGAGGCGTTTCTGGAGAAACTCCGTAGGCATTTCTGGAGAAACTCCGGAGGCGTTTCTGGAGCTAATTCTGAGACATTTCTGGAGAAACTCCGGAAACGTTTCTGGACAAACTTCGGAAGCGTTTCTGGAGAAATTCCAGAAGCGTTTCTGAAAGAACTCCTGATGCGTTGCTGGAGAATCTCCGGAGGAGTTCCTTGAGAACTTCCGGAGGACTTTATGGAGAAACTTCGGATGTGTTCTTGGAGAAACTCAGGAAGCGTTTCTTGAGAAACTCCGGAGACTTTTCTGTACAAACTCCTGCAGCGTTCCTAGAGAAAATCCGGAGGCGTTTCTGGAGAAACTCCGGAGGCGTTTCTGGAGAAACCTCCGAAGGCGTTTCTGGAGAAACTTCGGAGTTGTTTCTGGAGAAACTCCGGAGGCGTTTCTGGAGAAAATCTGGAGGCGTTTCTGGAGAAACTCCGTAGGCATTTCTGGAGAAACTCCGGAGGCGTTTCTGGAGCTAATTCTGAGACATTTCTGGAGAAACTCCGGAAACGTTTCTGGACAAACTTCTGAAGCGTTTCTGGAGAAATTCCAGAAGCGTTTCTGAAAGAACTCCGGATGCGTTGCTGGAGAATCTCCGGAGGAGTTCCTTGAGAACTTCCGGAGGACTTTATGGAGAAACTTCGGATGTGTTCTTGGGGAAACTCCGGAAGCGTTTCTGGAGAAACTCCAGAGGTGTTTCTGGAGAAACTCCGGAGGTGTTTCTGGAGAAACTCCGAAGGCGTTTCAGGAGAAACTCCGGAGGCGTTTCTGGAGAATCTCCGGAGGCGTTTCTGGAGAAACTCCGGAGGCGTTTCTGGAGAAACTCCGGAGGCGTTGCTGGAGAAACTCCGGAGGCGCTTCTGGAGAAACTCCAGAGGCGTTTCTGGAGAAACTCCGGAGGCGTTTCTGGAGAAACTCCGGAGGCGTTTCTGGAGAAACTCCGGAGGCGTTTCTGGAGAAACTCCGGAGGCGTTTCTGGAGAAACTCCGGAGGCGTTTCTGGAGAAACTCCGGAGGCGTTTCAGGAGAAACTCCGGAGGCGTTTCAGGAGAAACTCCGGAGGCGTTTCAGGAGAAACTCCGGAGGCGTTTCAGGAGAAACTCCGGAGGCGTTTCAGGAGAAACTCCGGAGGCGTTTCAGGAGAAACTCCGGAGGCGTTTCAGGAGAAACTCCGGAGGCGTTTCAGGAGAAACTCCGGAGGCGTTTCTGGAAAAACTCCGGAGGCGTTTCTGGAGAAACTCCGGAGGCGTTTCTGAAAAAACTCCGGAGGCGTTTCTGGAGAAACTCCGGAGGCGTTTCTGAAGAAACTCCGGAGGCGTTTCTGGAGAAACTCCGGAGGCGTTTCTGGGAAAACTCCGGAGGCGTTTCTGGAGAAACTCCGGAGGCGTTTCTGGAGAAACTCCGGAGGCGTTTCTGGAGAAACTCTGAAGGCGTTTCTGGAGAAACTCCGGAGGCGTTTCAGGAGAAACTCCGGAGGCGTTTCAGGAGAAACTCCGGAGGCGTTTCAGGAGAAACTCCAGTGGCGTTTCGGGAGAAACTCCGGAGGCGTTTCTGGAGAAACTCCGGAGGCGTTTTGGAGAAACTCCGGAGGCGTTTCTGGAGAAACTCCAGAGGTGTTTCTGGAGAATCTCCGGAGGCGTTTCTGGAGAATCTCCGGAGGCGTTTCTGGAGAAACTCCGGAGGCGTTTCTGGAGAAACTCCGGAGGCGTTGCTGGAGAAACTCCGGAGGCGTTTCTGGAGAAACTCCGGAGGCGTTTCTGGAGAAACTCCGGAGGCGTTTCTGGAGAAACTCCGGAGGCGTTTCAGGAGAAACTCCGGAGGCGTTTCAGGAGAAACTCCGGAGGCGTTTCAGGAGAAACTCCGGAGGCGTTTCAGGAGAAACTCCGGAGGCGTTTCAGGAGAAACTCCGGAGGCGTTTCAGGAGAAACTCCGGAGGCGTTTCAGGAGAAACTCCGGAGGCGTTTCTGGAAAAACTCCGGAGGCGTTTCTGGAGAAACTCCGGAGGCGTTTCTGGAGAAACTCCGGAGGCGTTTCTGGAGAAACTCCGGAGGCGTTTCTGGAGAAACTCCGAAGGCGTTTCAGGAGAAACTCCGGAGGCGTTTCAGGAGAAACTCCGGAGGCGTTCAGGAGAAACTCCGGGCGTTCAGGAAACTCGGAGGCGTTTCTGGAAAAACTCCGGAGGCGTTTCTGGAGAAACTCCGGAGGCGTTTCTGAAGAAACTACGGAGGCGTTTCTGGAGAAACTCTGGAGGCGTTTCTGGAGAAACTCCGGAGGCGTTTCTGGAGAAACTCCGGAGGCGTTTCTGGAGAAACTCCGGAGGCGTTTCTGGAGAAACTCCGGAGGCGTTTCTGGAGAAACTCCGGAGGCGTTTCTGGAGAAACTCCGGAGGCGTTTCTGGAGAAACTCCGGAGGCGTTTCTGGAGAAACTCCGGAGGCGTTTCTGGAGAAACTCCGGAGGCGTTTCTGGAGAAACTCCGGAGGCGTTTCTGGAGAAACTCCGAAAGCGTTTCAGGAGAAACTCCGGAGGCGTTTCAGGAGAAACTCCGGAGGCGTTTCAGGAGAAACTCCGGAGGCGTTTCAGGAGAAACTCCGGAGGCGTTTCTGGAGAAACTCCAGAGGTGTTTCTGGAGAATCTCCGGAGGCGTTTCTGGAGAATCTCCGGAGGCGTTTCTGGAGAAACTCCGGAGGCGTTTTCTGGAGAAACTCCGGAGGCGTTGCTGGAGAAACTCCGGAGGCGTTTTGGAGAAACTCCGGAGGCGTTTCTGGAGAAACTCAGAAGGCGTTTCTGAAGAAACACTCGAGGCGTTTCTGGAGAAACTCCAGAGGCGTTTCTGGAGAAACTCTGGAGGCGTTTCTGGAGAAACTCCGGAGGCGTTTCTGGAGAAACTCCGGAGGCGTTTCTGGAGAAACTCCGGAGGCGTTTCTGGAGAAACTCCGGAGGCGTTTCTGGAGAAACTCCGGAGGCGTTTCTGGAGAAACTCCGGAGGCGTTTCTGGAGAAACTCCGGAGGCGTTTCTGGAGAAACTCCGGAGGCGTTTCAGGAGAAACTCCGGAGGCGTTTCTGGAAAAACTCCGGAGGCGTTTCTGGAAAAACTCCGGAGGCGTTTCTGGAGAAACTCCGGAGGCGTTTCTGAAGAAACTACGGAGGCGTTTCTGGAGAAACTCCGGAGGCGTTTCTGGAGAAACTCCGGAGGCGTTTCTGGAGAAACTCCGGAGGCGTTTCTGGAGAAACTCCGGAGGCGTTTCTGGAGAAACTCCGGAGGCGTTTCTGGAGAAACTCCGGAGGCGTTTCTGGAGAAACTCCGGAGGCGTTTCTGGAGAAACTCCGGAGGCGTTTCTGGAGAAACTCCGGAGGCGTTTCTGGAGAAACTCCGGAGGCGTTTCTGGAGAAACTCCGGAGGCGTTTCTGGAGAAACTCCGGAGGCGTTTCTGGAGAAACTCCAGAGGCGTTTCTGGAGAAACTCCGGAGGCGTTTCTGGAGAAACTCCAGAGGCGTTTCTGGAGAAACTCCGGAGGCGTTTCAGGAGAAACTCCGGAGGCGTTTCTGGAGAAACTCCGGAGGCGTTTCTGGAGAAACTCCGGAGGCGTTTCTGGAGAAACTCCGGAGGCGTTTCTGGAGAAACTCCGGAGGCGTTTCTGGAGAAACTCCGGAGGCGTTTGATCGGTTGGAGAAACTCCGGAGGCGTTTCTGGAGAAACTCCACTTCTCGATAGTGACAAAGTAACACGACATGCACTACACAAAGGACAAGGGATATACTACAATAGATCAAATATTGGTCGCAGTGGTTTATGTTCCGAACAGAAAAAAAAATCCTGGATTCTCTGCGGAATTTCTGGAGGAAATCCCGACAGAACTTAATTTCCGTTTTTGAAAATATCAGAAAATAAATCTGCAGGTTGTACAACTTCTGGTGTTTTATTTTCTTGTGTCGCCCATAGTGCTTGGTATTGAAACAAACCGGTATTTTTATTTTTGAAATATATATTTTCTCGTTGTGTTCTCCAAATAACTGGGTAATTTCCGTATTTTTTATGGTCATTTATAAGTCCCGTAGACAAATGTGGTAAAATTAAACCATTTTTCAAGTTAAAATTACTATTTCAAGTGTATTTTGTCAACATAATGTGAACCTAAAAATATTAACTGTTACAAAAATACATAGAGACAGGTCTCGAAGGAGTGAACAGGCCCCTTAAAAAGTAACTCTTTACCAGTGCAGATTCTTTTCTATTACAATCCGCAACCACTAAATTCTGACCCTCAGAATGGTGTCACAGCAAAACAAACGCCCTACCAACCTTAATCCAACCGGGGGGATCAGAACCCCTATAGGTTGCCGTTCAGTAGTGACCTTTCTTCCGGACCCCACACACAACACAAGTAAAGCAGGTGAGCAATGTGCTGAAGTGATGATGACGTTTCTCATGCGACATCCAAACCACACTCGATGCGATAAATGGCGAAGGCGACGACGACAAACGGTTACAAACCGATGATGGTGGCAACATGACGCCTTTCGTGACGGGAAACGGAAACGGAGCAAGAATGTGTGGCCTTACGAGAAGAAGGCAAAGGCATAAGCTCGGATACGAAATACACTGCCGTGCAAAAGCTTCGGCATCAAAATCAGCCTTGTTTTTCAGTTGAATTTAAAAAATGTCATAATTTCAAGTAAAAATAGCAAACAAAATTCAAAAACGTTATTTTAAAAGTACTTACAAAATAAGATTTATTCGTTGCCTTAACTAATGAGCCATAACAACGGAAAAAAAAACTTTGGAATGGTTTCCGGGAATAATCCCAAAATATCGCACGGGAGTGTAGGTGGGTGCAATTTTATTTCAGCTTCGTCGTAACTTAAGCTAGAACAGTGCCAACGAGAAGCATGACCGAAAGAGGAAATGTGAAACACGTGATCCGTGGGAAGCAATTTTTTTCCTGGTGAGTGTCTCAAGGCGGACAGCATGGTACGGTATCAGCGGGGTGCAGAAATTCCCAAGACCTAGTGAGAGAAAATTTTAGTTTGGTTTAGGTGGCGAAAGCATAAAAATCGGTCAAATTTTGTTTGCTGTCAAGGGGCAGCAGGGAAGTACCTAGTTCAGCTTTTCAAATATGAATGTATTAAAATGCACGTGAGGTTACGAAGTCAGTGTCGTTATCAGTAGTGTCGTGGGACTACATTGAAAACTTCATATAAGTTTTCATAATCCCGGGTAAGATTAATCAGTTTTTTTTACACATTTTTTTCAAATTTCATTTGAAATTGCAAATAATGCAATAGTTTTATATTTCCAAAACAAGTACTGGCACCAATAGATTGCGACTGTATATTGTGTTAAGAATGTAAATAAGAAAGTTAAGGAAAAAATTTAATGAGACCTTTTGATTGAGCTTATATGGGATATTGTTGATCACCCATGTAAATAATATTAGGGAATTTTGAAAATACCGTTACTTAAATCCTTGAAACCGAATATGGCTCTTAAAAGTTATCTACTTTGCAAATTATTTCATAATTGAAAACTCCTTAAAAATTTTTTTCCAAGGAAATTCTGCACTATTTGCAACAGTTCGTTCTAATTATGACCTATGAGTTTTTCCTCTTTATTGTATGGAATACTTTAAAAGTGAAACTTTAAACTATGCGTGTTGGAACGTATGGTATTTGTAAAAATGGTATAACATATTGAACAAGCAATTTGAAGTCATCACTCTGATACCTCATCATAACATGACATGCCTTATTACGCCTTCGGCCACATTTGCACTGACCTGATTCTTCAGCGCGTGCATCGGAAAAATTTCCTCAACCAAAACCGACCGGCTAAGGTCTGTAATTTTTCCCGAAAACAGCGAAAACTGTTCCCAACTTTGCGGGTGGTTTTCCGCAAGACGTTGATTGCTCTCTCCCATTCCCCCTCCTTCCTTGTTATTTTTCCAGCACCACTACGATGACGGAGAAACCGATCCCCTCCCGAAGAGTGCAACCCTATGAATAGGAAAAGTAAATATTTGAGAAAGTTTTTCGCATATTAAAAGACTTCCCGCTGCCTTGCTGACTGGTGTGCCAGTGCCGTTGTCAAGAGCTCTGGTCTTGCTCTAGGTATTTCTGGGCATTGATAGGGTACCAGAGGAAAGTTTTGGCACTCCTTTTAGGAGTGGCCACTCAATTTTTGCTTGAAGGTTTACATGTATGCACTGAGACGAAAAACGGATCCACACCCTACATCCGTTTTGGGCAACCCATCAGGATCCGAAAAATGACGTCGATGATGTCGACGATGATGGCTGCTGACGAAATGGCTACCCCAAGAAGATTGCCGGTGGTTGAAACTTTCGGCAGCGACGACTTCGGGTGTGTGTAAGTGCATTATGCATCGCAATTCTGTGCGGAATGAGTTACGGGCATGGAAGATGCATGGGATTCTTGCAACAGCCAAGTACAATATGTGCAGTAATGAAAGAATTTGAAACATGCACTGAAAGTGGAATTTATTTTCACAGGAACGAGGGTCGAAAAAGGGGAAATGCGAGGTTCATCCTTTCGTGTTTGGATTTTCCTGTCGTTCGTCCGTAGTTACTCGGATAGAGTTTTTCATCGTTCCCGGAATCGGTAGGATCATGAACAGAGGAAGTCAAATACAGGATGCGGGATTTATTCATGAGCAAAATTAGGAGTTCAGTTTATTCTTGGTTTAAATGGGAAAGAATACATTTCACGAATTGTCATTTAAACCGAAACTCTCAACATCTTTTTGGTGGTAGAGATTTCGCAATCCATATTTTGTTCTGGCATTGTTTGCGAGATTTTTGTCTTGATGTAGAGGAAGTATCGTATTCTCGACAGTCTAAGTCAAAGTCGCGCTTCTCTTGCAACTATTTCTGACATACACACTAAGCTCATTTTACCGGAAATCGTTGAATTTCACCGTAATCTAAGCAGCTGAACAGTTCGGTGAAATAAAACACCGTAATTCCGTCGAAATTTGACGGATTCCAGTGATTTTATACCGAATACTGTAAAAATTTACCGTACTCCGTTAATTTATTTCACCGAACTGTTCAGCTGTTGAGATTTCACAGGAATCTGTAAAATAATTTAAGTCTTGCTTTTTTCAACGATTGCCGAAACCTGTATTGAAACGTTTTAACGATGCTTCCAACTTTTCATGTGAATGCGACAATTGTCGCTAACCTGATTTTCTTCGGAAACCTTTCCATGCGGGTAAATCTGTTGTTCTGTTATCGGAAACTCGAAATCAGTCGCATTCTGAGTCGTTTTCAAAGTTGTAGTCGTATGTAAGCTGTTGCAAAATTGTTTGTTCAGTCTATGAATTAGTATAAGGCTGAAGCTAACAGGACAAAATGAAAACCATCTGAATGTTAACACAAGAAAGCTACAAGCAAAATAGTATGATTTCAATGTCTCAATTTAAAATGCCGATTGTAGTCGAATGGTTCTGAAGCCGTTTTTAATCATATTTGATTTAAATTAAATAAACCATAAATATGAAGCTTTCCGATTTTCCAGCACACTGTTACTTACGGATTTGAGTATTTCCGTTAATATGTATCATAGTAGAGAAAAAAGAACAATTTTGACAGCAGTAAGAACAATAATAGTAAGAAGCATTAGGATCTTTGGCGTAGCTAGGATTTATTTTTCTGGAGGGGGCCTAGGAGTGTCCTAGAAAATTTCTGAACTATCTGAACACACGGACGCCTAAGATTACTCTGCCCAATTTATTATTTTAAAAGTGGCAGCGCCCAGCAATTTGATCTCATTGCGGGTTTTCTTTACGCTCCATTTTTGTGCCAGATGATCGTTTACTATTACCATTGGTGCCTGTGAAGCAGCCTTCTTGACTTTGCAATGTTGGCAATCACTAGCGACTTGTTTGATGACCTGGTGCAACTGTGGAATCCTGAAGCGCTGCCGAAGTTCGTTGAACACAGTGTCGTTATACATATACGGGAAACGTCGATGAGCGCTGTCAACCAGGAGACGAGTCACCACATGATCCTTTGGCAGGATTACCGGGAATTTTGCTTCAAATGAAATCGATGGAGCGTTAGAGATCCTGCTATTCATTCTGATCACTCCCACATCATCCATATGTTGTATTCGATGACTTCGGAGGCTGAGAGTAGCACACGCGTTGTTGGCTTAACTTATTTATTCTACCATCAAAGTCATCCCTGTCCTGTTTTTTCACAAGAGGGAGAGGCCTTCCGGACTCCCCTCGCAGGCAAGTATCTAAATAATGCATCTCCTATCGTACCTGAAATATTCTTGGATCTCGGTAATGCTAACTGTGAAAGAGCCTATTTTGGTGGCCAACCTGTTCTTGGAAACCTGATGATCCCCGTTCTTATATGGGCTCCCGACGTGCACTACATCATAATTCACCGTTCTTCAATCAACATTCGCCGGGATGTACCAGCGAAAGCTTCATGGAAGACTCCAACCCACCCGAAGTAGTCGAGCCAATCAACGAATATTCACTTTATTTGCATCACCTGATCAGTTCCTGCCAACGTAGACATCCCGGTTCTGTTTTCGTGAAAAGGGAAGGGGTGTTCCAAACTCTTCTCGCAGGTAAGTATCTGCTCTCCAACTTTTCCTAGCCTTGAGATACTTTCGGATTTTAGCAAAACTGGCGATGAAAAGGTGTCAAGTGAAACATCGTACCCGCTTCCTAGTTTTCATCAAGCAACAATGGACCTTTTCGTCTTCAATCAAACTTTGCTGGGATGCACCTGCGGAAGCCATGAGGAAGACCCTGTCCCACCCGAGACAGTCGAACCTTCCAACAGTAGCCATCAATCATTTTTCTCTCATCACTGGATCAGAGCGTATACTATCAAAATGTTAGGGGAATTTGTACTAAAACCAATACGCTTCGCCCTGTGACTACGATGTCATCGTCTTCACCGAAACATGTCTTCGGCAGGATATCGCCGATAGTGAAATCTCCTCTGAATATAACTTCTTTAGATGCGATCGTAGTACGGCAACAAGTTTTCGACGGGTGGCGGTGTACTAATCACTGTCAAGACTGCTCTGTAGTGCACTTGAACTAGGTGATTCCGGCAACTCGAACAGATGGTAGTTCGCATCAACCTTGCCAATCGATCACTCATCATCGTCGCTATATACCTTCGACCAAACTCCATTTTAGCTAGTTACATCGCTCATACCGACGCCATCCAAGCTCTTTGCGATATGGTTTCAGATACCTCATACTAGCTCTAGGCGATTACAATCTTCCTAATCTTCAGTGGCAGTTTGACGAAGACATCAATGGCTATTTACCGACGAATGCTTCTAGCGAACAAGATATTGAGTTGACCGAATCTTTTTCCACTAGTGGCCTCATTCAGTTGAACTCTATAAGAAACTCTAATGGTAGAATCCTAGACTTGGCATACGCAAACACTCCTCACTACATCGAACTCATCGACCCACCTTTGCCCCTGATAAAAATGGACGATCATCACAAACCGTTGATTTTAAGACTTGACACACGATACACTTCACCATGTTTTGACAACGTCCCAGTGGATGCCACGGCTTTCGACTTCAAGCGATGTGATACTGATGTGCTTCGCTATAAACTCTCCTCATTCGATTGGATACATCAACTCGGCTGTTCTTCTGTGGACGAAACGATTTCTGCTTTCTACAATATTTTGTACGGCGTATTCGATGAATGCGTGCCTCATCGTCGGCTTGCTCCAGCCATCGTCAATCGTAAACCTTGGTGGACAGCTGCGCTCCGTCATATGCGTAAAAAGTAACGAAAAACTCGGAATCGATTCTTCGGCGATCGAACTGATGCAAATCGAGCTGGAAACTGACAACAACGACTTGCTTTTATCGACCTATCTAAACAACATCCAATCCAACTTGAAGCAGAATCCATCCTCGTTTTGGTCCGAGCACAGAAGTCATCTAAACGCATCCATGCAACGTCGAATACAACGGACAAACAGCAAGCTCCGCCAAAGAGGCGGCAAACCTATTTGCCAACTTTTTTCAAAGCATGTTTCGAGATTCTTCTCCAGCAGCCAGATTCCACCACCTTCCATCATATGACGTCAACTTGCCGGATTTCCGGTTCTCCACCGGGGAAGTCTTAGAACTGCTCCACTGTCTCGATGCATCCAAGGGACCAGGTCCAAGGGGTTGACGGACTACCACCATCGTTTATCAAGAGTTGTGCACACGAGCTGGTCATTCCAATAACGCTGATCTTCAATCGCTCTTTAACAGAGAGTACATTCCCGGCTATGTGGAAAACTGCAAGAATGGTAGCAATCCACAAAGGAGGATCCATCAATCAAGTCGAGAACTACAGGAGCATTTCGATACTGTGCTGCTTTGGTTAAATGTTCGAGACTGGTGTTCGTAGATATTTATACAATGCCGCAAAACCCTTTATTAGCGAATTCCAGCATGGCTTCGTCGATAATCGGTCAACAACGATGAATTTGATGGAATTCGTCAACACTCTGTTTCCTGCAGTGGAATCACGATGCCAACATGACTCTGTGTACGTGGACTTTTCTAAGGCCTTTGACCTTCTCATTAAAAAAAACTGCGTCATTTGGGCTTCCCGAATTGGATCACTGACTGGCTTAATTCATATCTCACAGACCGCAAAGCGTTTCTCCAAGTTAACCAGCAAGTTTCGAATCATTTCTCCGTCCCTTCCGGAATTCAACAAGGGAGTGTGCTTGGTCCTCTAATATTCGTCCTGTTAATCAACGATCTGGCGGACCGAGTGTTTTCAGGGAAATTATTATTTGCCGATGACCTCAAAATGTTCCGGATTATATTATTCCGCCTTAGACTGTACAGCCTTACAAAATGATATAGATCAACTTATGGACTGGTGCCAAGAAAATGGAATGTTCGTCAACATAAAAAAGTGCAAAGTAATCCCTTTCACTCGATGTCATACTCCTATTTGTTTTTCCTATAAAATCGGTTCAGCCTCACTTGACCGGGTTGAGTCTATTCGTAACCTGGGAGAGTAGAAGCATTAGCCGTAGAAGGCCAATATCGCGACTGTTCGTGTGACCAACATCTAGTTTGCCACGCTCTGACAGTCTGAGTACCGGGTCTATAAGTGTCAAATCAAATTTTTCAACCACAATAACACATTATCTACGACATGGCACTAAACAAACAATCAATAATTTCAATAGCAAGTATTAATAAAATAATTTATTTTGTGATAACAGCGCCACTAGCGTTCTACTACTTTTATTTCTATTCCTGGGAGTGATAATGGATAGAAGATTGAATTTCAACGAACATATCTCATTGGCGGTATCCAAGGCGTTTTCTGTACTTGGTCTCGTTCAGCGTCATTCAACGTTCATCACTGATATCTACGCTCTAAAAGCCCTGTACTGTTTTTTAGTTAGAAGTTTACTGGAATATGCCGCCCCAGTGTGGGCTCCACACCAAGTAACACAGATTTTGAAAATCGAGCGTGTTCAAAAGTTCTTCATTAGGTTTGTTCTTCGTCAACTCCCCTGGGAAAACTCTTCAGAATTGCCCCTATACAACTCGCGCTGCCCCTATACAACCTGGAGACGCTATCCGCCAGGCGCACAAAGCTGCAACGCGTTTTCATATTTGATTTGCTCTCAAATCGCATCGACTGCTCTGCTCTGCCTAATAGTCTCAATATAAATATCCCCTCTCGCATCTTTCGAAGCCATAATGCATTGGTTCTCCCAGTTAGTAGGACGACTTACGGGTTCAATAATACATTTTATGTTTGTATTCGAGCTTTCAACACTGTATTTCATCTGTTTGACTTTGATTCAAGTAAAAATGTATTTGTTAGAAGAATTAAGAATATAGCGTAGAATAGCGTACAGTATGTGCGGCTAAGGCCAAAGACGAAGAATCAATAAATAAACTATACTTACAACGGTGTTGTTCGAAGAGCAATAGAGTAAGGTGGGGCAAAAGTTCGTCCTTAGTGGTATAATCGAAGTTTCCAGAAAACCAATAGCAGTTGAAACAAAAAATATTATACAGTGAACCTTCAACATATTGGCTATAATTTTGCTGAACATACAAAATATGTGTCAAAATATTTACCCGTTTTTTATTATAACAGTTTCAAAATTGATTGTCTTAAACGAACTTTTACCCCACCGGTGGGGCAAGAGTTCGAATCTAGTGTGGGGCAAAAGTTCACTGGCTAAAACACTAAATTTTCATACTTTTATGACAGGCATACTTTATACCAGCCGTAAACTTATGTTTGACGAAAAATACACACTAAATTTTCATCAAAAAATTGCCCAAATATTGTTAATTTTAATACACCCAAAAATAGCAGTTTTTCGCAAAACTAAGTGAAAATGTAAAATTTTTGTGATATTTTTTACACGATCAGGCAAATATCGCTAAATTTGAAGATAATATGTGGATTTTGGGCAATTTGATTTTTTCCCGTGATTTTATACATGGGTCGAACTTTTGCTCCACTATGGTCCAAAAACTGTTTCCAAGCATTTATGCAAAAACTAATACACCTCAAAGCATACTTATGGTAGGTCTAGTAACGCCCTTACATAAAATATTGAAAAATATTTTATCTTTATTTGGTTCCGTGAAACGAACAGAATTCGAACCACCATGATATTTATAAGTTTTGTTTTAAGTTTGAAACCCTAAAAAAAAACTCTTACCCCACTCGAACTTTTGCCCCACTTTACTCTACATTGAAGAGCACTTCACAATCTCTCTGATTGCTTTTATAGTATACCAATTGTATTGCCTGATTGGATTCTCATCTAACATTAGCGGATATTAATTATCACTGAGTTTCTTCCCTAGATCAATATCTATGAGTTACATTGCAATATCTAGATACATAACACCATAAAGGGAGATTCATGATACAGCACACTACTTTTATCTAACTGCATTGACGCTTCGCTCGGAAACTGTAGGTTATGTTTGGGTATAATATATTCATCTGGGTAGACATGAGATTAAACCTGACGCCACAGAAAATTTTCGGCGTGCAACTGTTCATCACTTGTCAGCTCTCCGAAGAACTTTCGCCCACGACACCTTTGCGCCGTTTGATGTGTGTACAGTATGGCCCATTACAAAATGCGAAAATTGTTTGAACGTGAATTTAGCATCCACAAGCGTTATTTTCATTGTTTTTGCTAGTGAATTTAATTTCTGATTATTGTAGTAAATTCTGACATAACTTCGCTATCCAGGATAATTGTTGTCTTATTTTTCTTACTGTCCTAAACAATGTAATAAAGCAAAGAAATTTAAAGGTTTTGTCCGCTAAAAGCTAGAAACAGCGTCTGATTGTCGTATACTCTGATAAGCTTTCCACCTTCAATAATCACACTTTATTGTTGAAAATTTTAGTTTGTTTGGTATCAGAGCTATGGTCCGAATTGGACCAGGTTCCCCTATGTATCTACATTTCTACTAACACTATAATAAATCTTAAAATAATATTTACATAAAATGACCATGCTACACGATAAACAAAAATGTTTGGATCCCTTTTGAGTTTGTCATATCACAATTGACCTGATGAGTATGATTCCTAATCAAGCGATCGCTAACTGAAAAATGAGCATAGAGGAATTCCGAGAACGAAAAACATTACCGTTCATCTGCCTGGCACGAGCCTCAACAATTCGTTTACGTGAAGGGCAATCCCAAAAAATAGACTTATGATTGCTCCCGAAATTTGCGCATGCAACCTTTTTGGTATCTTCCTCCACAGGACAGACGTTCTAAGCGTGAAAATAACCTCCGCAAATCATGCATGTTGCACCCATGCGGCAGTGTTATGTACCGTGACCCTACTTTTGGTACCGATGGCATTGAGTGAGGTTCAGGAAAGTTCCTCCAGGTTTCTGGAAATATTCCCATCTCACACGGAAAGGGAAGATAGTTCGTGCTTCTTCTAAAGCTCTAATATTATTAAGATCCGTTCCGAAAAATGCCAGATTGAGTTCTCTTTTTCATAATGATAACATCCAAGTGTAGAGTCAAGAAATAAAATAAATCAAACTTAGATCGACTTTTAATCTTTATCTATTAATTCTGCCCTTGCAGCCGAGAGTGCACAACACTAGGGTACAATACGCACAGAGGAAACATATTTTTTAAGCCATAGTCTACACGCATAACAAACTAAACAATTTTGTTTGAATGCAGAAATTAGTATGATTCCTTTATTCTGAAATAATCAACCTTTTACCCACAGAAAAGCGACACTTGTCAATCAAAATGTATCCCACAAAATACAAACTCAATCAACCATCTTCACGCATCGCAGATCAGATAAAAATAAAAACCAGCAAATACAAATTTAATAACCACATTCGACTGCAGGGCACGCAAATAGCTCACAACTGGCCGATAATTAAACTGTTGGCCGTGCGCTTAATCTCGCCATTTAATTCCAACCGACAGCCATCATAAGTGACACTCAATAAATTTTGCAAA
Organism: Aedes aegypti; assembly: GCF_002204515.2. Classification (NCBI taxonomy): domain Eukaryota; kingdom Metazoa; phylum Arthropoda; class Insecta; order Diptera; family Culicidae; genus Aedes; species Aedes aegypti. The sequence goes on from NC_035109.1 coordinate 71,654,388, forward strand.
TTAATTAAACTAGCAGTTGCCGGGGTTTTCATTAAAATCGAGTACCTTGAACCACTACTGCCCACTGGTGGTATTACCGGGAACGAGTTAGGTGAATCTAATTGGGGATTTTGGTGACAACGGTCATGTGCTCTGGAAGCCAGAAGCTGGAAAAATTAGTCAAGTTTGCTAGGGGCTTCCACTGCTGCATTCGTCCAAAACTAATGCGTTAAGTGACAGCGTGGAAAATTAATCAAATTTGTGTTGATATATTCTGTTTGAGCTTGGCTGACTGTGAGTGGATTCCACATCGGTAGTGCCAGATCAACTAATAAGTACCCACAGGATCCAATTAGACAACTGCTAAAACTGATAAAAGCCAGGGACCGTCATCGATAAAAAAGGTACAAAATAAATGATTTTTAGTAAAATGACAATTGTTATTCATATCGGCATCTAAAATTGCGTCACTCCTTTCAGATAGGGTTAATGTATATGAAATGATGTTCTTCTGTTTTGAGCAACAGTGTTGCTAACCACCTCAGAATGCAATTCAATAAATGGAAGGAAAAGTAATTTATTTACTCTGGATACAAATGCCTTCACTATTTTGTAGCTGTCACTCTTTGAAACTCTAAAAAGCAGATTCTCAAGCGCCACACTATGAGTTTTATCTCATAAATTACCAAAGCATTCCACCTAATCCTTTTTCGAGCATTGATTAGATGTGTCAATATTTTCGCCAAACATCCTCATCGGAGCCAAACAACCAAACAATGAAAACTTTCTCTCCGTGTAAATCACCGGAAAAGTTGTGCCTTCCCACTTTGTATTTACTCATCACACCGAACGAAGCTCAATGCTCTCGACATCGTAATCCATTCCGAGCAACAATTGCCAATTACTAATTGCTTCTTTGTTTTCGGTTGTGTTAGGACTCGGAGTTAGGGTTACCATCCGTCTAGATTTAGCAAGATATGTTCTGATTTTGAAATTCTTCTGAGATGCTCTGATGCATTATTCAAGAATATCCTGAGTTAGCTTAGGTATGTGCTGTGCACTATCCTTTACTTAGGGATGGTACACAAATTTTGTCACGCTAAATTTTAACTTTTTCGTCCCCTTTGTCACGCTTTTTGTATGAGTCCTCAAGCAATTTTGTATGGCTTGTTACGCTTGGCTTGACCCCCTCCACCCCTTGGAGCGTGACATAATTTGTGCTTTACCCATTACAGATTAGTTTCAAAAAATACAAAATGTGCTAATTAGAATCTCCAGGAAATGGTAACCCTACTCGGAAGCTGCCAGATTTTGCCCTGATTTCCACCCAATAAATACCTACAATGTTACGCGCCTTTGATCTCATCCTCATCGCCGGCAGTTCTTGCAGCACGTCAGAACTTTTCTTTCCGGCGGTTACACCAACCGAACCATGCTCCGGAGCATGATGGATGTACTTCCATTAATTGAATCACATAGAGGGAAAAACCTCTAACCCTCTGGGGGTGCCCTCCCGGAACCGTAACGGGGGAAAACTTTTGTTTCGCAACAAACTGCCCCCTTGGGGGTGGAAGTTCTCTCGTGCCACCATCATCTTGAAGAAAGAGAGCGAGAGCCCAAGACAAACAAAGACATCAATTAGGACCTTTCCACCATCGAACCGACATGCCATCGTGTAATGAAACATAATTTCCTCGGTGGAACTTGTAGCTCACAAGTTCACCACTGCCGGTTCCCTCATCCTCTCCGCTAATCCCATTAAAGAGTTGAGGAAAATTAACTGCCTATCAACACGTGTGGGGTCGAACGTCTTAACGTGTGTGATCATGGGCGTAGCTAGGATTGCCATCAAGGAGGTATGTACAACCCCAAGGACATTATTCACCAAATCCTCACTAAATGATAATTTTCGATGCTTCATTTTCTCGACATGAGTAAAGCCAAAAAGGAGTAGAGGGGACCGTTGCCCCACCCCTTAGTCGAAAATGGGAATTCCCTCGAAGAATACTTTAAATAATTTGATAAGAGAGAGCTCCATATATTCACCAAGAACTAACTCATCATGAAAATCATCTTGATGTTTTCTTTCCATTAATAGTCAATCCAGGGTTTATTCCAGAAATCATTTCTCCCACGAGTCTTCAGCAATGCCTCAAGGTAGGAATAAGTCGTCTGAGAAGACACGTTTGGAAATTTTTCTGCATGATACTAGGAAAGTTTTGCATGCAATTTCTCTTCAACTTGGTCCAGAGATAAACCCAGAGTTCTGCTCTAGGAATTATATTTTGCTAGAAATCACTCTAGAAGTTTTTTTTCAAACGTATTTCTTGTAGAATTCGTCCTTTTCTTTTCTCTTCACTAATTATTCATTTACAAATTGTTTCTGACAACTATCCATATATTGCTAAATTATTCCATAATCTCCTGCAAGAATCCTTCTCAAAGTCCCTTTTCCTGAAATTTCCTCTAAAAATTATTGATGAAATCGTTAACCTTACTAAGCTTAAAATAATAAAAAGAGTTACTATGGGAAATCATCTACCCACTAAACACATGATCGTATATGACAGGATATAAGAGTACAAATGTGGGGCTATATACGTACTTTTTGCACGCAGTCTAATGGCGCATGTGCGTATATTGCCTCCACATTTGTACTCTTATGTGATATCGTATACGAGTTTGTGTTTACTGGGTAGGAGCTCTTTTAAAGATTCTTCCAGAAATGCCACTAATTTTGCTTTTATTTTTTTTTTACAAAATCAACAATAATTTCAATATGCATGATCATAAGGAGAAAATCCCCCAGAAACAGCTAAGATTATCGAAGGATTCCTACAGGAATTAAACCAAGAATTTTTCAAGGATTCGATCAGCAATTTCACTAGGAATCTTCAAGCGTTGCATTTTCACCAAATCCTCCAATTTGCATTCTCGAATAAATTGCTGAAAAGTATGATTTAAAGTAATTTATCTAGAATATGGTTTCGCCACTGTCTTAAAGTTTTCACTAAAAAAAAAGAATAAGCTTCTTAAAAGTTCGTGATGTGTGTAGCAGTTTTTAAGCTTTCCTTCCCAGATAAATGTTAATTTAAAAAATCTATAACGATTCCTGCAGAAACTTATTCAGGAAATTCTTTGGAATTCCAACAGAGATTGTTTCAAAAATTTGATCTAGCATTTCTTCCTTGAGTTCTATCAAGAGAAACAATCGAAAGTTCCAATGGAAAGATAATTCAAGAATTTAACCAAAAGTATCTCAATCGCTTAGATTTGTCCAGCAATTATGAAAAATAGTCCATTTTTGCTTAAAGATTCATTCAAATATTCAAACAGCAAATCAAAAATTCATCTGTTTTTTTTTGCCCTTAAGTCATCTGCAACTGCAAAAAGCTAACGAGTGCGCGGCCTACCACGAAGCCGACGGTCTCGTCCGGGTTCACTACTGAATGTTAGTTTTGCTTGTCATTTTTCCGGCATTCATATCACGTGACCAGCCCAACGCAGCCTGTCGTGTTTTATGAGCTTGATAATATTTACTTCTTTATATACTTGATACAACTCATAAATTAATGCGACGCCGCCAGATGCCATTTTCTTGTTTACCGCCGAGTATTTTTCGCTGCACTTTACGCTCAAAAACTCCAAACGCTTTCCGGTTGACTTCTTTAAAGATCCAGGATTCATGGACCGGAAGGATTAGTGACCAATACAGCGCGAATTTTGATTTCGTCTGCAGGCTACGGGACTAAACAGTACATCAAACATTTAAAAAAAAACTCTTTTTTTCCATGGTGTAATAACATTGAATATCAAACCAAATATATGAAAATCAAGAATAGCTATCAGATAATGCTTCATCATAGGAATTTTGATAATTGAAACCACATTATAGATCTCTTTAAGTCTGTACATGTGGGTACGGGAATGATCAACTTCTCCCCACTCACAACTACACCCCGAATTACGGTACAAAATGGAAAGCGATATACGTGCAAATTGTATATGATGAAAACTATGCGAATGTTTAGATTTGTTTGCGCTTTAAACTTATGCGACTATTCATAACTGTGAGAGATGAGACAGCCCACTGACAGCTGTCATGTTTTCTAGCCTTCTATGACTTCTTTTTTTTTTTAATTCTTGGGTAGTGCACAACGTTCAGATGAACTTATTTTGGTCAAAATCAAATTTACTTCATGTTGTTCGATTTGAAAAATTATATGAATACAAAAAATCAAAAGCAGTTAGCCAACACACAACTATATTTAGGTATTCTACTTTTAAAAACGTGAAATTATCGATAAACACCTAGTAATTTTAATTACGCTAACTTGAATTTTGACGCTTTTTCACGTTCTGCCCTCCGAACGTGTTGGTTTCCCAATTACAGTTGGTGACAGGTTCCCTTTAATTTTGGGAGCTCGCAATCTAAGCCAGTTGTCTACTCTCTCTTAGATTTATAATAACAAAGTGGATTTGACAGCTGCTTCGGATTGATTCAAGTTTATTTATATGTGTACGTTCTGAGGACTATGCACCTGAAAAAAAAAAGAAATCGAATATCTTTAAGCGCGTGGGATTTTTTCAGAAATGGTCAGGTAAATCATTTATTCATAGATTGCAGTATTCAGTTGAGAAAAAACGTCATTTCAAATGTAGCTCGCCACAGAAATTTCTTTAATCAATTTTGGCAAAAAAATCCTACTTTTCTTGTACGGAACAATATATCGAGCAGGCGAAAATAAGATAAGCAATAGCAAATAAGCAAAATTATAATATGGATAAATCAAAAGTGATATTAATCCTTAAAATCCCGACACGAACCTTGAATTTTCAAATGGCCACCATTTGGAGACCAGTAGATCAATTAATGTACAATAAAGTTAATCCCGTTTGTTCGTCTTACAATCATTGGGTGAGACATCCCCCTGACCCCTCGCCTTTTTCTAACTTACGGAAAAAGCATGGACACGAGGGGTCCAGAAAAGGGTGATATATGAACATCCAAATGAGCTAGAAAGTTGGTGCCTTGGTCAAAGTTATTCATCAGATCAAGGGTTAACTGGTGATGAAAAATTTGACTGAGAATGTACTTGCTACGTGGTGGTAGTGGCAAATGTTGTTCAATCATCTGTATATCAAAATTTTGAAGCTTGAATCAAAATTCTGAATTTTCCAAAAAACTCCTTGTCTACAATTCTTACACTTGATTGTATTTCCCAGCTTAATTAGCTTTAAGTCTTATTTTTAAATCTTTGATATTACCTGCAACAGCTTGATTTTTGTTACTGAGTCGAACGCGACCTAGAAATCAATAATCAGATTGACGATGAATCCCGAAAAAATTAAAACGAATTATATGTTTGCATTTATATAAAGTGTAAATCCTGGTAATGTTAATACTTTAGTAATACTTATTGGGGACTGGTATGAAGTTGTTAAAGACTTTGTTAATCTTCGAACACTTGTGACATATGACAATCATGTTTGCCGTGTAGTTATAATCCTGTAATGGCTGGAACGTTGAATCGAATATTTTACGCAAAATGGTGAAGGCAATACTCGGTGAAAAACTGGGCGTAAACATCAAGAGTAGTACCAGATGTAAGGTACCGCGGGGCAAGTGAGAATACGGGGTAAGTGGAGCGTTACGTCATAGCTCACTTAGGAAAAGTTTTTCATAGGGGTATTCTTCTAGAAAGTTGAAGATACAATGACAAGGAATGTATTTAGTACTAAACATATTGTTATTTTTATTACCATGTGGTTCATGTAACAGCTGTCAGTTCAGCGCCATTTTCAACTTGCATGATAAATTGTGACACGTTTCACGTCTTGCATTGACTCGCAAAAAATAGATGTGTTATAAATCGAATTTCCATCTTTAAGCTACAATTTTAAGTATTATTACAAGCTGCTAACGATAAACCAGTATTTTGTTTTCATTTCATACGAAATTTTCGATGGTCTATCTTACCCCAAGATATGTTTGTACCAGGGGTAAGTGGGACCTATCAAAACAAAACCCAGAATCAAAACTTTTCATATACGTTTCAAACATTTTCCTAGAGAGTAACACTAAAACATTCAAACAAACGATTTTTATCAAAAGAGATCAATCTCAAATTACGTAATTGCTTGAGAGAGAGAGAAGAAAAGTGTAATCAATCTTAATTTATTTTTAATTTGTTTTTTATTTTTGAATTACGACTTCAAAATTGAACAAACACAAAGATAAAATTTGAAATGCATTATGAGAACGATTACTTTTCAATGTTATTTGAACTTTATTTGTTATTTCAACCAAATTAAGAAGTGATAGAACACAATTCCACCCTATTAAGTTATTTTCTGCCATGCATATGTATAAAAAATAAGAAAACATATTTATAATTTCGTCAATTTTTGATTGTTTATGTGCTACAATTTAACTAACAACATATACCGTGCTGCATCAATATCCGGACGCTTAAGAGGCATCAAATGTTGTAACTTAATTTTCGACACTTTATTGTCTCATCTAATTATAGTGTTGTTTTCATTCAATTAGTTTAGGCTCTTATCTTCATGAAACCGATGCAAATTTTAACGAAAGTGGCAAAAATAGCATGTAAATTGCGGATATAATGAAGCATGTTGTGTTCTTAAACCCGGACACATGAATCGATAAGCCGGACAGCTTCAATTAAATTGATCATTTCTATATGAAACTCATTTGAATAAACTTTGTAACCAATAGAAATTGACTTTTCTGCGAACACAGTACTTGCACTTGCTATATCATATACTATAAAAGCACAACTTTGGAAGTAATTTATTTTTTTCAGCGGCATTTCCTACCTCCGGTTCGATGCGTCATCTATGTTGCAGCGCACCTGAAATACTCATGTTTTTATCAGTTTTTATGTGCATGATTATTGCCTTATCACTGATTAATTGGTTTTTAACTTAAACTTCATTTTTTCTACGAATATGCTTCATAAATATTTGTTTATACGGCAGATTTATGACGATATCACCATATGTCCGGCTATATAACCACTGGCTCACTAAGCCGGACAGCATATTTTTCTTCTTAAAATAATTAAATTACAAATACAATCACCACTTTCACTTATAAATCTTTACAATCTATCATCACATTTAATATCCCGAACACAACACGTATAAAAAACTATCATTTATCCACACTTTCATGAAAGAACCAATGCCGTAAAATTAGTCTAAAACTACGCAACTAAAACTTGCACGACGTAGGAAAAGTGCCAAACTGAAGCTGCGAATTTGTTTTTATTTTAAGTATATTTGGCAAAGCTTACTAGATTGCAAATTATTGTTAGATGGTGCAATTACATTAAATCTATGAATACGTGAAAATATTACCAGATAATTGTAGATTTTCATTGTTAAAATAATAAATATTGATAGAGTGTCCGGATATTGGTGCCGTCCGGATTTTGATTCATCACGGTAAATGATATATTTTGAACATCCCCTTTACGCTTTTATAGAGGAATTTTCAGTTAATATTAAATATGAGGTGACATACTATTGAGTTTTCTTCCTAAAACGTTACGTATTTTATGGTTGATCCCTTATGTACATCAAATATGCACTTAAAATTAAAAATCAATGATTTATCAATTCTTTTATTGTAATGGTTGACTTACTGATGTGGATTGACGTATGAAACTGGATGTGCCCCACTTGCCCCGTTTAACGAGGTAACTGCGTCCAATGACTCATTCTAAAACTTTCTTCCGTGGTTTTCACAATTTCGAAATTATTCGATCAGTTTCATGCACACACCAGCAAATATGTTGCCAAAATGTGATTGTGTTGTTGGATTTGAAAAATATTGACATTTGAAAATTTTTTTGAACAATTTGTTTGAACTATCGTTTTTTTCGTTCCCACTTGCCCCACGGTACCTTACAAAGAAACCAACTTTATTAAGCAAAATAAATACGGCAGACTTTGGTGGGCTGGTCACTTAGTGTTAAAGTCAAGATATAAGCTGAACATTAATGATATTCAGCATTGAATGTTTCACGTTTATCGAACGTAACATCAATTGTATGTTAGATTTTATTTCTTGGATTTTATTTTATTGAACTAAGCTTATTGGTTTAAGCCGTAAAACATGCTTAAGCCACTCTGGTATGTTAAGTCAGTAGTTAATACAGTTAACTTTCTCTTACTTCATATTCCATATCTCGATATCGAGTTAGAGAACCATAGTAAAAGTTGGTTTTCATGGCTAACACGATGGTCCCTTGGATCGCAAATGCACTGGTTTTTTGTTCTGTAACTCGATACCTCCCTAACTCGATGGTCCCTTCAATATCGAGCTAGGGAAAGATGAATGTATTTCAAACTATAACAACGGTAACAGTTACATACTATTTGAGAACAGTTTGCCAAGCGTTTTAGTAGATTTATTCAGTGCTATTGGAAAAAAATATTATATTGAATTTTTAAGTCAAAAACTTCAAATCAAGATTTCCCGAGATTCCTCCTAAGGATTTTTTTAAATTAGCCTAGAGCTGCAGAATGATCTCAGAAATCGAGCCCTATGCTCAGATTTGATGGACATTTTTTTTTTTGCATAATAACGGTCTGTCGGGGCACCGTGTAGAGCTTGCTCGATGCGCAAAACCTGCTCAGAGCAAAGCTGTCCTCCCCATAGCACTACCCATCAGTTGTTCCTAGGTCTTCGGAGCAGCACAACTGATGAACAATCGTACTAGCAAGCTTCCAGAAGAGATAAGAGAGGCCAGAAACGACGACGCATGGAAGACAACAGTAGGTTAGGACCTGTTAGGACCACAGTGGAGTGTATTCAGATGTTCGAGGGCGACGATCATTCGGGTTAGCCGAGGGTCTGCAGGAAGTATCACAGGATGCCGTTCATCAACGGTCAGGGCCGCGTGGTGAAGCCAGCCGCCAACTCTTATTCGAACGAGCGGCGTGAGGGTTGAGTACCGATCAATAATTTCTATTGGTTCTGTAATGACAGGCAAGGTGAGAACTTTTTTTAACTCTTAAGGTGTTTAAGAGTCAAGTGAGAACCAAATTCGGAAATTTTTCGAGATTCATTGCTACATTTTTCTTACTGATGATAATGCTGATATTGATTTGGTTTTCGCATGTTAATGTTAGAGACCTCTTCCGCCCTCCTTCCAAAGCGTTATACTATTTTATGGTAATGCATAATTTTATGTTTATATTGCTGAGGCAATGCGAGATCAACATATTCTAGAATGACACTAGACTATGGTTCGAAAAATTTAAGATGAGAATGATTACTAATATTATACTGACAACTATTAAAAAAGAACATCGCCAAAGAACAACCGATTATGAAAGAAAAAAAAATCACTGATGAAAACGTAATAATTATGATACCGACAATCACTTAGCAAGAAAAACTTTCGAAAGAATATCAAATAATTAAAAGAAGGACAAATCGCTTGTTGAAAATGGTAATACCGACAAGATGTAATACAGACAAGTAATGCAGGGGCTTATTTTCAAGGTTACTGTCAACTTTGAATTTCGCTCAACACAATTCTGTCACTCGATTTTTTTGACGGACGTCTCAAACTTTAACTCAAATAGTACAACTCAAAAGAACAGCCTATTGTGCTTATTCTGCGCGGCGTGTGAGTCGAGATGAGCCGCTCTCACCGCGAGTGATGTAAGACGACTAGTGTTAATCAAGTGGGAGCGAGTCGTCAATTGTCACCTGATTTGACTCGTCTCACCTCACACGCCGCGCAGAATAAGCACATATAACTCAAAGAAGGGAAAATCATTGATTAAAATTTTTACACTGGCATTATCCAACCTCGGAAGAACAGCCAATGATTGAAAGAATAAAAAAAATCACTGATAGAAATGTTAGTTGTTAATACGCCGACAACTTTTTTAACACTGCCAGGAAAACCTCGCTTGTCGTACACAGTACGAGAAAGATGGATTTTTAGGCTAAAATTCACGAGTGTCCTTGAAGAATTTCTTGAAGTAGATTGTCCGACATTTCCCCGAAGGATTTTCTCCCGAAAACCATTTCTCCGGATGTACTGTTTCCCCGAAAGCTTTCTGCAAACACATTTTTCATTTTTTTTTCAACTAGCTGAGTAATAGACTGAATTCAGTTAGTGAGGTAATCGCTTCAAACTAATGATTCTCTTATGAAAGATTTGAATCGAGAAACGACAGACGAGATATTTGGATTGGAAATCGATGACTCAAGGATTAAATTATGTGTCTCTAGTAGATTTAGGGTCGCTGAATCTGATGCCGTTCTCTGAAATGTTCCAGCACGTCACAATTTTTAGCTACAGGTCGCCAAAGTGGTATAAAATACTGATTTTAATGATATTGACATGAAATTCGAACTATGATTTATCAAACTTTTTAGTGGTCTAATAGTAAAATAGGCCTTGAACATTCATTTCAAATATAATTTGGTTGAAATTGCACAATTGAATTATGATTAAATCGATTTTTTTCAACATGCTTGCAGTCTCCTTATAAAACTCTTTGTTTTTCTTATATGGTATAGTACAATTCTTTTCCAAATAGCTAAAAATAACTTTTAAGCATAGAAAGTATTATGAATTTTGCTGCTAAGTATTGTTATACACATAAAGTTTATATTCTGTGGCAAATTAAGCAAATGGATTCCCAATTAGCACTTGTAACATAGCTACTTTTTAAAGTATAAAAAAATGTTGCAAGATAATTACATAGGGAATACCCTGAAACAAGTCAAGTTGCATATACTAGGCAAATGTCACTAGTTAAAAATATTCCGACTTTTTATGAGAATAAATTACAAATATGGTACACAGTAGTGAACGCAAGTTGTTTGTTGAAAAGTAACTGAAATCAAACATTTTAAGTTGCAATGCATTAATAAGGCTACTATCCAATAACATCTATGCAAAATGTTGTGATATTGTGGCCACTGGTGAACTTGAATGTAATAAACTTGTTTTGATTTAAAGTTTTCCAAAATACGGATGTGAAAATGGATCTTCCAAACTTAATCAGTGAAAAAGATAAGAAAATATGGAGAAAACTCAAGCGTAACGGTAATTTTGCTAGAACAAAAAAAGTGTTAATACAACGCGCTAAAAAAATCGAACCCAATAAACTACTTAATCATGGAATAATAAATCATGCACATAAGGAATGTATCTCATATGTTTCGGAAGTGCCGGATCAAATTGGGTCATCGATCCAATGCAGTGAAAATCTAAATCCTCAAAAGGATGAAGTATTGGATTCCGATTCTGAGCCTGAATCTGAAATTAACGACACTAACCCAAAGGCAGACATGGAAGATCTTCGAGAGGACTTGAAAAATTGGGCAATCAAGTTTCAAATCAAACATACAGCAGTAAATTCTTTGCTTAGTTTGTTAAAAAGCCATATCCCAGATAACATACTCCCCAAAGATGCAAGAACATTAGTAGGAACCCCTCGTAGCTCTTGTGTCACTTCGGATCCAAACATTGGAGGGCAATACTGGCATTATGGATTGCCCAAAATCCTCAAACACACGTTATCAACGGATGGGGAACTTCCAAATAAATTATCGCTGAATGTAAATATTGATGGGTTACCAACGTTTAAGAGCTCATCCACATCATTTTGGCCAATACTCGTAAATGTTCACGTGCTTCGAAACACAATGTCCCCTTTGGTAGTTGGTGTTTTTTGTGGAGCAAGTAATTTGACAGCGAATAATCTTTTCTTATAGCGTAATTAAACTGCTTTTATTTTACAGCTAAACTCAAAGACATGAACGGTTTTCTTAGACCATTCATTTCTGAATTGAATTCTCTTATTGATCATGGACTTTTTATCAATCAAAAATTGATAACCATAGAACTACGTTGCTTTATCTGTGATACGCCAGCTCGCTCCATGCTTCGAGGCTAGTATAAGATAAATAGTGTCAAGAACTAACTAATAGATTCTCTTTTCTAGGTGTCATCGGTCACAACGGTTACAATTCGTGCTTAAAGTGCGTAACTGAAGGTAAATATTCGTATGCCTTCAAAACTATGATATTCCCTGAAATGAACGCCGCTCTACGAAACGATTTGGATTTTCGCTCTAGAACATACGAAGGGCACCATAAGTTTGATAGTATTCTCGAGGATATTCGTGGGCTAGATATGATCAAAGATTTTCCAATTGGAGATTCGTTGCATTTGATCGATTTAGGTATAATGAAACGACTACTGAACGGGTGGAAAGCGGGTACTCTCAATAACTATAATGCAAGATGGTCAGCCAAACAAATAGAGAATATTTCTTGTTTTCTTAAAACATGCAAGTTGCCACGAGAGTTTAAATGACCAGTAAGAGGTTTGGATCTACTTCCTCGATGGAATGGATCCGAATTAAGAACCTTTTTGCTATACATAAGTGTAGTCGTTCTGAAAAAAATTTCCGAGTCTGACGAAATACTGGATCACTTCCTAAACTTCTTTTGCGCCATTCAAATTTGTATGAGATACGACCAAAACCCAGAAAATTATGAAGTGGCACGATGTTTAATAATAGATTTTCTCAATGGAGTGAAAACCTTGTACGGTGAACAACTTTTCTGTAGTAACTTCCATAGTTTAAAACATTTAATTGACGATGTAGAAAGATTTGGACCTCTCGACATTTTTGACGCCTATCCATTTGAGTCAAGACTATACACTTTGAAGCGGTTGATTCGTACTGGAAATTTGCCATTGTCACAAGTTGCTAGAAGAATAAGCGAAATGCAGGAAAATGTTTCACAACCTTCTGAACCCAAACAGCGCCCTATTCTAAAACGAAAACTTAGTGGAAATAACTTCTCAGACCAACATTTTTCTCAAATAGAGAGAAATTCAGATGTGTATTTCTTTGTCGATTTCGGAGACTTTTGTATAGATACGCAAAAAACTGTAGACAAATGGATCTCAACAAGAAACATGAAAGTAATGACGGTAGATAAAATTGTCCAAAATAATGCATCTGAAAGTGTATTTTTATTCGGGCAGATATTAAGTGATCTCAGTGATTTGTTTGAGAAACCAGTTGTATCTTCATCGTTGCAAATTTTCTGCTCCGACCTAGAAGTTTCTCCTGCAGTGTTGATTGAATCAAGCGATATATTCTGTAAAATGGTCAAAATAGATTTTCAGGACCTTATGTTACCTAAATCGGTTTTCTTCCCTTTGATCCATACAATTAGACACGCTAGGCAACACAGTAAGGATTGATCAAAATAAAATAAAGCAATATTCCAATCAGAATTGAAAAGAATGATAATTTTATTGCTGTACTATTTCTTTAATCCGAGCCATTTAGTATTGTTAATTGGTACTGCTCATGTAATAAAAATCATGTATTGGATGTAATCACTATCGGAAGAACGATCATCATCACTTCCTGTCTCATCTTCAGTTCCACACTCACTGCTATGGCTCTGAACAGCGGGTGGTAGCTGCAACACGTCTCTGGACATTTGGGAAGACTCGTCAAGATTTGAACAATTCTCTGTTTGCACAGAAACTTCAGCGATATCCTCAGTTTTCTGTCGTTTGTGCCTCTTCCTTGAGGATGATGCTCGACGCTCACCATTTCCGTTTTCATACCGTTTAAGCTCCAACATCTTGTACCTGAGAAGGTTCTTAAACAAGTTTTCATTTTGCTCGCGAGTAGTACAGCAATCTGCTGCGTGTAAAACATGATGCATCGTTTTAATGAAATTGGGAAAGGTTGCTTGAAAGTTGATGTTCAGGCCAGGATCACCTGTTGATCCTTTCTTCGTCCTTTTGTTTCCCATCCAAGAATAAGGAATAAGAACATTTGGAGCCAACAGTTTCCGCATGAGTCTTCGGAACAATGGTCCACTGTCTCATTTTCCGTTCAAACAGTAAATCGAATGCAAATAACGGAAAAACTTTTCGGAAAATTTTGGATCAGCCAAACATTGTTCAAAACCCTTAAACGATTCGTCGGAATCGATTTTTGTCATTTTGTCGAACTCGGAAAAATCCTCTTCTTGGCGCGTTGCAATTGTTGGCACATCATTCTTATTTCTTAAAGCCATAAGTTTATTGAAGTTGGCCATATAATCTGTCAGTTTCACTAACACGTCCTAGCGTTCATTTGTTTTCCGTATCTCAGTAGTGATGTCGAATAGTTTCCCCTCAAAAACATTGAGCCGATCATTTATTTTCCGGAGCTCGATAGTTGTTGGCGAATAATCAGGTTCATCACAGGCTGGCGATGAGGCACCAACCATGTTACAATCGTCATCTCCCAAATCAACCTCGTCTTGCTTTATGGGAATGGACAATGGTTCCTCGGTGATTTCGTTGCTGTTATCATCGATCGCATAGTAATATCCTGGAAGGGAGGCACCGATACTACACACGAAATATAAGACAACGTTATTTTGAACTGCAAGATAACTCCTGCTTGCCAACAACAATCAAGGCAGGCTTCGAGAAAATCGGTAGTTTCCTTTTGTTGTGCACCTTCGATCTTTCTTGACAAACATGAAAAAAGGGTCACAGTTTTCTATGCACTAAATATTCATTTTCATTGGAAAAAGTAGAACGATGCGTTTTTCAATGCTTTATGTTCAATCAAATTAAATGTTGCTCACGTGACATTATTTGCGTTATGTTCATGAATTGATTTTCATTCGATTTTTATCACTTTTGAAGAAATACGAAAATGTGTTTTAATCAGTTATCAGTTTCATGTTAGTCCAATGTTTGAGATCTGGGCTCACAGTGACAGTTCGTGACAGCGGAATCTCGGCTCACTATGACGTACAGAAAATTTGTATTGGTTTCTCCCTCCCAGGTAATATCCATTAGCAAGTTGTGCATACTGCTTTCCATCGGTACCCGTGACAACTGGAAGACTTATCTGCTGAGACACCTAAAACAGGAAACATCAAATCTCTTAGTATCAACATCATGAAACCAATCTAGATCAGTGTTTCACCATATTTGCCATGTAGCATAATCTACGTAAGCCTAATTGACAATTTCAGCATTTGAACTACAGTTAAACCTCCATGTGTCGATGTTCCATTACTCGACATCGATTCATGGAACCATACTAAAACAAAAAATCATGGTTACTGTTATGGTTCTTTCAACTTTACAAAGAATATCTGTTCTATGAGTCGATGGTTCCTTCAATATCGACTCATGGAGGTTTGACTGTACATTACTAAACGTATGGATGCAAATACTATGTTAAAATATCAATAGCACATTCGTTCTATCGCTCATCAAGATTCCTGCGAATGATATTCCGGTCATATAACGATAATGTACTAAAACTACAGCATATTAGCATACCAGCAGCCACTCATTTTATTAGAAGTTTTGTTTCAAAAAATATCAAGGCACCGTTGGAAGAGCACATACCCCTTTTACAGCTGATACACAAATTTTAAATTTTTCCTGCCAAAAATGTTACGTAGGGGGCAAGGGGATTCAAATTTTAAATTTCATTGTTACGTAGTAATTAGATGATGCCTAATTGAACTTCAATATAATCATCCAAATTAGTGGTTGGAATTGTTTTTTGAGAAACACTGCTCTAGAAACTGGATCACAGTGGGACGAAACTGAAAATAAACGGTCAGAACTTTTTAGACGCCATATGTGTCTTCGGGACGTTGTTTTGAAATAGCAGCCCGAGTAATAATAGAAAATAATTTGTTAATTAAACTGAACAAATCATGCGACCAAAAATACATTGTTAGAAATATATTTTTGAGCGATCGCTACCTAACAAAATTTTAGTTCTACTCCTCTAGAGGTTTTGCCCGCATAGTTGCAGATACGTCCCACTGTGTGGATGCATTTATATTAGATTTATGATAGAAAAAGCTTACCGAATTTTCCTCAACAGAATCTGACGAAAGGCTGTATACGCTCGTCACTGCTGGTGTATTTCCGTAAACGAGGTTTTCATTTCCAGGAACATGAAGTTGGTGTACAGTCTGGACAGTGTGTGGCATCGAGGAAGTGGAGGATGTAGATTTCATACTTTGATTATGAACTTTTTGCATTGCATTCGTTACTGGACTGAACTCCGAAGCCTTGCTGGTATGATGCAATTGTACCACATCTACTGGAACATGATGAGCAGCCATAACTGGTCGGCTTGCATAGGGTAATGGCTTTGGAACTGCAACCTGCAACTGAGCTCCATCAGAGGAAACGGTACACAACATCGGCGCAGGAGAAGTGAATTGCGTATTGATGGGCATTCCGGTTGGTGTCGAAAACTGGCAGGCATCTGACCCTACAGCTTGGGATTCCGGAACGACCTTGCGATTTGCGATTGTCTTGAGCTGTTGATCTTGCGCAGTAGATTGCGTTTTGAGCAATGGAGCATCTGGCAGGGCGGGTGGAACAATCATCATGAGCTGGGTCTTATCGCCAGGAGCTGAGCAATTTCTGGCAGGACACCTCGGATAGACAGAATGCGATTCGGAAACTGTTGCGGAACTCGTATTTTCTGGAAGGGTGGTTGGTAGAGTTGCCTGCTCACCTGCTTCAGCTGAGCCGAATTCCGTTCCAATCGATGATGCCTGGGGTTTATAATGGATGTTATTGAAGACGGGGGTATTGCGATCGTAACTACTGACCAATATATAGCTCTTTGATTTGAATTTAGGTTGTTTTTTTGCTGGTTTCGCTCTTGTACCGTGACCCATCTGAGCGGCGTCTTCGGAGTCAGTCACTTTTTCAAGTAAAGCCATCATTTCTTCTGCCAATTCGAAAGTTCCAGCTCGTCCTGCTAGCTTGCACTTTTTCTTTTTCCACATTTGTTTATCTGGGATGGAATTTTCGTTTTTGGAAAGACTGACCAGGTTGTTTGGTGGCCAAAAAACCCATTTATCCTCCACCCAATTGGCTGGAACTACGGTCATTGACGGCAACGATTTTTTGGTTTTACGCGTTTGGACGATACAGAAAGACATTCTGATTTATTTTAATATACGAGAGGCATGAATAAATAAAGCAAACCACGAAAAATATTAAAAACTTCGAGCTCAAAGATTCGCGCACAAACTCTGTTCTACAATCAAATCAAACGCAAGAATTGGTGGCTGTCAAAACTGTAGTTACACTGCGGCAAAACGTTAAACGCAAATCAGTTATTTGATAACATCATTTGTTTATTTGTGTCGATAATACAACATAGAGCAATAAGAAATATTGCGGCTGTATTATTTAAGGTTTCAATGTTACCGCTGATGTATAAATACAAGTGACGTGTCAACTTATAGGAAGTAAATTATCCGTTTCAAATCAGTTACAGTGTAATCGTCTGGATCCATTGCGACTGTAATGTAATGTTTACATCATGTTGGAAATTTATAACACTGCCGATTAAATGTTTTGGTATGCTTGGTTTTATTTGTTGAAATAAATTTAAATACAGTTTTATTTTATTAAAACACACTTTCTCATTTTTCTTTTTCACCAAAACTGCCTATTAGTTACGTATTGCAAAATTATACTTCGAAAAGATATTGGCAGCTGTCACTAAGTCCCGATTAACAGGAATAAATAAATAATAATTGGTCATTGTAATTTCTAGATACCTAACTAGCTAAATCTAACAGAATTCAAACTTGACGAGTTGTTTAGTTATGAGCATTTTTTCTAACAATGTGCCGTTCACGAATTGTGTAATGTATATTTTTTGCAGACCAATGGAGGTTTTGAAATCGTCTACTGGTCCGGAGTGGGTCACTAGGTAAGATTGAGTAAAAATGATCGGAACTTCCTTTCCTCAACCAATTGGTATAAATCCAACTAAACTTGCTTCATAATTTCAACTACGAATACTAGTTATGAAAAAGACGACGCCTCCATGGAATTGGTCCAAGATAGGTCTAATTTTGTTTTTCTTCTAAACGGGCAAATATGTTTGTAAAACTTCATCATTAACAAAAAACACTCAGACCTGAGGGAGAAAGAGTATTATTCAAGGTCACCCAGAATCGAAAAATAATCTACTGTTATTCAGGATTTCGAAGTCTCCCCATTTCGTAAAACACCTTGTTCACAACAAATTCACTGAACTTGTCATCTATGAGGCAACTATCTTTGTAATGAGTCTACTTGGACTTGTCTGTGTTAGATTTTGAAAAAATTGAAGTTTTACACCAAAATGTGACAGTTTAAAAAAAATAATTAAAAAAAAACAAAATTGAACTATTTGGGATCAGTTAAAGGAGATCCGAGCATAAATCAAAAATTGCAAAATTGTCTAATTTAGTTTAATTTATAATTCAGTTCTCACACCACATTCGTAGCCAAAACTTTGAAAACAACTTGAGTTGGAGTCAGATTTAGACTAAATAGTCGATCAAATACATATTGCCAAAATTCCAATGGTCCTCAAATCTAGACATCGGCATGTTTCCTTTGGAGCGTCGAAAATTGTCGAAATGGTAGCGTTTGGAACTTTTTTTTCCACTTGCTAGACAGTTACGATTCAGGAAAAAATAACCTTTTTGTTTAATATTATAACAAAGTGCAAGTTTTTATTTCCACATGGACACAAGTGATGTTTCTCAAATGTGTTTTAATTTGCACTTGTATTCAATAATATTTATGTTGTGTGAGTCAAACGATATTTTCGAGCATTCATTCGGCAGTGTAAAGCCAAAGATATGGCGATAAATTCGAGGTAAAAAAGGTTTTTAATGAATAATACAATTTAATTAACATATTGTAATGGAAAACTGGAAGAATCAATAGAATTATAAATGTCTCAAGTTCGTTCGGTATAAACATATTACAAATATCACTTTACTTTCAAAAACGATCGCATACTTTTCATATTGATTCTATACATAAGCTAATAATTTGCCGCTCAATCCGTAAATATAAGGAAGTTTCAAAGCGCGTGAATTCTTTAAACTAGAAGGCTCAACATCACCGTAAATTTTGATTCGCATGTTGTATTTTAAATCAGAATTACAAGTTTATATCAATATATATAGAGCGAAATAATTTATCTAAGATTTAAGAAAAACTCTGCCGTTCAGCGATAGTTAGCATCGTGAACTGAATCTGTAACACAGGAAAAAAGGAAATTATTTCGAAATTTAGTTAAATTGAAACAACCATTCACTTGTTGAGCGTTTCTCAAAGATGTGAAAGTTTATTTTTTGTTCTACATCACTAATGTGTGACAAAGGAGGTTATATATTAATTACATAAAAACATCAATTGCAACAATCAAGAAGTCGCATTTAGGCTCCACCTCTTGCGCTTTTTAGGTTACACAGATGTGATGGTCAATGTTGCAAAAGCCCGCATTTATATTTAAAATTTGTTTCATAAAAATTGTTGTCACTAAATTGTAACTTAGTGTGTTGCTTGGGTTGCCATACAAACTGGGAAACTTGCATGCAAGTTGGCTGATATGGTCAAATTATGCATTCTCAACAGCCAATATCTCAAAAACTAGACGTGCAATGATAATTTTGAAAACGGCAATGTATTCAGCAACCCTTAATTAAGTAAATAGCGGTATTTTGATGCTTGAGACAAAAACGTGTTCCTCAGTGCTATCCAACCGAGCACAATGTATTTTCCATTCCTTAATTGTGTGTTAAATAGTGTACCGATTTTGAATAATTTCAAAGAAATTGAAACATTAAGTTATCACCGAAATTTGGTGTTAATTTAGTATGTTTAAACGCCGTAATTTAATTGTATTTGTCATTTTCTCTTTGGAATAGATACGACAATAAAAATTTCAGTCATCCATTTTTTTTATTATCACAGGCTTGACAAAAGGATAGATCAAAATGTGATAAACCATTTTATAAAGCAGAACGTTATGACGGTATACTTGAACAAATGTATGAGATCGGCATCTGGATTTTATTTTGAAGTTTTTATTTCAGATACACTTACATTTTATATTTATTTGATGGTCGTCTTGCCCCGCCTATGTGGTACACTTACACCGTAGTACGTTATTGTGGATATTTGATGAGCTCAAATCTTAATACTCTTCATTTTTAATTACCCATTGCTTATGAGTAGATGTGAAACTAACATCATGCTGCTAAATTTATGGGTTTAATAAGCTTTGGACAAAGTTAGAGAACAAAATACATAAGTTGGCACACTTGCCCCAAATTGCACTTTCCATGCTTCAAGGTTATAACCTCCAAGAGCACCAAGTATGTCTAAGAATCTGATGCTTGAGTGGTTTGATCTTATTTTGACACTATCAGGTATCAGAAGGCCTGCTCCAAAGGCACGTTCCCCACCAGTTGGGAGATTTGTGCCATCGCCATATTTGAGCCTATTTCATCATCTACCCGATGGGAGAGGAAAGGGAAGGGAAAGATGGGAAGAAATATGAGTGGGGTCCCTTGAAGAGGGAAGATCGCATAAGCGAAATGAGAGCATGTAGCTCCATACCACAATGGGTTCGAACAGCGTAAAGAGAGCCTATAGCTCATTACCACAGCGGGTTAAGAATAACAGAATATCCTGAAGATTCAGGGTTCTGAATTCAGTTTCACTTAATAAGTGTTTACCAAGTAATTGGAATCGCATTTGCAAAAAAACTGGACGTTTACATATCAGGTGATACGAAGTTCCATAATCGGAGTCACAACTATCACACACAAACGAGTCAGCACGCTGAATATTTGCCAGTCGGCAGTGGCCTGTCAAAGCTCTGACCAAGAGACTGCAATTCTGCTTTGACAGATTTGTTAAATACTTCGCCACCCTAGGAGATGGCTCAGTAATGTACAAGTTTGTTTGACGACATGACTCCAAACTATTCCAATATTGCTTGTGCTGAGTTGCCACCCAATAGTTTATCTGAAGCTTCACCCAGCACTTCGAAATTGGAATAGCCGGCTCAGGGCCAATGAAGTCATGCGATGCTCCATCGCGAGCTAGCTCATCAGCCAATTCATTTCCAGCGATGGAAGAATGGCCAGGCCCATACAAGGTTTACAGAGTTGACTGAATTCAGTTCCTCAATTTAAGGCCGAAGCGAGAGCTTTTATAGCAGCCTGACTATCTGAACAGAAGTATATGACTTTACCCATTACGCGCTGTTGAAGTGCTGATTGCACTCCACACATAAGAGCAAATATTTCCGCCTGAAAAACGGTGCAGTTTCTACCAAGTGAGTAAAACTGATTCAGCATTAGCTCACGAGAATATACTCCTGCACCAGCTCTACCTTCAAGAAGGGAGCCATCAGTGTAACATACTACATTGTTTGATATACTTCTTTCCAAATAGCCAGACGTCCACTCTTCCCGTGAAGGGAATTGTGTGGTAAATGTCCTGTAAGGAAAGTGTCAAGCAATTGTGAGATCACTTGGAGCAAGGACAATTTTGTC
Organism: Aedes aegypti; assembly: GCF_002204515.2. Classification (NCBI taxonomy): domain Eukaryota; kingdom Metazoa; phylum Arthropoda; class Insecta; order Diptera; family Culicidae; genus Aedes; species Aedes aegypti. The sequence goes on from NC_035109.1 coordinate 71,675,809, forward strand.
CCAATTCACCAAAAGTGGAAACAACGAAGTGTGTGTAGATCTACGATTCACTGGGTTTTCCTCCAGTAGATCCAGTACCCATAAACGGTAAGAGCAAGAAAGTGCTTCTTGTTTAAGATAAATGTGTAATGGCGCAACGTCGAACATGGCCTCAAGCGCTGCTGTGGGAGTTGTAGAGAACGCACCAGACATCGCCATCAAGCACATCCTTTGGAGATGGCCCAATTTTGATTGGATTGTTCTCACTTCGTCCTTTTGCCACCACACAAGACATCCATATGCCAATATTGGTCGAACAACTGTTGTGTAAATCCATTTGATATATTTAGGTTTAAGGCCCCAAGTTTTACCAAAGGTTCGCCGGAATTGACCGAAGGCCATGCAAGCTTTTTTGACTCTGAAATCAATGTGAGGTGTCCATAAAAGTTTGGAATCTAGAATGACTCCGACATACTTTACCTGATCAGTCACATTAATCTCAGTGCCACAAAGACGTAAAGGTCGAATTCCATCGCGTTTTCGTCTTTCCGTAAAAAGAACAATAGATGTTTTATTCGGGTTAACCGAAAGGCGACAATCAGAGCTAGATAGTCGTTGGCAAATCCATAAGTTGAAAAACCGCAATTATTGAGTTGCCTCAATAGCGTATCTGCTCCAAGATTCCACAAAAGTGGTGACAAGACTCCCCCTTGGGGGCATCCGCAAACACTTAACTTTTGAATCGCTGCTTGACGCAATGTCGAGAAGAGATGTCGGTTTTTGAGCATCTGATGAATCCAATTGGTAATCATTGTAGGTAGCCCATGGTTTTGTGCGGCTTCCAATATGGCATCGAAAGACACGTTATCAAAGGCACCTTCAATATCCAAGAAAACACCCAAGCAGGATTGCTTCTGAGCGAATGCTTTCTCGATATCGTATACAACTTTGTGTAAAAGAGTCACAGTGGACTTTCCAGATTGGTAAGCATGTTGATTCACATGAAGAGGCATGTTTGCCAAATAAACATCACGGATGTGATGATCGATAATGCGTTCCAGACATTTCGAAAGAAAAGAGGTCAGACTGATTGGTCTAAAACTGATCGCTTCTTCATACGACGCACGTCCTCTTTTCGGGATAAACTTTACAGTAATATCACGCCAGGATCTGGGAATGTACCCGGTATCAGAACTGCTTACAAGTAGCTTTTTCAAAACATGTTTGATAAACTCAAATCCCTTTTGGAGCAGAACAGGATAAATCCCATCCGCTCCTGGAGATTTGAAAGGAGCAAAACTATTAAGTGCCCATTGAAACGATTCAGTAGTTACGACACTGCGAGCCGAGGCCAGAGACTCGTAACTACATGAAAAGACATTTAGTTCATCCGTAGATGCTATGTCCACACATCCGGGGAAGTGTGTATTGAATAAACATTCTAAAACTTCTTCATCGGAAGAAGTAAAGTCACCATTAGGTAAGCGAATTTCGTTCACTTGGAAATCCTTAGATTTTGCAAGGATTTTGTTCAGGCGACTGACTTCACTCAAACTGGAAACATTTGTAAAAAGGTTTTTCCAGCCTTGCGAGCCGACTTGAACGACTCTGATCCAGCTGAACGGCGTCTGTTCCAACTCCTTCTACATTGTTTCCTGAGTCTAGTCAGATCGGAATTCCACCATAGGGTCCCTCTTGTAGTCTTCACAGACCGCAGAGGACATGCTTCTTCAAAAGCTTCCATAATGTAGGATGTTGTAGTATCAACGGCATCATCCAGATCACTTGGATTTTTAATGGACGGAGAATATCCATGAAATTTTGTCGCAAACAATTCAATATAGAGTTCCCAGTTTGAATGTTCAAAGAAGATGTAGCGATGATCAGATAATGATACCTCATCTGATACATGCCAATTCGTCAACTCGTGACTGATTCTATTCGAGCAGAGCGTTATGTCTAACACTTCTTCTCTATTAGAAACCATGAAGGTTGGGCGATTGCCTATGTTAAATAATTCAAGGTCTGTACTACTTAAATATTCCATCAGACTGGAGCCTCTCAAATTGATATCCGAGCTGCCCCAGATGTGTGATAAGCATTGGCATCACTGTCCACAATCAGCGGAAGGCCTTTTGTAACGCAGTGTACGACAACTCGTTCGAAGTCATCCGTTGGGGATGGTTCATCATGTGGTAAATATACCGAACAATAGACGTATTTCCTGTTGAGGTCACCAACAGAAACATCAATTGTGACAGCACATACATCTCTGGTCGTCAACTCAGAAATGAGTGTAGCAACGATTGCTTTATTAACGAGCACGCATGCTCGTTAATAAAGCAATCATTTTGCATGAGTCTGCAAAGATTGATCGTTGCTGTTCTTTTATGCTGAAGATTGATCTGAGCTATCCTAATCGTAGCCACTACCCAAACTAGGCAGGATTAAGTTTTTTGCAATCTCAGTACGAAAAAGACCAGCAACGAAAAAAACAGATCGGTATCTATTTAAAGTCACCAAAGGCGAAAGAGCACAGAATACACTGTGTAAAACGCATAATGCGAATCCATATAGGTGATAATTTAAATTAAATGTCAACATATTCATAATCCCACCCTTATTAAGCCTCAGGATAGAGACTCGAGAAGGGCAGCCGATTATCTCGGAGAAACACAAGGTCACCTGCACCATTGCTCCGGGTAGCACAGGAAGGACTCAATACACTTGCCCCAAATTGGTCCCGTCAAACTTCGTCTTGCCATCAGGAAGGGTGTTGAAAAGTGCCATGTTATCTCCCATACAAAATTACATATTGTTTTCTTGCGTTTTTCGACTATTCCGGAAAATTTCTTAAACTTTTTGTATGTACGAACACTTTGGACTCATAGAGATCAATTTGTTGGTCAACCAATAAACTTTCCAACTATTATTGTTGTTGAGATTCGTTATCTCTGGTTGAACTAAATTTTGTCGATAGCAATGTTCAAGTAACACAGAGTAGAGAGTACAGACTAATTAATTTACTTACATTCTATTATTAGGCTTTAGCTTTTCCAGAGGAACAAATCCGCCAACTATCATTATTCTATAAATTTCAATCAACAACCAATCTATTTAAATGCAGTTCTATATAGCTATATTTATCCGTGTTGAAAGTTTTGACAAAAATCCATTGCAACAATTTGGATCTTATAATATCGTGCCAAGAGATTGTTCAGTTTGTCTCCTTAATTATTTGTGATATTGGCTATGATAAAGACATTTAAGGAAACGAAAGAGAGGACTATTGGGCAAGATTCGTGAATTCACTTGAAACAGAATCAAAGAAGGATAACAGATATATTTTTTAAAATACATGAATGTTTTAATGAAGCATATTTCTTTCTCCTTTTTAAGTGAAATTTATCCAGGATTTTCTGTATTTATTTTGGAAGAATTTCTGAAATATTTGCATTAATTTCACAAGAATCTTTGAAAAATTCGAAGGAAGATTTTCAGGTACAAATCTTAGAGGAATTGTTACATAAACACCTGGAAAAATTGCTGATGCCTTTCTGGAGAAATAACCTAAATCAGAACAAAAATGCTTCAGGTTCTTGGAAGAAATCCTAAACAAACTAAGGAAACATTTGACTACACCCATGTGCGTGTGAGTGTCAGTCAGACTGTGATTCAGTTTGAGCAAAAGTTTTCCTCACTTGGGAGCCGGTTTCCGTATCGCCTTGTATATCCGTTCACCCACAAGTCGTTCCGTTTTGCGACGCACGGTGAGGTGCGTTTCCGTTTTCGCTGAGCACTCGATTATTTATGAGATATTCCCCCGGACGGTGAGCAATTCATTACACGACAATCAACCGCCGCGGAATCTGACAGTGGGAAAACGTGAGCGAGGTCTTGGCTGGGAAAGTTATGCGGTGGGAAATGACGGGTTATCCGCTTAGTGGCTTCTATGGCCCCGGCGGTGATGGATTCCTAACGTGGTGTGGAATTCAATTAAACGAAGCTATAATATGGATGATTAGTCAGATTAGTAGTGATTAATTGACGGTGGCCATCGGCAAATTGTTTTCGACCGTTGCCGGCTGGCTTAGATGAATGAATCACAGCTTTTTAAGACAGCAATCAGAATTAGATATCCGTCAGGCCTTTTTTTCTTTCCGTTTTGCTAGACTCCTTATTATTTACCGTCGTTGGGGTGACAATGGGTCAAAAAGGCATATGTACGATTTGTTTATTGAATAACTATCGCAATTTAGGTCCAAGAAACTTCAAATTTGGTGTGTATGTACTTTGATGGTACATTAACAACTGATCAAAAAATTATTGAAAAATATTTTTTCACAGCGGCACTACAAGTCAATGAAAAATGACCCAATCTCACCCAGGGGGTCTCATCTCAGGGGGTGACATTGGGTCATTATTATTGAAATAACTTATTTTTGAGAATATGATTACAAAACCATTCACAGCCGAAAAATATTGATGAAATATGATGCAAACAAGACGAAAAGATATCTAAGATGTTTCACAAGTATGATAAACCCACTTAAAAGAACGATTATACCACAAATTTGAAGAGCTATGAGAAAATATATGAGACCCAACATTTATCGTCAAGTTTACATAAATTTTCTTGTTTGTTTCCCTCAAATTATCCTCAAAGTCTCATCCCCATTGCCATAAAGCCTATTCAGTTTTCCCAGAGGTGTACTGAAACAGTGATTATTTTAAACCCTCGCAAAAAGTCATATTTCGGCGCGACATTCCTCGATCAATATATTTCAGGCAGATTTTGACTTCATGGTACCGGTATTTCAGCGATCCAACTCATCCGTACTTTCGTGAGATGTTTCTGTAATATGAAAACACTAATAAATAATTAAATTTATAAAAAAAAAAAATTGATAAAATTTTACGATGTTGCTGCGCACGAAACACAGTTGCTGGTTTGAGAGAAGTTGTCAAAATTCGGTGCATTGTTAGACTTGTTTGATGTTTCAGAGATGCTGTATTTAGAAATAATAAACACATCTTAATGAGGAATGAGAACACCCGGCACCGTAAAATGTCAAAAAAGTGGTCTTGCAATTTAATTTACTATCGTTCTTGCTTGACCCAATCTCACCCCCATTTTCAATGTTTTAGACATCGTACCGAAAAAAATAAAATTTTTGTGGAAAAATCAATTTGATTTTGGAAAATACTTGTGAAGTGTAATGAAAAGTTTTTCAACCTTCAACTAATACAACGATAGAGGTTAAAGTACATGCGTTATACTTTGCACAGGAGAAATTCAATGATGTAAATTTTATCTAGTTTCAACATACAAGTTTGTTGATATAGTAAACAAAAATGACTAATTCTAAAAATGTATATTGTGATGAATTATGTGTAATAATATGTTCCCCAACATATGAATAATAATTTCTAGCGATATCAGCGTTATTAGCTGATATATTGCATAAATCATAATTTTCCGTTTTGACCCAATCTCACCCCCTAGACCCATTGTCACCCCCATCGACGGTATTACCAGAATTTCAGTTGGAAGACGGTTACAACAAGTTACAACTCCTAGTGGTTTTCTACCAAAATTTCAACCAAAATTACTTTGCACAATGCTGATGAAGTTATCGACTACGCGCCTCACGTTGTATTAGTGTAGATTGAAGCAGTCTTCTCTGTAGATGTCTTTTAAAGCGCGACATTTGTAGCGTTTCATTGACATAATGTGTTGTCTCAGTTCTACCTTTAATATTACATAGAAGATTCATCATTCTGGCGCGATTACCCCAAGACCTGTTTCGGACCATTCCCGATGATGTGCACCATAGCACGCAATTTCACGATTAATTTGAGTCGTTCCATAAACAACCTGTGAGAGTGCCGTAACCGCTGCCCAGCCAAGTTAGTGATGCGTGGGACGGAACCAACAAAACTGCGGAAAATTTGAGACACGCTCTGGGTCTGCTTTCCGACCAACAGAAAGCGCAAGGATTACAACTTCATGGTCGAGTGGGTGGGTGACTGGGTGGGCGGTCGCGAACCTCAAGAGAAGCAAAAAAAAAACGACCACAATCAAAGTGAGGGTGAAAGCCTAGGCATATAACCCGACCGTGACCGACCGTGAAATGTGGAAAACCAGACGAGCTCTCGATCTACCACCCGGTCCTCCCCAGAAATAACTTTCCAACGAGCTATTTAGTAGTCACTTTGTGCGAAATGAGCGGTAATCCACCTTTTCGGAGCGTGGTCCGTAACTGTTTAACCTGACCTAGGCCTGCTCGTTCCTGAACTCTGTTGGGGCGGAAAAGTGGGAATGGTGGGAAAAAACATTAAGTAGCAGTGAGTGTGAGCCGGCGGTAATTTGAGCTCATTTGGGCAACAAAAATGCAAATGAGTAGCAATTATTTTGAGTGAGCTTTAAGTTCGATTCGGTGAAATCGCACCTGGGGTTGGGGCCTTCCGGGGATTTGGAGCGATCGAGGGCGGGACAAATTTGTTTCGGGTAATCTTTTTGGGTTGTGGGAGTTTTTGACATATCATTTAGTTTTTGAGACTCAAGGTCAGAGCTTGTAGAGTTAAAAAAAGATAGAGTTTCGAAACAACGTTGTGTGATACTGAATGAACATTGTCATAGATCTTGTCTGCCCATAACTGCAAAACAGTCACATTAGAAATTTTTGACAAATGGAGTTAATACCATGGAGAGTCATCAAATGATAAATACTTTCAATCGACATACTGAAATCTGTGAGTTTGTACTAGAAAATTCTAGAAAAATACCAAGTTGTTTTGTCACATTGGTAATCATAACCGCATAACAGTCACATTGAGATTATAAATGAGCCTCGTAATGTGATGGCTTTTTTTCTGACAATTCACCTAGGGTAAGTGTTCCCTTAGTTGTGGGTGTTCCTATAGTTGCGGTAGTGCCGTTTTCACTGATTTTATCACATTAGTTACAGAACCGACACTGCCAATCGACGTAATGGCTTGTTGATACACGGAACTCTTGAAAAGAGCGTTCGAATTGCCTTAAAACTGATGAAATACCACTAAAATCCTAGAACTTTTCTTACTTGTACCAATATTTGCGGTAAAGTGTTCCTATAGTGGAGGATCCCATAAGAAAACAACGGATACCGCAACTATAGGACCACAAATTATAAATATACCGCAACTAAAGGAACAGAGTACCAATAGTGGAGGAATTATTTTTCACTGACATGCCGCGGATTACTGCGATGAAATCATTTTTCTCATTAAGTCAATGGTCGTTACTTCCCGTTACAACATTAACATGTACATTAATTTCACTTCTTGAGTTTAGGCGGTTAAATGAAGTTCAATCGTGCTTAGTACCTCCACTATTGGTACATCTACCCTAGTATGCGATATGAGTTGTACAAAATATCAGCCTAAAATAAGCATTTTTGAGTTCCTGGTAATTTTTAGAAATTTTAGTTTCCTACCATATTGCCATAAAATGCACACTTAGTATTCCATTTACTCAATGCCTACTTTTGTCGAATGTTACAAATATGCAGTTATGGGCAGTTGTCTTCCAACCCTGTTATGATGGATGATAATGAACAGCCTGTTGAAAGAACTCCGAGAATGTACAATCGGATCGGATATCAAACGATCTAGTAGGCATGGCACAACTTCGACGCCTCACTCCTATAGTAACGTCAGAATGGAATAAAAGATTCATCGTGGGGCTCTCGCTTTCCAACAGCGATTCTGAGCTCCACAAACGTTTTGGAAGGTACCACTTAAAAGGGTTTCAAGGGCAGGGTATCTGAAAAAAAAACTATGCTGCTAAACCCAGATAAAATTTATGGTAAGGAAATGAAATCAGAATTTAGTACTATCTCGTTTAATTCCTTTAGAGTTCTTCAGTGTCGTGAACTTGATTCGACTTAGTGGTTTCCTAATGAGATGCGGGCAAAACAATCTAAAAATGTGTGTTGAAATAGTTTTTTATTAAAGTTTTGAACAGTTCGAAAAAAAATCCAGAACGCATTTATATTTACAGCGGGGTTTCGCTGGTTGGAACACGACTGCCTTCCATCTAACGAAGCCGACCCGATAGTTGGAACGACTGACAGCTAGTGAAAATGTTGCAGACTAACGCATCTGCAGCGCAAATCGTCACGAAACGCACATATACTTGCACATTTGTTCTATATATGGACACTTCAATGCGACGGTAGTCAGACGTCAAAGTCAGTTTGACATCTTCTCCTGACCAGCGTTGTTAAAAACTCAATTTCTCATAACTCACACTTGATATTTTCATGCGTGAGTTGTCAATCATGCAACTCAGCAGTCAAAAAATCATGGATGAGTTGGATCACTTTTTTGACTCATTGTCTCGTATTTCCACAGTTTACTCACACACTGCGATCATTTCTTTTTAGTCTGATACAATTATAGTAATCCTTCCTAACGTAAACAACAACATTCGGGTTTCACGCGTTTTTGACGGGTTTAGCGACTGAATCATTTTTTACGGTTTGAGTTGATTGAGTGATTTTGCATCAAAATTTCAAGCGTGAGATTTGCGAAGCAGATCTATAATGAGTTTGCTCTCACGGGAGACCGTATTGATTAAGATTTGAGTGTGAGTCTATCAACACTGCTCCTGACATTCGAGTGCTTTTTAGTTGGATTTTTTTCCAATCAGCGAACATCCAACCATCGAGTCATTCCATGTAGACCTCCATGTCCCTTAAAGTTGCCCAAGGTAATCTAGAATGCCGTGAAAAGTGTACTGTGATTTGTCAAACTTGGGTACCATTTGCAACAACCGAGGGACCAAATGCAGTACTAGAAGTGGTACCCAATCTGAGCCCAAGTGGGACGGACCTGGTTGATCAGTGGGAAAATGATTCCATCAATCGTCTTTACACATTCCATATGATAATATCTTGAAATACAGATTTTTAAGGGATTCTTTGATGAACTGTTGATGAATTATTTTCCATACAGTCGACTATAGCCAATGATATATAAAAGCATCATTTAAGGCTAAGTAGCCCGTCATTCGTTTTGGCAACAATGATGACTTTTCAGCTTGTATTTCAAAGTGATAAAACTCAGTCTTGACAGTTTATATTGACTGGAAAAAGTATCACTGTACGCACTAATATACATAAAGTATGCTGATACTTTTTCAGCTGTGTCAGTGCAAAACCAACTGATTTTCTTTGATTTGAAATTGTGAGATGAATAAGCAACAATCATCAACAACGCGTACAAATTTCAATGACGGCCTACTTCGCCTCAAATAAATTGTTTCATACATTCCAGATTTGGTTTCTGAACCTAGATTCAAATTTGCATTAAAGATAATCTTTTTTCCAGAGAAAAAAAGTTCTTTTTGTGAACTGGTCGCCGCATTCATTAAAACTGTCTCCCTTAAGGTGATTATAGAACGATGTCATACTTCAAATATTCAAAAGCACAAGACTTGGAAACCTAACAATGCTCCGCGTTGAAAATTTATCCCATTGATCACCACCAGCTAGCAAGTAATTTGATTGATTTTCAAAGCGAACTGTTGTCAGATTCTCCAGTCTTGTGCACTTGAAAATTCGAAGTTTGGCATCGTTTTACAATCACCTGAAGATGCTTAAAGTGCTTTGTTTTACAGATTCACATATTTCAATTCCAAAATTGATAGATTAATCAACAACGATCCAGACGTTTTCCTTGCGAATGATCTTAGATAAATTCCAGAATAATTTGCAATCTCATCTTCTTTTTATTGATTTCAGTGCATGGAAAAGAGTTGTGGCAGCTAATTTATAAACATGGTATTCCGGTGAAACTTATTACGCTGATACGTGCTACGCTGGATGATTCGAAATCACGTGTGGATGGTGGGTGGCAAAAATTTTGGATGCAATCGAAAACGTTATAATATACATAGACGATATTTTGATATTTGCTAGGTCATTAGGAGACCTTCACAAGACAGTGGCTAAAGTGCTGAGGATTTTGCGAGCAAACAATCTTAGCTTGAATTTGTCTAAATGTGAATTCGACCAAGAAAGCATACAATTTCTCGGACATCTGCTTGATATGGAAGGCTTCCATATCGAAAAGGCAAAAATACGACACGTACAGAAATTAGCTTCATAACATCTGATGCTGTCAGCTTTTCTTAGTCGATACATACCGAATTTTGTCAGTCTAACTGCCCCGTTGTGGGAGGCCGCCACAACGAAATTTTGGACGTGGGGTTTACGTCAGCTTTTGAAGCTATTCGAAAGAAAATAGCTCACTGTACAACTACTTTGGATTATTTTTATGATGTGGATAGAACAGTGCCGTACACTGAAGCCTCGCCGGCTGCCCTTGGAGTCATTCTTGTACATTCTTGTATTCTTGGAGTCCCCTCGCGTAATCAGTTTCGCATTAAAAGCTTTAACCCCCATGGAGAAGTAATACGCCCAAAAACAGCGAGAGTCCTTAGGCGTTGTCTGGGCTGTGGAGTATTTCTCTTATTATTGGCTTGGAAGACGTATTACTTTGCGCACCGACGCCAAGGAAGTTGCCTTCGTTCTTAACCGCTCAAGAGAGAATTCTTAAAAGGCACTGACCACCGATGGTTGGGCCTTACGGCTTACCTTACTCATATTGCTATGTGGTTGAATATGTCGAAGGGCGTTTCAACATAGCAGATCAGTCATCGCGCCTTCATAGTGGACATGACAAACCATTCGATGAAGCAGTTAGTCCGTGGGAGGTTGCATCACTGTGGGTTTTCTAACGGATGAGGAAATAAGGAAAGCAACCTTGGTTGATATCTAGGCTGACCATACGTACCGTATATAACGGGACAGTACCGTTTTTAACCTCTTGCCAGACTGTTCCGTCGTTTTATGGAAAATGCTCGAATTATCCCGTATTTTGAGGAATGGAGAGTTATTACATAATTTTCAACACCAGTTAAAATAACAACAACAACATAACAAACAGTTTTAAGAAATATTTCAGAGTGAGACAATAAACTCATCTATTTTCCAAGCAATTATTAGTTTCTCAAACAGAGTTAAACTTGATCTGTAGACAGTATAAGCTTCTGCTTTACTTTTTGTATTTCTTTGCTCATATTTATGTCAAATTTTGGTGGATTATCGAAATACGGATCTTCATAAGATAATTATTCATATAATACCTAAAATAATTCTGATTTAGTAGAAATACTTTTGGGAAACTTTTTATGCCATAGCATAAAATTGAAGCTGATTTACTAAAATTGGGAAGACCCATTTAAAGGTGAGTCAAGTAATCGAACGTACTGTCAAACTGCTTCAAAATTTTATATTTTTACAAAATATTGCTGTGTGCGTTTGAAATGCTAATATCAAATGCGGGAACACTAAATGCGGTAAGATTTTCCTCAAGAAATGCAGTGTCAAAGATAGATTTTTCTTGCTAGGTCGGCGACGATTTAGATAATCGTTGCTAGGTGCCCTTTGATTGTTTTGTGCTACCGCATTTAGAGCACTTGTGGTCAAGATTTGCACCTCAAATGCAAACAGCAATATATAATTCGAGCCAAAATTTAGGGCCATTCAACGATTTCATTTTTTACTTTTTTTTTTCAAATAAACTAAAAAGTGCTATTTGCTATTCAATTCGGTTAAATTCATATTTCAAATAAACCTTCCAATCAATCCATCTAACAAATGCTGTTAATTATATTGAAGGACTATGTGTTTACTTCTGATACGCAATTCATTGGATTATCTGTTTAAAAGTGGATTTTTCAATAAAGTAATGAAGTATTACAAAAATTAACGTTTTATTTAAAAAAAATAAAAATGTAACGAATTTTTTTAGAGGGAAATTCTTAAAAAGCGCTATTTCTCAGAAATCAAAGAATGAGCTTCAAAGTTCTTAGGTATTTTTTATTGAATTATACAGACATGTAGCTTAGGATTGCATAAACTGGTTCTGCTACTTTTCCCTGTATGTCGTTCTCCCAACGCCAGTTCCCAGAATGCCAGTTGTTATACACACTTAAATTCAAAAATCGATCTCGGTAAACAGATTCGCCGAGAACCCAACAGCTGATATCTCGGTAATTATTTGCTGAATCTCGGTAAAACTTTTACCGAGATCTCGGTAAACGTCTACCGAATCTCGGTAACGTTCGCTGAGATCTCGGTAAAAAATTAGGTTTTCCGAGAAGTACCGAGATTCGGTATTGAAAATAACCGATATCTCAGCTGTTGGGTTCTCGGCGAAACGTTTTGCTGAGGTCGGTGAAATAATTTAAGTATATAACCTTTTGCATTTCAAGGTGGTGAACAATATGTATTTAGTCGAGAATGATCAAATATCTTTTTCTTTGGTTGCTTATCGATCTTTCTAATTTAGCACCATCGCACTATAGACTATTCTTGCACTTTTTTGAACTGCATCACTTTTCGAGGGAACGGGTCATTCGGGGAAATGGCTTCGGAGAAACGGGCCATTCGGGGAAATTACATTCGGGGGAAAGTAGCACAATCGCATAATCAATGTCTTTTAAAATTGTCCCGTTTTTGTTGTTCATTTGTCCCGTTTTTATCATTTTGGCTTATGGTCAGCCTATTAATATCACTACAATTGATGTATGCTCTGGAGACCGGAACCTGGCCTAAACATTTACGGCAGTTTGAGATACTATCTGATGCTCTTCGTATCAGAGACGGACTAATAACTAAGGAAAGCTAAGGAAAGTGTAGTTGTCCCGGAAACCCTCCGCTCTAAAGCCTTGGAAATAGCTAATGCAGGTCATCCCATGACAGAGAAACTTAAGACCATACTTAGAGAACGCGTTTGGTGGACGGGCAACGAGAATGTATACCGAGGTGAAGAAGAAGACATTTAGTGTTCGTGACATCCATGTACGGTGCAAAATGTTTCACAACTACAAACGAGCGAGCTCCCGTAAGAAGCCATGTAAATTAGTGACGTAGTTATTTTTGTTTACGTTTTTACTCTTCACTAATACATAGTCGTTGCTTCTTTTTCCACACCTTAGTATTAGCGCATTTGCCCAAAATTCCACGCGGTGTATGCTAGCCGAAAGGAACGGCCACGCTTACATGAAACACCGCGCTGACTGAATCTGTCATATATTCACAATCATTGTTGTTGTTGTGCATTATAGTGCAAATAGTACCTGAAAGGAAATTTAAGAATTGCTTCTAGATTTTCTTGAGTCGTAATGGTCCATGAAGACGTTTTGAACCATGTCTAGCATCGACATGTGAGTGTTAACACCATCTATCATTGCCTTTACGCCTTTTATTTCCTGGGAATGGATATTTGAAAAATCAAAATCGATAGTCTGCAAATGTATCCGAAAATATGTTCGGAAAAGCTCATCGACAATGGCTTTTGGAACACAACACAAGATTTTTGACATTGCAAAGCATTCAGGATGATACCAACATTTTTTCATAACAAATATCAAAAACAAAGTTTTTGCTCGTATATACTGAATTTGATCTAATTTAAACAGATGCTCACTAGTAGCATGGGACACGGTTATATTTAAAATTTAAATTCTCGCTCCAGTTCATTTTTTGGATTGCATTTAGGTCCCATAACAACTGTGCAAAATTTCAGCTCGATCGGAGAAACTATATTTTAGCGCCAGCCGTTCAAAGTTTGTATGGGATTTACTATGGGAAAACTTCCTTTTACAAAGAAAAATCGCCAGAGATCGCCCACTGTCCTCTATAAATATTCTGAACACGGATCTCGATAGGTATTGCTGCTACGATGAACAACATTGCCGAAGACCGTAAAGCAATCCGATGCTTGTGAAAAAAGTTATTAAGCATAGACTATTCGGAAATTTTGCCCGATTTTGTTATTATTGTTATTTTTTTACGTGTTAATCAACGTCGCCTTGCCAATAGGTTTTCATTGAATAACTTTTTTAACAAGTGTCGGATTGTTTCGCGGTCTTCGGCAATGTTTTTCATCGTAGAAATACCTATCGAGGTCTGTGTTCAGAATTTTTATAGAAGACAATGGGCGACCTCTGGCGATTTTTCTTTGTAAAAGGAAGTTTTCCCATAGTAAATCCCATACAAACTTTGAACGGCTGGCGCTAAAATATAGTTTCTCAGATCGACCTGAAATTTTGCACAGTTGTTATGGGACCCAAATGCAATCCAAAAAGTGGACTGGAGCGAGAATCTAAATTTTGTCCCACACTAATGCTCACTTAAGGATTTCGGAAGGGATTTTTTTGTCAAAACATAACAATTTACCCATCCATGCTTTAACATAAATGTGAAATATGCTTCAGTGAAGTGAAATATGAATTGTAAATTTTTAGATTTGAAATGAGGCTCTACTTGTGAAAATTGCGCAAACGGGGTAAAACTGACCACTGTTGATGGGGTAAGACCGCCACCCCTAATTTATACTAAATATGATGTCTAAATCATTTTTAAAGTTGTAACCACGTTGTACATTACTATTCAAGTTAAATAAAATCAATTTTGTTAAAAATACAAAATGAATTCGCATATTTATTGAAAAATATGGGTGTTTTAAGGTACTGATAAGTATATATCTAAGTTTTTGAATTAATTAACCATTAAAATGATTCAATATCCACGTTAATCAATGTAGAATTTATAAAACAATATACTTTTTAGAATAACAGGGAATTGATATATTTTTTCGCAAAATTGTGAACGAAAATCGAGGTGGTCGCTTTTACCCCGTGGGTTGACGGTTATCCCCGTCGTTAAAAATAATCGTGATAAGAAATCACTTTTTCAAGCTTCAAGAAATAAATAAATTTTACAAATACAACTCCTGTGATATTTTTTGATCATACCCAGGGCTTCAAAAAAATACATGCTGTGTCAAAAAAGGAATAATTGATACTTGATTTTGACATGCGAATTAAATTGCTTAGGCGGGCGGTCTTACCCCGTCTTCCCCTACATGAGTTATCTTGATAAAGCCTCGCCAATTCCCTCGGTTCATTGCCGCTTCTCTCCATCCTCGACTGTGACCCACGCTCTCCAGGTCCTGGTGCACCTGATCAATCCACCTAGCTCGCTGCGCCCCACGCCTCCTTGTTTCGACCGGATTCGTAGCGAACACCATCTTTACAGGGTTGTTGTCCGGCATTCTTGCAACATGTCATGCCCAACAGCGCTGCAGGACTAGCTTGTAAAAAAAAATGAGAGACGAGCAAAACAGATTCGTAAAGCAGACATTCTGAAATACGTTGGAGAGTTGGATTCCATAAAATGGCAGTTTCATTAACTTATTTTCCTGGACGAAGTATCGTTTGACTCAAGAGACATGCTTCGAAATCATGGGTATGGTGTTAAAGGGCAAAAAGTTCTCTACCGTGGAGAATTTAATCGAAAATCTCGAGAATCTTACCTTTGCCTCTTGGGTCAATCAGGGATGTTGGAATCATTTCGGACCAAGCGGACTTTTCCCCGTAAAAAGTTTTTCGACTGTTTGGTAAAATTTGCTACCCAAAGACGAAAAGTTGAAACGTTTCCAGGCCACCATTCCATATGGATTAGGGGTGGTGCTAGAATACATTGCGACAAAAATAAAATTTTGTATCTAAGATCGATTGGAATCTTACCAGTATTCGTGCCAGCTTATTGTCCAATGTTAATGTACACACTTGTTCCATAAGTGCGGATACACTTCTGGAGGTAATGGATCATCAAAGGTAGTTTTTGTCAGTGCTCTCCGCATCAAAACAAAGGCGCCACTGTAAATGAGATTTAACATTGTGACAGCATTGTTGTTCTGTCAAACACACAGGGCTACGGTGGCGCTCCTATGCTTTCCATAGCGGCTGATCCATTTCGATCCATCTGTAGGTTTGGGACAATCATTGAGTTAAGTTAAATAACTAATCGGACTTACAAAGTTAAGATTAAAAAAAGCAAATTGACTGCAAAGCAAAGCAAAGTTAATTTGATAAATAAATGTTGATAGAAATAAAATATATTTCGTTTTTAGTTCATAAAAGAATGTAGTTAGTAATCAAACCACATGTGGTCAATATCCATCATATCGCTTACTTGTTCGCGCAGTTTCTGACTGAGAACTGTTTCCTGTGGGGCAGTCGAGGTTTGCATACCACGCAGCATGTCATGGCAGATGTTCAGCTTCTCCTTCAGACCTTGAGCGCACAGTGTTACTTCAAATGCGGAATTCATCAGCTGATCAGCTTTATGACACAGCTCCCTAACGCCGGCAGAAAGATTGTCCACAATATTTTGAGCAACCGTCAATCCTTGACGAGTGCATTCAATTCGTGTGCTTTCAGCTGTTGGTAGAAACCAAAACATCCCTCTCATCTCTGCTGGTGGCATTTGCTTTTTCATCTTTTCTTTGAGATGTGCTGGAGATGCATGAGTTGTTGTAGCCCATTGTATCCATCCGGAATCATGGCTTTCTCCTTTAGCTCTCGCACTAAACCATCTAGGTTGGCGTTGTTGAGGGCACCTGCTCTATCGGTTTGCGCTGGTTGTAAAAGAGACTTGTTTACTTCGTCCCAAATCGCCACTGAACTTATCGAATACGAATACACAAATACGAAAACAGTAATCATTTTTTCTCGCCAGTTCAACATGATTTTCCCTTCTCCCAGTTTAGTTGACCATGATACTTTAATGCCATCCACTTCACTAACGTCGATTTCCCGGCGAATATGTGGCTCGATAAAATTCCATAAGAAGTCTAACACTTCCGAAAGGGTATTCCCTGAAACAGGTTCCGGTTGCTGCGCGATTCAGATTTGACAGATGTTTATTTTGATTATTTTTCTTGAATCAGTGTTACCAGTTTGAGTGTGTTTCTCGCAAAATGTACCGGTGACACGAATAATTGACTAGCAACACTATAGCGGCATTTCGAGTAAATATGTGTGCAGTTGGTGCGGCGTACACGTTTCAGAGAATGGCTCTCATTAGGTGGCCGTGTATGTCGAAGGATGCAGAAAACTGGATCAAGTCGTGCCAAACTTGTGCGACCAATGGAATTCCTGAAAAACTTACGCCCCAAAAATATCTGGGAAACGATCGCTATCGACTTTAACCCTTATCCTCTCTTGATACGTTTTGAGCATTCGTAAAAAGACTCAAAAAATCATATCTCCGTTATTTCTGAACCGATTTTTAAAATTTTACCACCAATGCAACCGGTCACTTCTCTAGTTTCCATATGTCATAGAGAATATGATATTGGCCACATGGTTCCGGAGTTATTCCGGGGTGTAGTGGGGTAGGTTTTTTCCCGGATGATGATCCACTTACAAAGTGCTTCAGAAACCTGGACTTCGACATGTCATTCTTCATGATTTATAAAGAGGAGGTCACTTTAAACCGCTTTGGGCCTTTCTGGCCACTTTGGCTGCATTCCGGTAGTCTTCCGGTCACTTGGTTCCCCTGGGGAAGTGGCCATTTACGGACTGGTTATGAAGCAGGGCTTGCGGCATATCAATCTTCAAGATTTAACGAATCAAGTACGTTGGAGACTATATCAATTGATTTTGGCCACATTGGCCACGTTCCGGAAGTCCTCCGGGCACCTGGTCCCCTCAGGAAAGTGGCCATATATGGAACGGTTATGAAGCAGGGCTTGCGACATATCAAACTTCAAGATTTTACAAATCAAGTATGTTGAAGACTATATCAATTGGTTTTGGCCACATTGGCCTCCGGAAGTTTTCCGGGCACCTGGTCCCCTCAGAAAAGTGGCCATATATGGGCCGGTTATGAAGCAGGGCTTGCGACATATCAATCTTCAAGATTTCACGAACCAATTATATTGAAGACTATTCCAAACGTTTTTGGACACATTGGCCACGTTCCGGAAGTCCTCCGGGCACCTGATCCCCTCAGGAAAGTGGCCATATATGGAACGGTTATGAAGCAGGGCTTGCGACATATCAATCTTCAAGATTTCACGAACCAATTATATTGAAGACTATTCCAAACGTTTTTGGACACATTGGCCACGTTCCGGAAGTCCTCCGGGCACCTGATCCCCTCAGGAAAGTGGCCATATATGGAACGGTTATGAAGCAGGGCTTGCTACATATCAATCTTCAAGATCTCACGAACCAATTATATTGAAGACTATTCCAAACGTTTTTGGCCACATTGGCCACGTTCCGGAAGTCCTCCGGGCACCTGGTCCCCTCAGGAAAGTGGCCATATATGGAACGGTTATGAAGCAGAGCTTGCGACATATCAAACTTCAAGATTTTACAAATCAAGTATGTTGAAGACTATATCAATTGGTTTTGGCCACATTGGCCTCCGGAAGTTTTCCGGGCACCTGGTCCCCTCAGAAAAGTGGCCATATATGGGCCGGTTATGAAGCAGGGCTTGCGACATATCAATCTTCAAGATTTCACGAACCAATTATATTGAAGACTATTCCAAACGTTTTTGGACACATTGGCCACGTTCCGGAAGTCCTCCGGGCACCTGATCCCCTCAGGAAAGTGGCCATATATGGAACGGTTATGAAGCAGGGCTTGCTACATATCAATCTTCAAGATCTCACGAACCAATTATATTGAAGACTATTCCAAACGTTTTTGGCCACATTGGCCACGTTCCGGAAGTCCTCCGGGCACCTGGTCCCCTCAGGAAAGTGGCCATATATGGAACGGTTATGAAGCAGAGCTTGCGACATATCAAACTTCAAGATTTTACAAATCAAGTATGTTGAAGACTATATCAATTGGTTTTGGCCACATTGGCCTCCGGAAGTTTTCCGGGCACCTGGTCCCCTCAGAAAAGTGGCCATATATGGGCCGGTTATGAAGCAGGGCTTGCGACATATCAATCTTCAAGATTTCACGAACCAATTATATTGAAGACTATTCCAAACGTTTTTGGACACATTGGCCACGTTCCGGAAGTCCTCCGGGCACCTGATCCCCTCAGGAAAGTGGCCATATATGGAACGGTTATGAAGCAGGGCTTGCTACATATCAATCTTCAAGATCTCACGAACCAATTATATTGAAGACTATTCCAAACGTTTTTGGCCACATTGGCCACGTTCCGGAAGTCCTCCGGGCACCTGGTCCCCTCAGGAAAGTGGCCATATATGGAACGGTTATGAAGCAGAGCTTGCGACATACAGTAATACCTCGATATAACGTTACCTCGATATAACGTAACCTCTTTATAACGTAACTCGATATAACGTAATTTTTACCTCGATATAATGTAATTTTTTTTTTTGACCCCATTTATTTTTACAATTTTTATCAAAAACATGGTTTATGAACTGCTATAAACATTTTTCAAGATTCAAACACCAACCAATACTAAATCAAAGCAATTCAAGCGTTTACTATCACTGAATACAGTCATAAATCGATATCGAAATTTCTCGACGGATTCTGAGGATGCCTCCAGATATTCCGACAATAATTGCTCCATGGGCTTATCTTAAACTGTCCTGGTATTCATGTATAAACTTAAAACCTATTCTTAAAATAATTCCGACAGGGATATTCCAGAAATTCTACAAGTTGACCCTCCAGATATTCATGTGTTATTTCTCCAGGATACAAAGTGGATTCAACTATGCATTCTACAAACAATTCCACATATGATACCTTATACTTTTCCGGAGTCTAGAAATTTATAAATTATTTCAGCATTTTTTCATGAATTCTTCCAGCGGCCTTTTTAAAGAACAATCCAGTTATAATTCTTGGAATGCTCTACAAATAATTTAAAAAACCGTACAGGTATTCGTCCAAAAACCTGAAGAACAATTTTCTTGGCATTTCTCCACCAAATCAATTATGATTTTCTGCAAAACTTTTTACAAATATTTATGCAGAAACCATTCTATATACCCAGTAAACACACCATCGTATATGATGGGATATAAGAGTACAAATGTGGAGGCGATATACGTACATCTTGCATGTATCCTTATGGTGCATGTACGTATATCGCCTCCACATTTGTACTCTTATGCGCAATCTTATACGACTTGGTGTTTACTGGGTACTACTTTAGGTTCTTCAAGGATTCTATGTGAAATAAAATCTTACATTGATTCCAATACGAATTTCTAAAGAAAGATTCCAATGATTTCATTGGGTTCTTCAAGTAATTCTTGAAGACGATAAGTCTAGAAATTTTTCTATGGATGTTTTTTTTTATTACAAAAATATATTCAGGGATTCCAAAAACTGAGCATCCTCCTCCGGAGATCCTCCAGAAATCTCTCCTAAAATACTACCGAAAATTCACAACGTATTCGTTCCGAAACTTTCGCATGAAAAATAACTCGAAGATAGTTCTTGTTTTTGACAGTTTTCTAGTGATTTCTTCATGAATTCCAAAAAAAAAACATTTTTCAAAGAATTCTTGGGACATTCATTCTAAAATTCTGTCCAGAAATTACAAAAAGATTTGCTTTAAGAGTTTTACCACGAGTTCCTCATAACAAAATTATTGAAATTCCATAACTGCTTGCTAGAAATGTTCATGGATTGCTCAACATTGACATTTTTAAAGATTTCTGAAAGATCTCATTTATGAATTTATTGTATAGTTTCTCCGAGTGTTCAAGGATTCCTCCAAAGTTTTTTCCTGAATACATTTCATTAGGGAATACTGAAATAAAAAGGTAAAAGTAAAAAATAAAACAAAAAGAAAAATATAAGAACATTTCATACGGAAAAATATTTTTTAAAAATATGTGAGATAAACTGAAAATGCCTGCTAGTTCAATAATATCAATGTAAGACCCATTTTCTCACCAAACAATACATGATGAACGAAATTCAGAAAAAAAATATTTTGCTTCGATATAACGTAACGAAAATAAAAATCGAGTTACGTTATATCGAGGTATTACTGTATCAAACTTCAAGATTTTACAAGTCAAGTATGTTGAAGACTATATCAATTGGCTTTGGCCACATTGGCCTCCAGAAGTTTTCCGGGCACCTGGTCCCCTCAGAAAAGTGGCTATATATAGGCCGGTTATGAAGCAGGGCTTGCGACATATCAATCTTCAAGATTTCACGAACCAATTATATTGAAGACTATTCCAAACGTTTTTGAACATATTGGCCACGTTCCGGAAGTCCTCCGGGCACCTGGTCCCCTCAGGAAAGTGGCCATATATGGAACGGTTATGAAGCAGCGCTTGCGAAATATCGATCTTCAAGATTTCACGAACCAATTATATTGGAGACTATTCCAATCGTTTTTGGACACATTGGCCACGTTCCGGGAGTCTTCCGTACACCATGTTTCCTCAGGAAAGTGGCCATAATGGAATGGTTGTGAAGCAGGGCTTGCGACATATCAATCTTCAAGATGTTACGAATAAATATGTTAGAGACTATTTCAATCGTTTTTGGTCACATTGGCCATATTCCAGAAGTCTTCTGGCCACCTGGTTCACTAATAGAAGTAACCATAAACAAATAAGCTATGAATAATGATTGCGACGGATGCAATCTGCAAGATTTGTTGGAGGCTATTACAATTGTTTTTGTCCTATTGAGCACATGCCGGAAGTCTTCTGGGTATCTGATTCCCACGAGATAGATAGGTAATAAACTTATAAATTATGAAATAGGACTTGCGACATATCAGTCTTCAAGATGTTATGAAGCAAGTATGTTTTAGACTATTTCAAACAATTTTTTAATATTTGACGCATTCTGAAGGTCTTCCAGTCCTTTGGGTCCATCGGGAAATTATTATAAATGGATTAACTATGAAACAATGCTCGGGACACAACAGTTTTTAGGATTTTATGGAATATATATGTTGGTGACTGTTTCAAACACATCCCATAATCTGGAAGCTTTGTGGTCAACCGAATTTTCTTCTAGAAAGTATATAATGAAAAAATGAATATGCTCACGATATTGAAAACCATTTTGAGCTTTTTTTTGCCACATTGGCCATATTCCTGAAGTCTTCAGGATACTTGGTTCCTCTGAAAAAGTGGCCAAGAACGGAACAGTTATGACACAAGGTTGGGAACATATCAATCTTCAAGATTATGTGTATCACATATTCAGGAAACATTTTCAAACACTTTTGGTCACATTGCCATTTTCTGGAAATCTTCCTGATTCGAACGGATTCTTCCATAAACGGATCAGTTATGTAACAAGACTTACGATACATAAATCATCAATTTTTTACACCAATTTTTTAAGGTTCTTTTAGAATTTTTCTGCATATTTTTTCATGTTATTTACTATTACAGTCGACTCTCCATTACTCGATATTCAAGGGACCATTGAATAAAATAATTATCGAGTTATAGAATATACCTACGAAAAAAAATCCAAAATCGAAAGAACAAATTTCTGTATTTCCAATACATATATGATGACTTCTGTAAAAAAGAAAAAATATTTTGTCGATATTATTTTACAATATATATATATATTTGAAAACGTTTTTCGAAATGCACGAAAAATATCACTTATTTTACTGATAAAATATTTTTTTTTTATTTATTAAAACTTGCAAGTATTTATTCACTCCAAAAAAGCATTAGTACAAATTACCCCGAATAAGGAGGATTTAAAAATGGATATCGAGTTATGGAGGGAAATTTTCCTCTCACGTTACATCGACTAGTGGAGATATCGAGTTATAGAAATATCGACTTATGGAGAGCACAACGTATGGAAATTTGAAGGGACCGGAAAACCCATCGAGTTATTGAGTACATCGAGTTATAGAATATCGAGTTGTGGGGAATCGACTGTAATTGATTCAGGACTTCCGTAAGGTTTTTTTCCCATAGCATGGCACAATTCCCTTATTGGTAGGGGTCATGCCATCTGACACAGATTTTTTTTAACAAAATATTAAAATAATCTCCAAAATACATGATCTACAAAAACTTGACCAAAAGCAATTGAAATAATCTTCAAAATATTTATTCGTACAATTTTGTAGATGTACAATTTTGTAGATATGTCGCAAGCCTTGCTTTATAACCGGAACATTTGTTGCCACTTTCCTGAGGGAATGAAGTTTCCGGAAGATTTCGGAATGAAGTCAATGTGACCGAAAAGAATTGAAATAGTCTCCAACATATTTATTCGTAACAACTTGAAGATTGATATGTCGCAAGCCCTGCTCCATAATAGTTTCCAATATAATTGATTTGTAAAATCTTGAAGATTGATATGTCACAAGCTCTGCTTTATTACCGATCCATATATGGCCACTTTCCTGAGGGGATCATGTGCCCGGAGGATTTCCTGAACGTGGCCAATGTGACCAAAAGCGATTGAAATAGTCTCTAATATAAATGATTTGTAGAATCTTGAAGATTGATATATCGCAAGCCCTGCTTTATAACCTATATGGACCGGTTATGGCCACTTTCCTGAGGGAATCAAGTTTCCGGAAGATTTCCGGAATGAAGTAAATGTGACCGGAAGGATTGAAATAGTCTCTAACATATTTATTCGTAACATCTTGAAGATTGATATGTCGCAAGCCCTGCTCCATAATAGTTTCCAATATAATTGATTTGTAAAATCTTGAAGATTGATATGTCACAAGCTCTGCTTTATTACCGATCCATATATGGCCACTTTCCTGAGGGGATCAGGTGCCCAGAGGAATTCCTGAACGTGGCCAATGTGATCAAAAGCGATTGAAATAGTCTCCAATATAATTGATTTGTAGAATCACTTCCGGAACGTGGCCAATGTGGCCAAAACCAATTGATATAGTCTTCAACATACTTGATTTGTAAAATCTTGAAGATTGATATGTCGCAAGCCCTGCTTCATAACCGGTCCATATATGGCCACTTTCCTGAGGGAATCAAGTTTCCGGAAGATTTCCGGAATGAAGTCAATGTGACCGGAAGGATTGAAATAGTCTCTAACATATTTATTCGTAACATCTTGAAGATTGATATGTCGCAAGCCCTGCTCCATAATAGTTTCCAATATAATTGATTTGTAAAATCTTGAAGATTGATATGTCACAAGCTCTGCTTTATTACCGATCCATATATGGCCACTTTCCTGAGGGGATCATGTGCCCGGAGGATTTCCTGAACGTGGCCAATGTGACCAAAAGCGATTGAAATAGTCTCTAATATAAATGATTTGTAGAATCTTGAAGATTCATATATCGCAAGCCCTGCTTTATAACCTATATGGACCGGTTATGGCCACTTTCCTGAGGGAATCAAGTTTCCGGAAGATTTCCGGAATGAAGTAAATGTGACCGGAAGGATTGAAATAGTCCCTAACATATTTATTCGTAACATCTTGAAGATTGATATGTCGCAAGCCCTGCTCCATAATAGTTTCCAATATAATTGATTTGTAAAATCTTGAAGATTGATATGTCACAAGCTCTGCTTTATTACCGATCCATATATGGCCACTTTCCTGAGGGGATCAGGTGCCCAGAGGAATTCCTGAACGTGGCCAATGTGATCAAAAGCGATTGAAATAGTCTCCAATATAATTGATTTGTAGAATCTTGAAGATTGATATGTCGCAAGCTCTGCTTCATAACCGGTCCATATATGGCCACTTTCCTGAGGAGACCAGGTGCCCGGAGGACTCCCGGAACGTGGCCAATGTGGCCAAAAACGATTGAAATAGTCACCAATATAATTGATTCGTGAGATCTTGAAGATTGATAAGTCGCAAGCCCTGCTTCATAACCGTTCCATATATGGCCACATTCCTGAGGGGACCAGGTGCCCGGAAAACTTCCGGAACGTGGCCAATGTGGCCAAAACCAATTGATATAGTCTTCAACATACTTGATTTGTAAAATCTTGAAGTTTGATATGTCGCAAGCTCTGCTTCATATCCGGTCCATATATGGCCACTTTCCTGAGGAGACCAGGTGCCCGGAGGACTTCCGGAACGTGGCCAATGTGGCCAAAAACGATTGAAATAGTCACCAATATAATTGGTTCGTGAAATCTTGAAGATTGATATGTCGCAAGCCCTGCTTCATAACCGGTCCATATATGGTCACTTTCCTTAGGGGACCCGGTGCCCGGAGGACTTCCGGAACGTGGCCAATGTGCCCAAAAACGATTGAAATAGTCACCAATATAATTGATTCGTTAAATCTTGAAGATTGATATGCCGCAAGCCTTGCTTCATAACCAGTCCGTAAATGGCCACTTCCCCAGGGGAACCAAGTGACCGGAAGACTACCGAAATGCAGCCAAAGTGGCCAGAATGCCCAAAGTGGTTTAAAGTGACCTCCTCTTGATAAATCATGAAGAATGACATGTCGAAGTCTAGGTTTCTGAAGCACTTTGTAAGTGGATCATCATCCGGGAAAAAACCTACCCCACTACACCCCGGAATAACTCCGGAACCATGTGGCCAATATCATATTCTCTATGACATATGGAAACTAGAGAAGTGACCGGTTGCATTGGTGGTAAAATTTTAAAAATCGGTTCAGAAATAACGGAGATATGATTTTTTGAGTCTTTTTACGAATGCTCAAAACGTATCAAGAGAGGATAAGGGTTAACGGACCTTATTCGAGATTCGGTGGAGATTATATACTGGTGTTGGTAGAATACAGACATATATATTAGACCTGTTCATATTTAAAAAAATGTGTGGAAATCTATCGGTCAAGCAGTATTCGGAATTCTCATGCTAAGAGCAATGTCTGGTCAAATTTTCAGCTCATTTGATAAAGATTTCAGTATGCTTCAAGATGAAAATGTGTATTTGGGTTTATTTCAAGATTTGAAAAATTATAACTAGCATGTGGAAAATCAAAACCACTTGCTATTACCACTATTTGAAAGCTAATTCTATTCTGTTAAAGTTTGTCGAACACGCTAACAAGATTAAATTGAGTTTTAACATTGTTTGATCCAAATTTGTACTCCGCAGTACCCAGAAATTACAGTTTTCTCAATATACATGCACAGTACCAAAAAATAATGTGATTTACGTCTTTTGGGATGCACATAAAAGAAGCGAGCCGAATGACGTAAATTTGTGTCCAATTCCAAATACGTTAGTGTCTGATTCGGGAAATGTCGATCACAGTTCCATCGTTTTCGTGTCCTTTAACATGTAAAATTACATTTTTTGTTCAATAAATCTTCAAGGACACGTTTTTGTGTCATTCCATCACTTACATCATGTGTCATTCAGTCATAACCAGAATTACGTCCAGAGTAATTTTCATTATTTTTAAGAGTGTGGTATATAAAACATGCATTGGTATTTTTTTCAGACCCTAGTCAACGGGAATCAAACATAATACATTTATGAGTCCATTGACCATCAACAGATTACATGTTGCCAAAGGCAATAAATTACAATAAATGCCCAAAGATCCAGCACCGCATCGCAACCTGATGATAGTTAAATCATGCATGACACATATACCGGAAACGAATGAATTGAACAAGTTAGCATTGCTTTTTCTTTCCGAGTGATGATTGTTTTGATCGCATTTCACTGATCATTTAGAACGATTTGAAAACAATCATCATCATCGACTTAGAAAAGGCAGTGCTAACGTGTTCATTTTTTGTATTCTTTGAAGCTCACGGTGGTGCTCTTGGCTCACCCACAGTGGATTTACAAATGTGCTTCATAATAACCTATTTTTTACAATTTATTTTCGTAAGATAAATGGTTACTTTGAACGGGATTGACTTTTAGATTTGCATTGTCATCACGTCTGGAAATTAAAAATCCGAAATTTTCATGCAGTGAAAACAATTCCCGAAAAAAGAGATTTTCAAAAACCTCGAGATACAAACCTCAACCAAACTTTGTTAAAACTTGCTCCAATCATAAAATTGTGTTCGGCAAAAGTTCGTAGAATTGAATAAACTACTATGTAGAAGTATTTCCGATAAATTTTGATGTTTCGTTCGGTAGTTATGATTTTTTAAAGCTTGAAAATAGCCCGAAAACACATAATTGATTTGAAGCACAACTAAATTTACTCTAAATTGAGTGAAATTTTGGCCAGAAGTTCATTTCGCAATGAAAAATCAAAGTATTGGTTGACTGGAGAGTTTCCAGACATTTTTGAAAATATGAATAGGTCTAATATATATGCACGGCCGGTAAAATCGACTTATTTTGAATGTACAAAAAACGTATTGGAAAACAATTTTGATAAGGAAGGGTTCAATGGGCAAGAGTTCGCTCAATACTGCAATGACCGGGGAATCAATACCATCTACTCCACTCCATTGTTTCCCAACAAAATGGCCTTGTAGAAAGATACATGAAGCTCATCAATAAGGCCACGGCAACTGCTGCATCCAATTGGACTTACTATTTGGATGAACTCAGAGCGGTCGTGAAAGCACACAACTCAGCAGCTCACGTTGTAACCAAGGTCGCTGTAATTCCTTTCATACCTTTAGGATTACTTTCTTGGAGGTACGACTGTTATGGTTTTCAGTCTTAAATAAAACTCAAAAACGGATTTTCGCTTACATCCGACGTTTCGGACACATGGGTAGTGTGTGGTCTTCCGATTCCATGGCATCCTCTTGCAGGGCGAGCGATGGAATCAAGACCAATTGTTTTCGGTCCGCGTGGCGCGAGTGCGAAAAGAGATTCGCGTTTGTAGTGTGTGGTCTTCCGATTCCATGGCATGGAGTTGTGTTTGATCTTCCGACCTTGACGCTTGCTCTTGCGGGGGCCGGCGATGAGGGCAGGATCAAACATGTCGCGCGTCGATCGAGTAAAGTGAAAAAGTGCCGCTTTCGATTAGTTCTTTTTGATCTTCCGACGTTGACGCATGCTCCTGGGCAGTGCGTCAAGAAAGCCCGAGCAGTCGTCAGTTGTTTTCCCTCACGGGTTGCACGCCTATTTTCTCTGAGTGCTTTTATATAGCCTATTAAACGAGTGAAGTTCAAAGAGGATTGTTGCTGCTCAAGGATGACGGATCAATTGGTGAGCTCGTTTTATGCTACTGTTTCTAATCTATAAAATATGTATGATTGCACCCTTAATCGTTACAACGGTGAGACGTAAATATGATTTTTCAAAAAATATGAATGGTTCGTCACTGTGAGTGTCGACATAAACTATGATTCATAAATTATTTATGTCTAAATTTTTTTTTACTCAAAACACTTTCTTCTTTTTACCTTTATTTTTGTAATTAAAAAAAAAAACTTTGAATGGTTCGACACTTCAAGTGTAGACTTCCAAAAGGTTCACTTTATTCAACAAACTTTGAAACGTTCGTCACATCAAGTGTCGGCATATTTTTTCTCTACATAGATGTTGTTCATATCAAATGAAAATATTATATCTACATATAAGCATGTTTATATCTCACAAATAATTATTTATCATGGTCTAATCGCTTATCAAAGTGAATCCTGTGACCCAACGATCCTTCCCATTAACAAACATCCCTCCCAGTAACCTTTGTGGAGATGCAGAGGCAAACACGGTCTCCAAATAGCAAAGATTACACACTAACATTCCTTCCCTCAATCCCACCTGACTGCAAGGACGTGGCCGGCGCCGTTATTGACCATGTATAAATAGAGGCACTGAATTATGCACACTGAAGAAGATTATGGCCAATCCCAGCCGAACTTCTAGTTGATTCTTTGTGCATTTTCACTGACTTCGGTCAATCACGGAATAGCAACCACTGATATGTGTAGTCAGTCTAAGCTAAGCTAAGCTAGCTAGCTAGCTACATCCGACGTTTTGGACACATGTATTGTGCCTTTTTCAAGGATCTGTGGACAATGATACATTATGTCGTGTTATGTGTATGTGTATGTACTCACTAGCTGTGTTCCGTTTTACCGTTTGCCCACAGCATAGGCAACTTTTGTCCAACAACATAAAACGCTACGACAAGATTATCAGTTACCAGACGATCACAATTTACAGGCGGACTTTCTTATCATCCGGATACAGTACTTCAGCGGAGTTTCAGCACTTAGTACGATCTACCTTTGGGAGCTGAGGATCATCCTTTTAGTTGAGAACTTAGCCGGTAGGGGCGCTTTTTCTGACTTGCACTGTATGAACTATGAGGGATAGAAACGTAATTTTTTTAACAAATTATATCTCTAGAACCTGATGTTTTGGAAGGTTGGTGTCATCGGTAGAGTTGTTCAGTAGCTCAAGGACTGACATGCGGTGATCATTCTGATACGGAATTATGGCACCAGGCGGCGCTAGTGAGCATTGAAGTTTTATTTGGCGGATAGCTCAGTAGCCTGACCTCTTAGAACGATGGCGTCTTCGGCGAAGTTGTTCAGTAGTACAAGGGCTAACATTATTCGAGCCAAAAGTTCCGAGATTTTGTCCACAGGTGGCGCTAGTGAGCAAGGAATTTTTGTTTTTCGGATAACTCGATAGCCTGATCATTGAATTTTTACTTGGGCCTTAATTCAGAGTTTTGCAACCAGGCGGCGCTAGTGAGCATGAAACTTTCGTTTGGCGGATATCTCTGGAGCCTAACCACTTACAAAGATTGCGTCTTCGGCTAAGTTGTACAGTGGCTACAGGGCTATTATTTTTGTAGCCAAGTGGCACTAGTTAGCATAAAACATTTGTTTTGCAGATATCTCAGGAACACCAAGAATGAAATTTATGGTTTGTTATAGTTTATGTCAAATGAGCTATGCTCATGGTTTGTTTTGGAAAAAACTATAAATACATGTTATTTCAACTTAAATAATTATTCCTCCCAGTTTTTAATCACATAAATTTGATTGAATTTATGAACGTCAACCAGCCGCAATTTTATCCCATTGTAGAAAATAATTCACCGCATGTATTTTTCCGTAGGCACTTTTACTTTAACGCGAAGAAAAATGATAGTCTTGTGCTACTGAACAACTTTGCCGAATGATAATAACCTCTGAAGTACCTCCAGTAATTTCTTCACTATTTATCCGGAAATTTTACTGGAGTTCCACCTGGGATTCCTTCGAAGCTCTGGTGGGATCTTCTTAGAAGTTCTTCTGAGAATTTTTGTTCGAATTTCTTCAGAGCTCCACCGGGAATTCCTAAGATGTTCCTGGGAATTGTTCCAAGAACCCAGCTGGGAGTGTCACCAGGAATTCTTCCGGAAGTTTCATTTGGAATCCTCCCAGGTATTCTACAGGTTTATTTCCAGAGAGTTCTCCAGGAAACTTCCCAGGAGGAAATCGCCCGGAAACTCATCCATTAATTCAGCTGTTCCTCCATAAATTTCAGGAGATCTTCCAAGAATTTCTGAGGATACGAAACTTTTTTGTTAAAAAGGTAGTTTAAAAACTTAAAGAGAGAAGAACTCCATGCTTACCAGGAAAAAGCTTTCCATGTTTCACACGAAAAATAAGTTCCTTCAAGATGAATTCCAAATCCCGATGAAAAATATTTCTACGAGATGAATTCTAAATTCCAATAAGAAGTATTCCTTACTTTTGAAACTTTTACGAAAACACTGAGAAACTAATGGAAAGAAATATAACACGCTTATGATCTTTCGTCCTAAAAACTCTTTTCTTGGTGTTTTTCCTACAAAGTTAGACTGTCAGACTTTTTTCTCATATTTTTTTTTGTTTTTGAAGTTTATCCTTCCGAGTTTTTGTCTTCTATCTGATAAGTTTTAGTATTGTGTTTGACCTGCTGTTTTGTGGTGCAGAAGTTCCGAGTTTACTGTACAGTATTGCTTTGGCAACTTTCAAATTACCCTCTGAAGTTTTTTCGTGTGGATGTCACTATGAAGCTACATGAAATTCTATAGTGCCAAAGCTCGTGAGGTTGCATGGTGGCACATAAATTCATAAGCAGCTTAAACTACACTCAAATAGGAAATACCCCACGAAGTTGTGTGATACCGCTGAAAAAACGTGACTGCAAATATCACTCATGTCTAGTTCAATCTACTGTCAGTAAATTAATGCATGCAATTCATTTCATTTTTATTCAAAATCCACTTGCACAATCAAACAACTACAAACCGATCAATTACTGCCCTCAGAAATCCACTCATTTTGATGTGCTTACAAATCAGCAAAACTCAACATCATTAATTGATCCCATATTAAAAACTCAAATCAATCATTGCCGATGGTTTCAGCCATTTGTTGCAGAAAAAAAAACAACCCTCTCAATCGAAATCGATCAACGGTAGCTCTTTCTCGATAATTGCCCACCAATAAAGCGTGAATCTGTTTTTACAATTTTTCTTCGATATTGCTTTTTCTCTCCATTTGGCTGTGGGCGCCCGGCTGGTTTCCACTTGCCAAAGAAAACTCAACCCCTGCCGATTTCACACGGATGGAAAAACCTTTGGATGCCTTCCATTTGGACTTTGTTCGTTCGCCCTGCCGGTTTGAATGTGAGAAAAAAGCAAGAAAACAACAAGGAATTCTACTAGCTTTGATTTCTGGACGGTTTTTGTTTGTGGGCCAGTTGCGTTGCTTGTGCGGGGTTTCCCACTGAAAGATGACTTTGCTAAACGATGTTTGCCACTGGGAGGCCGATTTGTGATTCGCCTTCGCTATGGACGTGATGGTTTTTTGGTGAAGAAAAACGGTAATTGGGTACGACTTACCTATTTTTTGCGGTGCCCAATTGATGATTTTGCTGAAAGGAAAGCAAATTATTTGTGAGTCTAATTTTAATGCTATGGAACTGTTCGGAAAAAAAAATGTGACAAATTGTTAACAGCGACCTAAAGAAAGTCAAATTAGAAGCAGCTTACATTCATTTCTTAAATCTAAGTGTTCTGGGTTCGAATACGTTCTTTTGATTGAGAATTATTTTTATTTTCAGTTGGATTAAAATTGTGCGCTTTTTCAAGCTGCATAGAAAGTTTCTGAGCTTTTTTTCAACTAGTAAGAATTCGAGACAAACCGGTATATTTATACCGAAATAAGAAAGAACATCTATTTTAACTTGATTCTTGTTCTGAAAAACGTATCTCACGCTAGCTAAAGCTGTGAAAAGAACAATCTTTGCATTGTATGCATGAAAAATCTGCTGGATAAATTAAACTCTTAGCCGTGATTCCACGCCATCAACTTTCAGAATCTGCTTCCCAGAAGCGCTTCCAAGTGGAACTAGGTGAAAAGTCATCGAGATTTGCTAACATGCACTCCACTTTATGAACAACGAGGAGAAGATATGATGCTGACGATGTCTTATGAGGCAGCAACATGATGTGGAATGATGGCGATGCTGTTTTTCACCCTTGCATGCAAGAAGGGATGAAAAATCGCTGCCATCGTTGCAAATACAATATTCTCTGAGTAGCATTAAAAGGTGAAGATGATGACATTGTCATCAGCATTCTCATCGTCACCCATTCAACAGGGTGAGCAACATATGTCATCTTGATCTTCTACAAGTCTTGGGTCAAGTCTTGAGTAGAAAAGTTTAAGCAGAAAACAAAAAAAAAGTAGATGAAAAACCCGAATTCCGTACTATACCATTTAATTCCACTAGAGTTTGTATCCTTTGACAGATACGCGTATTTCGACCTCAACTGTAAGGCCGTCTTCAGTGTCGTGACGGCCTTACAGTTGAGGTCGAAATACGCTGATCTGTCAAAGGATACAAACTCTAGTGGAATTAAATGGTAAAGTACTAAATTCGGTTTTTTCATCTACTTATAGGTATTCTACTAAACAGCTCGAAGATTTATTATCAAAAAAAAAACTTCTATGCAATTTACACGCAGCCTGCGTCCTTTGGTGGAGAGGTCTGTTTGATCCGAAAACAAAGATTTTTGACATCCCTAAGTTAACTCAGATAAAGCAGATGTGGATATATTATATGATATTGGTCAAAAAAGACAGCATCATCATCAAATAAACTGGTGTTATTTGATGATGAGGCGTTTGAGGCGTAAAGTTTGAATTTGCATATTATTCCATTAGAGTAATTCCAAGCAACAGCACCAAAATTTGGTAAATTTTTTAATTCATTTTTTTCTATTGAGCTGAAACTTTGCACAGTTTTCCAGTTCCATCTAAATCGTCATTTTCCGATATCAAATCTTCAAGTTGAGTCACGACTAACTTTTCAAAAGAGTGTGTGTGAAAATGGTTCAAAAATATTCAAAAAGCTGCACAGCAAAAACGGTTCGTTCGATTGTTAGACAACTAAAGAAACAAAGTTAGACAACTAAATAAAGATTCCAAAAAAATACACACAGTAAAAAAATTTTTTTTTGCATTAAAAAACATAATTTTTGACACAAAAACTCAAATATCTCAAAACCCTATTGGAATACCAACGTAATTTTTTGAGGGAAAACGGTCCATTATATTAGCTATCTACCATAAAAATTTGGTGATGGTAAACCAATAAACAAAAAAGTTATGACATTTCAAACATGTCACAATTTTCACATTTAGTAGAAAAAAATTTTTTTTTTCGGTGTAAATTATTACGGGAACCGCAGTTTGTTGCTGATTTTATTGTTAAGGGCCTTGCGTGAATTAAACAAGTCGTTTTCATGTATTCATTAGTATTATGTATATTATATGTATAAATGTATATGTATAAATATTATATGTATATGTATATATGTATAAATTAAAATGAATTAACAGATTACACGAAAATAATTTTTTTTTTACCAGGATATTTTTTTTAGAGTATGATCGATGAGTTTCTAAATGTTATATATAAACTTTAAAAGTTTTGGATTTGGGTATGCGTTATGAGATCATGAAAACATTTTATTAATACTTATTTATTTATTTATTGTTATTCAATTTTATTACAATATCGAACACTTTTGCATCATTATCAGTACAGTTCGAGTATAGTTTTGCTTTAATTTTATTTTCTGACAATGGAATGAAACAGTGAAATTTTTGGGTTCCTTGGATCGTTTTCGCGTTATTATATTGCTCGCTGAGCTCTGATGCCCTTAATTCGTACTCTTCAGTAGTAGTAATACAAAATGATAATTTTGTTAAATCTTCTTCTTTTCTGCGATTCGCCCAATCAAATAGTTCTTTTGCAGTTTTAATTGGATGCTCACGTTCTTTGGCTAAACTTGCTCTTGTGGCCATGCGCTTTATGGTTCCTCCAATAGCATCACAAGGACCTTTGCCATGTGACGTAGCAAAGAAATGCCATTCTGCATCAATTCCGTACTTTGATTTAAATTGACATAGGCTCGAAAAATTCTTACGGTTTTTGTACTGCGATGCTGCTCCATCAGACATGAAATATATCTTTCTGATTTCTTTATCCTTATCAACGCGTAAAAAGTTAATCATTTTGGCAATGAACAAATTTACAGATACTGAGTCGTGTCTTAAATCTTCGGAAATTACAATAAAACTAAAATGTCCAATTTGCGTATTTCCATTGAAATAAATAACGAATGGATGAATTGTAGCTTGTTGTACGTTCCAGTGATAGGACTGCACTTCATCTTGCAATACAAAGCTATAGTTTTCAGAAAAAACACAAATGACTAAAAATTCACCATCTTGTAATGTATTTTTCGTATTTTTCAAAAAGCGGGATTGCTCTGTTTTAATAAAGTTGTGAGGAATTAAACTTTCTAATTTCAAGCAAAAAAATGACACAAACTCATCTACAGGTTTTACAATAGTTTCTAGGTCACACCTATCCGTGGTCACCCATTGCTCAAATGATAACTGATCAATATAATTTTCTTCAAACTCAGCGAATAAAGTATTTTCCAATGATGAAGATGATGATGAAAATTTTTCACTAAGTGTCAAATTTGTGAAATATTTGAAATGTCATAACTTTTTTGTTTATTGGCTTACCATCACCAAATTTTTATGGTAGATAGCTAATATAATGGACCGTTTTCCATCAAAAAATTACGTTGGTATTCCAATAGGGTTTTGATATATTTGAGTTTTTGTGACAAAAAATGATGTTTTTTAATGCAAAACATTTTTTTTTTACTGTGTGTATTTTTTTTTTGAATCTTTATTTAGTTGTCTAACTTTGTTTCTTTAGTTGTCTAACAATCGAACAAACCGTTTTTGCTGTGCAGCTTTTTGAATATTTTTGAACCATTTTCACATACACCCTTTTGAAAAGTTAGTCGTGACTCAACTTGAAGATTTGATATCGGAAAATGACGATTTAGATGGAACTGAAAAACTGTGCAAAGTTTCAGATATTTTTGAAATGGTCGATCAGAATCGACTTGCATGCCTCCGTGGAATCCCTCATTAGCGATTTTTTGCATTAAAGTCACCAATGACAATGACTTATTGCGAGTCAATTTTTAATAAGTTAACTTACTGCCCAGTGCATTGAAAAGGAAAATAGGCAGCTATGAAAGTATATTTACCAAGCTGTGTTCAACAGAAACACCCAAAGTTTCAAAAACTTAAGATTCAAATGACGAAAAAGCTTGATGTTTTATACGCCTATGAATGATGATAGCAACTCCATGACATGCTCCATCCGGTCGATCATTACAATACACAAAGGTTCACTGAGTAAGAATGTATCCAATTCAAGACAAAAAATAATACAATAAAACTATATTGGAACGAATTCATCCAATACTCATATCATGGAACGTCCATTGCAACAGTCATCTTCTCTTTTATCCCAACTTCACTGAGCACACATTTTGAACAAATTCGGACTAATCCGACGAGCAGGGCCATTTCTATAACAGACAATTTATATTCAATCAACTATCCTAAGCTCATCATTCAAACATCACCGACCACCATAAATTCCCGCGCGTGATCGCCATATACGCTTATCTCCGTTTTCCCAATTGGCGCTGCTGCTACTGCTGTTCCTGCTAATACTTTCAATCGTTCCAATTCCCTCGGATCGATGTTCTCACTCTCGACCATCAAGCTCCAATCGTAATGCCACCCCTCCACCATTTCCTTCACCACAACTGAGCGGGAGTTCCCGATAAAATGGTGTTATTATAACACTTTCATTTTGTAACAATAGGTCTACCATTGAGGTAAATGCAGTATTCTTATATTCACTTTTCATATATTTTGTTATTTTGATCATTGAATTAATTGTAAATAGCATTTCTACTGTGGAAATAGGAGTCGTGACGTACAATAGAAGTTTGGAACATTTTCTATACTAAATTGAGACTTAAACAATGTAATTTATGATACATTCATTGAATGGTTTTCAAGACATTTTTCACAAAAAAATAAAAATTTATTGCTTTTCTACAATTATTTTTGCGTTATACAGTATTGTACTTAAAACTCATCAAAACGATTTAATGTAACTGCAAATACGACAAGAGCTTTTAAAGTTGTCATAAATAGTTTTACAGATTTTGAACATAATGAATAAATTGAAGAAATTGTTTTGATACGAACAGTTGTGCAGTGCATAATTAGGAAACTTGTATTTAAAAATATAAACTCTCGTCTTCTCATTGAGTGCTGTAGGGCCCAGTTTTGCAAGGGCAGAATTCGCCATTGATTTGAGAAAAAAAAACATATTTTTTTGTTCAAAATCTAGAAAGTTTACATGAAAATGTTTCACGGTATTCAATTTTCCAACGTAAACGGAGTAATCATTGTCTGTAAGATTTTGTTTATGTTAATGTTTTATTCTTCGTACCAATTGTTCATTTGTAGATCCTTCGAAAAAGGCACAATAAATGTGACCGAAACGTCAGGTGTAGAACGGAAATCCGTTTATGATCCCTCGAGACTGAAAGCCGAAAACCCAAATACATAACTTTCACAGATCTTCATTGACTTTTGCGGACGAAATCGGCTTTCCGTTGATCACATTCTGTTCTCGTCGATGTTCATGAACTATCGTGGTCTTTCAGAAATCTTCAATCTTTCATGGATCTTCACGAAGCTAAGGCATATATTTTTTGGAGTTCATGGAAGATCAGAAACATCTAATCAAATAAGCACAATACTCAATTCGCTTAAGCCAACATTCAAAAAACTTTGCAAAATTTAAGAACAAACAATACCACTAATTAAAATTGTAGCTTCTAAGGCCTATATTCGACTGAGTTCTTAAGGGACCAAAAACATTCGTACAATATAATATTACGAGTCAGTGTGCTTACACGAGGGATCAAATATATATGTTACAGTTCAAAACTTATGTGATGGCTGAGGAGTTGTATGATTACTAAAAACTATCAATAAGTAACTACGCTTTTACATCGTAAGACCTGGAGTTCTTCTTCATTGATGATGATGATGATGATGATGATGTGGTACTACCATCTATTGTAGCAAGGCATCTGCCTATAGCACTGGAATAATTTGAAAAGCAATTTGATCAAGATTGTATTGTTGTTCGGGATCTGTCAGTCTCCTGTATGAAGGGTCAAAAACGCATGTGTGGACCCGCAAGCAGAGACATTTGCGCGAAACCCGCGGCAGAGGAAGAGAATTTTCCAAAAAAAAAACTTTCACAAACAACTGAACAACTGTACAATTAAGCCCTTGATTAACAGAATACTCCCAATAAATGGGGTCGAAGAGCCCGCCCTCAATCCACGAAATTTTAGCAACAGGGAGCAGGCAGTTCCAAGCTCCCTGTCTAATCGTTTCATTCGGGTGCCCTGATGGTCCCACCCATCCCAAAATATATACAGTAGTAGAAATATAATTTAATAAAATATAATCCAACATGGAAAGATCTCACCGGTTTCTTTTATCCTTGTGTATTAATTAAGAATTGAAAGCCTCAACTCCAAAGGATTATTGGGAGAGCTTAACTCACTGAAACAGCTATAACAACGTTAGTCGTGAAACACGGAGACGCATCATCAGTGAAAGTCGCGCCTACTATGAGCTCCAGAAGAAGCTGCGGTCGAGAAAGATTCACCCCCGCACTAAATGTACCATGTGGAGTGCAGGAGAACGGTGTGTGGCGGCGGAGAATGAACCACGAGCTCGCTAGGCTCTACGGCGAACCCAGTATCCAGAAGGTTGCGAAAGCCGGAAGGGTGCGCTGGGCAGGG
The DNA here is from genome assembly GCF_002204515.2 of Aedes aegypti. Classification (NCBI taxonomy): domain Eukaryota; kingdom Metazoa; phylum Arthropoda; class Insecta; order Diptera; family Culicidae; genus Aedes; species Aedes aegypti. Next base: position 71,713,782 of record NC_035109.1, read on the forward strand.
CATGTTGCAAGACTACCGGACAACAATCCTGCAAGGATGGTGTTCGCGTCGAATCCGGTTGGCACAAGAAGGCGGGGAGCACAGCGAGCGAGGTGGCTTGATCAACTTTTATGTCAGACACAATTTGGTTGGACCACTAGCCTGGCAAACTTTGGCTTGCCATCAAGTAGGCTGTTGAAAAACGCCATGTAATATCATACCAAATGACATTTATGTTCACTCTCATTTTCCAATTTTCCCGGTGTATATTTTGAGCTTTTTATACATACATACACGTCGGAATACTTCAAGAACATAACTGTGAAAGAATCAGATAAACCCATTGACTCCTTCTCAAGTTGTTTCGTGACATACAAACACCAATCCATTTTCATTTAGATAGATAGATAGATAGATAGATAGATACAAGATAGATTGTTTGTTTCAAACGCGCTTGCATGCCCATACAAAATTCTTCATTTCTTTCATATGAGAAAACAACAATACTGTTCTAGACCATAAAATATAACTTTCGAGCATCGATAGTGTTACAGTTTTTGTTGATAAGTATTGTTATACTCATAGATAACGTTTAAATTCTGTGACAAATAAATTGCCATTCAAGCTGGCAAACTTGCATGCAAGTTGGCTGAAATAGTTAAATTTTGAATTTTTAAAAGCCAATATGAAAAAACAGGCGTGCTATGACATTTTTGAAACATAACAACCCTTTATTAAGTAAATATCGTTTTTCAGTGCTTGAGACAAAAATGTTTTCCGCAACGTAATCAGAATGATTCATACAATGAAAAACTGACAATTTTCAGTAAGAACAATAAACATTTCAAACTTGCTGAAACATTCATCAATAAAAATAAAAGTTTCTATGGTAGACCATAACTTTATGGTGTTTCAATAAGTTCAACTATTGCATCAATTGTGAATTTTTATTCGGGTTGAGCATTCTTGCGCTGAGAATTGGTCGGTCCATTGGTTGGTTGGTCTGATCCAAAAAGCAAGCCAGCAACGTCTTCGGAATGCGCGCTGCATTCCGGTCCCGATCCCGGACGCCCATTCGGAAGGAAAATATTTATTCGTATATAGTTTTGAGAATGGAAACGGAAAAATTTCATTCATCTCGTGCCATTGAATTGGCGTTCGATCTGAGGGGTTATGAAACGGGGTGCACTATTGGATGGAAGCAATTTAGGTCGGATTATCTCTTCCTGTGGATGGGCGAGAGCAAAGTTGAATTCCGTTCCCGTTCTCGACTGTGTGGAAATGGAAGGTTTCGGGGTGCTGTGCTGCTGAGATATGAAAGTTGATTTTTACCGATTCTGATGCTGCAGATGTAGCGTTTCGAAAGATGCCAGTAGTGCTCGGAAGCATAAGATAACAAATTCGAACGAAGTAACGACGTGCTTCGGGGAGTTTCTCTTGAAGTGAGAGCATGCGAATGGTGTTGATTTCAGTTTGGCATGTTTAAGTCGATCGGAGAACTTTGTTGCTTACATACCGGGAAAAACGATTGGAAAGAAATTCAGTTGGTAACTGTTGAGAAATTTTGAGGTTGCCATTATTACGTACGTATCTCATTCAAGTGTCTCTACTATCTCATGTATGATAATATTTAAGAACTCATTATTTTAGGAAGAGAAATATTAAAGGCTAATTTGGAAATTAATCCTTATAGAAGAAACTTGCTTATCGTGAGAATATTATCAGTTCAATACTCATAACTTCAACTCTGAATTAAAAAACATTTACTACGATGCATACAAAATAACAAATCAAAGTTATTGCAAACGTGCTGAACAATGTTTTCTGAGTTTTACATCTTTCAAACATAAATTAAAGGTTGCACCTGAGAAGCTATGGCGGAACCTGTGCCAAGTACTTTGAAGTGATCAAATTTTTTGAAACCGAAATACAATTTTGTTTATTGATATGTTCTTTCGAATGGAACTGGAAAAGCTCAATCAGTAAATAATAAATTGATTCTTCATTTATTGACGAGTTCCCTCGAATTCATGAATTCACGAATTCATGTTTGGGACAAAAAACGGAAATGTCCGCAAAGAGGCCCTGGTGGAGGTTGTAGGATAAAAAATTGAAGGAGAAAAGATCAAAAGACAAAAGGTCGAAGGACAAATGGCCAAGAAGACAAAAGGTCGAATAAAAAAGTCTCTTTTGAGTTTCGACATATTTTTATTTCTTCCAAAACTTACTGCTTAGTTGCTAACACTTTCACCACAAGTGTTTCCCTTCTCATCTGTGATTTTTTCCTTCTTTCCAATGATAGTTGTTCTTTTGAAGAAACCATTTGAAGCAATTTCTGTTTAGGTTTTTTTTATATCTTTATAAACGAGATTTTCAGCCCTGGCCTAGTTCATCTCGGGACCAACGGCTTTACTTCCCTTCCGAAGGAAGTCGTCATTGAAATGTTAGTGACTATCTCGGGTATGGGATTCGATCCCAGGTCCTCGGCGTGAGAGGCGTGTGTTCTAGCCACTACACCAGGCCCGTCCCTTTTTTTTTGGGCTATTGTTTTCCATACGAAGCATTCATTTTCTGTACGGATTTTATTATTTCGAGTTATGCTCTTGAGTGGTCATAAGCTTTAAATTTGACAAATTTTTAGGGATAGAATTGTATCTTTCTTTTAAACATTGGCTATTCTTGTGTAACTAGATACTTTAGTGATTTTATACAGGTGTGGGCAATTGTATCGACGATTATTCCTTCTTTAAAACATCGGTTCTGCTTCATAGACACCTTTATATTATACCTTCTTCTGAAAAACGGCTGTACTTTATGCTTTGAATTGTGTGTGGGCATTTCAAGTGCATATTTGACAAAGGATTGTCCTTGTTTTTAAGTTTTGCTGTTCTTTAGGGTTATGCATCGTAGTATTATCTGACTTTTGGTTTCGAATGATTTCAGATAGCATCAGGAACTAATCATCATCTTTTTTCTGGCATTACGTCCCAACTGGCACAACAGTGAAAAAAGAAACGAAAATTCGACAATAGTGTTTGACCTGTTGCATGCTCCTTTGTGGGCGAGCAACGGAATCTGGATCAATTGTGTACGGTTCGCGTTGTGCAGGAGAAAAATTAACAAGGCATGCGAGTGAAAAAAAAACATGATCTATTGAATTTGTTGCGTACTCCTTCTTGAGTTTAGGCGGTTGAATGAAGTTCAATCGTGCTTAGTACCTCCACTATTGATACATTTACCCTATAGCACTTTAACGTTCAAAGATCCGTCCTCGTAATAATCGTCATAATCGAAACTTCAACAGCAGGGGCAAACATTCATTAATGTATCCTGAGTTGCGTCCTCCTGGTCCAGTTGGTCGTAGAGCGTGCGACCGCACTGAGAGCTCAACGCATACTGAATTTCGTGCCGGCAAGTGTTCGGCTTATTCGAGTGGACGACAGTGTTGCCACATTTTTCCGACTCTCATCTGTGTTTTCGGCTGAAAAAATATTTTTTATCTTAAGTCAACCTCCAAAAATCTTGGCAAAAATCTGTGTCGCAAAATATCCATTTTTTTTTTTAATTTTTAGACTAGGATAAACTTTTGCAAACGTTGGCATGTCAAAAAATTTTAAATTTGACTAAACTAATTCTTCTAAAAGTAAGTTAAAGTACATAGATAGTTTCTAAAATATTAAAATACTTATTTTTTTAGAACAACCAAGCAGAGTAATGGTATTTCAGATTTATGTCTTCCAAAACCGTGTCATAAACTTGTGAAATATCCTAAAATCTTAAAAAAAATATTTATCCCAAAATTCTGTGATCACAGATATCTGTAGATAGGGGGGTCTGTAGCCTTGAGGTTACGCTTCCGCTTCATAAGCGGAAGGTCATGAGTTCGATTCCCAGCCCCTCCACAAAAAACCCGTCCAGCCACCAGAAGACGCCTCACGGAGCACATCCATCCTCCGTCAGTATCAGATGGTGACTGAGACAAACTGACCCTCTTCGCAGGCAGCTAGCCTCACTAATAGCAGAGCTCTCTCCTACCTGCTCAGTGTGAGAGCAAAAGAGTAGGAGAGAGTGAAACTAAATGTAAATATAGATAAGTTGAAAATAGATCTGTATCGATAAAGCAGCAGATCAACTGATTCCGCCACAGTAGTGGCCACGAGCACGGAATGCCTATAGAAAAAAAAAAAGATATCTGTAGACAATAATAGGAAAATATCTGTGTAATTACAGATAAATCTGTGTTCACCCGATTCTGTTATTGCACGGATTTTTTGACACGGCCGTGCAAAAAATGTTTCCATACAAATTTTTCCGCCAAAACCTTATTTTTGCATGAAACGTCGAGAAATGGTGTTACTTTTTTTTAAACGTTTTTTGAAAATTTGAACTGAAAACTTTTTTGCACGCTACGCATCCCCCGTGCAAAAATAGAATCGGGTGTATGTGGCATCACTGGTGGACGAAGGTACGGTGCTGCCATCTGGGAAAAATTTGCTGGATGCGTGAAGCGTCGAAAATTTTACCCAGTAAGGTATAGGAAGTGAAATTTCAAATGCTTATATAAAATTAACTAGTTAATAGTTTTTTTTTTAACCTTCTCAGTATATGTTTATAGACTTTCGATGGGCTACATTAAAGGCATATTCTAATATGCTGCTGATTCTATATTTTATCAAAAGTCTAACCCCGTACACTTAACAGAATTAAATTGAAATGTTTTGATTTTTTAGAAGCATTTGAAAATTGAGTTCCTATGCTTTGCCATGTAAATGATTCGGAGCTTCACGCACAGGGTCAACTGTGGTAATTACCTTCGAAGACGCGAATAGGTATGTGGCTGTAGAGCGTAAGAACTCAGCATCCATAAACAAATCGCGTCTACGAAGGTAATTACTACAGTTGACCCTGTGCGTAAAGCTCCGTGAAAAGTTTATCAACATATACTGAAAAGATTTTATATAATGATTGTAGCTAATTTTATATAAGCATTTTAAATTTTACTTCCTATACCTTACCGGATAAAATTTTCGACGCTTCACGCATCGAGCAAACTTTTCCCAGATGGCAGCACCGTATCTTCGTCCACGGAGATAAAAACGTGAGCGTGTTGGGGGTTTGGCATCTAAGTCCGAAAAAGACATGGATTTGCGAAAAGAGATGTGTTCATAGTTAGTACTCGGATTCAGTTTGGCTTTCTATTCCGCAGAATCATAAGGTGTTCTGTAGCTTAGTTGGTTACAGCGGCGGTCTAGCGTACACGGAGTCGCAAGTTCGAGCCTCACTAGAACGCGTATTTTTTCGCAAATTTATGTCTCAATTTGTCAAACAAACACACTGTGTCTTCTGATTACAAAAACTCAACAGCAGTTTTTTATAAAAAGTGAGTCACAAAAGGGCATTTTTTTTCCGTACGGGTTTGGGTCGAAAGGTCTCAGATTTTCATGAAACTTTTTCCACAGACAGGGCTCATCAATAAATGAATAAAAAAAATTGAGAAAAATTCAGGGTCGCCTATTTTCACGGAAAACTCAGTTGGAATTTTTTTGTTTTCCCCTTACACTACTTACTTTGAAAAGTCATAACTCAAGAACGAAGCATCGTAGAAACAAAGTTTTTTATAAAAATGAAAGCAAATTTTCTAAGGAATAAAAATAAATTTTAACTGGAAAAGTTTTCCACAAAATTTTCCACCGTTGAGAAAATTCCTAAAGAAAAGCCGGAAAAACTATGCTCCAACTCGTGAAAAATTTTCAAAAATATATTTTTGAGAAGATAATTTCATAAGCTATAATTGCTGAAATTTTTGATGTGTACTTTTTTTCGTTTTTGAGTTATGGCCAATTTTGTAAAAAATGTGCAAATGTGCCATTTTGAGCCTTTTCTTTGAAAAATTATAACTCAAGAAAGAAGCATCGTAGAAACAAAGTTTTTTTATAAAAAGGAAAGCAAATTTCCTAAGGAATAGCAAAAAAATGTTAACAGGAAAAAGTTTTCCACCAAATTTTCCACCGCTGAGAAAATTCGTAAAGAAAAGCCGGGAAAACTATGTTCCAACTCGTGTAAGATTTTCAAAGAAATATTTTCGTGAACAGAATTTTATAAATTTCAATCACTAAAATTTTTAAGATGTACCACTTTTTAATTCCTGCGTTTGGTCATAGTTTTGTGAAAAATCCTCAGATTTCTCGTACAATTTTTTTCGTTCGAAAATCATAACTGAAGATAAAAGCGTTACAGAAACATTTTTTTTGTCAAATCGGAATCAAATTTTCTCAAAACTTTGAGATTTTTTGAAATGGAATAAGTTTTCCAGGACATTTTTCACCGTTAAGGAAAATAATATTAGCATTAGTAGTATTAGAAAGTCAGCAGAAATTAATAACGCCAAACAATTTTTTGACTGGGCTGTGTCGCAAAAGGTGAAAGACCAATTTAAAAAAGATTGGGAATTTATCTATGCAACTGAAAGTGACTATTCAGAGGCTGAAAAATTTCTTCAGGAAAGATTTTCTAACCTTGTTCCAATTCCTGGAACAAAAAAATATCATTCATTTATACCAAAAGACGAACGAAGCATTTTTGCTAGTGAATTCTCAGATGCACATGAAAACCAAGAAAATACAGCATGCTTTGTTCTTAATAATACAAAGAAACGAAAATCTTCTGGTGTTAGCAACCAAAGACAATCTTCACGGTTGAAAAAATAGATAGTATTAAGATGAAAATGTAAGTTATATACTGAATAATTGAATAAATAAAATTAAAAAAAAATAATATTAATATTATTTGTTCCACAGAAAAGAAAGAATCCCTTTTCAGTGTAATGAAAAATTGAGGCAGAAACAGTTTTATTCAGTTTTTCTTGGCGGTGTAATTTTTCATGAAAAATATCATCCATTCCGACTTATACTTCATTAAAACCAATCCCATATCTTTTTTTCAGATGTTTTAGAAAATTTGCAATTGCTTTGATAAAAAACCTTTGTGTTTCCGATGCTTCGATTGAAATATGGGTTTTCAAAGAAAAGGCTTATATGGTCATTTTCCACAAAATTGGCCATAACTCAAAAACGAAAAAAAAGCACATTTCAAAAATTTCAGCGATTAAAGCTTATGAAATTACCTTCTCAAAAATATATTTTTGAAAGTTTTCTACTGATTGGAACATAGTTTTTCCGGCTTTTCTTTACGAGTTTTCTCAACGGTGGAAAATTTTGTGGAAAACTGTTTCCAGTTCTTTTTTATTCCTGATAAAATTTGCTTTCATTTTCATTAACAAAACTTTGTTTCTACGATGCTTCGTTCTTGAGTTATGATTTTTCAAAGTAAGTAGTGTCTGAGGAAAACAAAAAAATTCCAACTTAGTTTTCCGGGAAAATAAGCAACCCTGAATTTTTCTCATTTTATTTTATTCATATATTGATGAGCCCTGCCTGTGGAAAAAGTTTCATGAAAATCTGAGACCTTTCGGCCCTCTTTGTCGGAAATAAAAAAAAATCCCCAAAAGATACCTTGTTCGACAAATTAATAGTTTAGGCATCAACACCCACCAGGTGTTGCACAGGATGCACGATCAGCAGATTCCCTGACGGAACCTGTGTCAGATGCTCTGGAGTGGCCAAGGCTGTTGATATTTAATTTATTTTCCTTTAGTGGCACGTTCTTTCGAATTCACGAAGATTGAGATGTCGAACGATATAATTTTGACATAATGCGAAAATGTTTCCAAAGGTTGTCCCGGAACGGTCCACAGTTTCAAATTATATATAAATGACGACAATCGATCATTATCTTACGTTTTCAATAAAAACTTCGGTGTTGTAACTGCAATAAATAGAAAAAAACGGCACCCTCGTGACTTCAGTACAACCCGGAATGTCACCGGTGTGATTCCAAATTCAGCTTTATCCATTTTCGACAAATAACTCGTCCCCTTAATGCTACAACTAGATAACTCGAAAATCAAATTTTGAGATGTGCAACTTTGAAAATATGCTCGTTGTACAAGGTGATGGCTAATCGCAGAGAATTTGATTGGAAAGTAAATATCAACTTATGTATTTTCAATCACACACTTATGAGCTGTGGATATTTTGCAGATCTAATTGATAATAATGTTTTGACATATTGAAGTCAAAAATTTCAAATATCAAGTTATCTAGTTGTAGCATCAAGGGGACGAACTGGTACCTACCTTTTTTAAAATAAACTCAGGGTGTTCTAAAAAAAATGAATGGAAATTGACGAGATAGCAGCTATTAAAAAATGTCTTGTCGGAGGTCGGGAATGTAAAAGTTGATGAAAAACCATTTAAATATATCTGATTTCCTTTCATTGTTTGGACTTATAAAAATAATTCATAGAGCTTGTTTTGAAGTAAGTCCGTGAGCGCAACTTCAAAATGAACTCTACGATTTTTTTTTAAATTTTGCCCAGACACGCTGCTTAACCATAGACAACGACTGGTGAGCACAGATTTATTGAAGATTTTTTTTCTGATAATGACGGTTTGTACATAGTTTTAGTTTTACACTGTACTACATCCAATCCGGAAGAGCATCTGTAGAAAAATGTCAGAAAAATCACAATAGATTTTTTTTTAGCTAATCAAAAAAAGCAATCTGCAAAAACCCTGATGAAACCCCTTATACTATTATTGAATTACTACACGGGATAACAAAAATGACATTTTCGCGTGTCTCAAGGATCAAATTACCATTTCGATTCATATTACGGACACTTAAGAACTCAGTGAAGTATAACGGCTAACCTAGCATTCTGAAGGTGCACGTGTAAATTTGAGATCATTCAAATATTACGTTACGCAATAGGGAGAGGGAGGGGGTATTTGATAGTGTTAGGGTTCATAAAAATATTTTAAATTTCCGTTTAAAAGCTTTAAGCAGGGAGGGGGTCACAAATTGGAAAATTCTGCGTTACGTAATGTTTGAATCATCCCTTTTCTGCAACTTGCATAATTGAATGAAATAAGATCAACCGCGAAGGTGCAATGATTATGTACGCACCTAACTGTTGATTATAGATGGAACGGAATTTACCGGACAATATTCTTTCCATACACGACAAAAGGGCGTATCTGCCTATCCTGTCCAAGAATTTATACAGATATATTAAAATGCTTTTGACAATTTCATGAAATTACTATCAGGTGTTTGATTGGTAGATATCATGTTTCGTGTATTAGTTGATTAGTAATAACAAATCATTGGTCGGTCTAGAAAAAAATTATAAAATGTATTTTTCAATAACTGAAACCAGGTAAAAAATTAAAACTACAAAATTAAATTATAATCTGTTTGTTTTAACAAGTTAAAGTGGCATACTTCAGGTGATTTCTATCATATACACTTCAAAAGGGCGTAACTCAAAATTCAACTGCTGACTGCCGTTTGGATGGTATATTTTTTGATAATAACGATAATTGAAGCACCGTGCGAGTACAACAAAAGCAGCCATTAACGTCGCAAACGAGAACATTGTTGGGTAGGGTGCAGAGCTACTTGGGCACTTGCTTGATTCACTTTGGCATGGGCAGTTTTTCTCGGCCGAATTCTGAAACTTTGCAACAAGAAGCACTTTAACACAACGCATATTGTGGCCGAATATGAGCTCAATAGCTTAAAAAAACCACTGCCGAAGTGAATCAAAAGTGCCAAGAATAGAATCCGGCTCCCTGCGTTGAACGGAGTCGACGGAATAGAGAATACAGCGTGGGCAGTAATGCTACAGCAAGGTACTTGCAGGCATGCGAAATGTTCACTTGATTGTTGCGTTCCCCTCGCGCACTTCCACACGCAATTAAAAGCGAGGTTGCCGTTTCTCCTACCAAATTGAGTGCTTCAATTTCCAAAGCGCTTTCTACATCTTCGCCAAGCGATAAGTTAGACAAAAACGGCAACAGAATGATTCACTACCGACTCCGTGTGCCGAAGGCATCCGATTGCAGTATAGTAGCGAATATTATTTACATTTCGACTACGCTAGAGTGGCATTCGTTTTTGAGCGCGCTCATTGACTGGAAATACACCCGGCGGATTGATTCAGTGAACGCGAAATCCGTACATTCAGTTGAATGCATTCAGTGATTGAATGGGAACGCGTTCTTACGTGTCTGGTGTCTCTCAGTTGAGAGTGGATTGATTCTCTCTCCGCTCTGTGAGTCTTTTAATTTTCGGGTTATCTCATTCGTTCGTGATTCGTCGGGATTGCGCTCACCCTAGTATCGTTCGGCTGTCACTGACCTGTCGGTGACAGCAGATACTTTGCTATTTTAATCGATAGCATTGGGGTGAGTGAGCGAATTTCTCCCTGCGAGTACCACAGAACGTGCAACGTTATAGACAGAGCAGATCGTTCCGACACACTGTGTTGATCGGTTGTCTTCGTACACGCGTTCGAGTTAAACCAGGTGTTTTTCCGAGTTTTTCGCGGTTTTCGCGATCGAAACGCGTGTGTATCTGTGGTTGCGGTGGTGAAGAATAAGTACATATTGAAGGTTTGGTGAAAATCGGTGTTGAAACGGTCGAAAACAGTGATAAAAAGTGGCACCCACGGGCTTTGAAACGGCCAAACAAATCGCCGTCAGCCGGCTTCCCGGCCGTTCGCATTCAGCATTCAGTGGTGCACAGTGTGCTTGATTTGTTCTTCGCTGAAAAAAAAAAGTGTCGAAAGTTTGGGAAATTAGTGGTATTGAGAAAGTGAGCGATTCTCATCAGGGTTTCACTACAGTAGTCTCCAGTAGTGTCTACAGTGCGGCACAAAATTTTGGGAACACCTGGGCATCAGTCTCTACGTCCGAGGATAAAATAAGGTAGGATCTTTCCTTTTATTTTTTCATCGCCAATTGGGGTAGGTAACGGGTGACCGTTGCCAGTGGAAGTGTCTTCCACATAAAACAACATGGCGGCCGCTAGTAGCGGCGACCCAGGGGGGTCCGCCAAACGTAGATTGCCAGAATATATGGATCCAACGAACCAATTTGGCGAATTGACGTTCCTCCAGCTGTCTGGAAAAAACGGAACTCCACTTCCGATCAACCCGTACATTACCGGGAAATCGGTAGAGGCATGTGCCAGCGGTCCAATTGAGAGTGCGAAGACCGAAGCACAGGGAACAAAATACACTCTAAGTGTGAAGCTCCCTCGTGCCTTAATTGCAAGGGTGATCATCGGCCAGCCAACCGCCAGTGTCCGGTGTATACAAAGGAAGTGCAAGTGATTAAGATTAAAGTGAACGAAAACCTGAGTTTCCCAGAGGCCAGAAAACGCGTAGAGCAACAAGCTGGTAGCTTCGCCCAGGTAGCGGCCCAACAGAGCGTTTTTGAGAGGAAGCTGAAGGAGCTGGAAGCGGCCATGCTCCAAAAAGATAAAGAAATCGCCAGATTACAGGAAGAGAACAAAAAGAAAGAGGAGATGATCGAGCAGATGATGGCTTTCATCAAGCAGGTCAAGCAGCAGTCTAACCCAGAAAGAGTGCATCATGTGAGCGAAACCGTCGTCGTTGAGAAGCCCCGCCACAGCCGAGAACAACGAGTGGTCCAGTCGACGGCTGGCCCGATGACACGCTCAAGGAACAACTCCCCGGCCGTTCAGGAGACCAAACGCGGAAGACCTCCAAAATTCGTCTACCCTAAACCAGCCTCCTCGCCAGACATCAGCCCGCCCCCAAAGAAGACCGCACCCACTACCCATGACCTGACTCAAATGGAGTATTCCGGCGAAGAGTCTGAGGTATCGGAGACACCTCCTAACCAGCGTCTTCGATAATCCCACTCTCGAACAACGTTCGGAAAACAACGATGACCCTCGCACGAACACGGACAATGAGACTTTTCGGTTCGGAAGTAGGGAAAGTGTAGTACCTCTTCCGACGCAAGTACGGCAGGCTGAAGGAGTCATCCGGGACGTCTTACCCCAACCCGTTGATGACGAGTTCACCTCCGTAGCCGACGGATCCAACGACTATACCACGACACTACAAACTCAATCGGCATCAACATCAAGCAACAGCATCGAATCCAACCACCGACTCACCGACGATACTACACAAAGTCTTTCCCCAGTGCCGGCTATTGCCGGTGTTTCTGGAAGCAGTCGTGTAGTAGTTTCGGCAATGGCTGGCACTGTGGGGCAAGACGTCCCACAGGTCAGTCCTATCTATTATCAACCGCAAACAGGTACTGCCGCGCCTGTTATTTTTTCAGATCCCAACCAAACGACACCAACCGTAGCAACACCTGATCAGTCTACTCCAACATCAACCAATCGCCTCGCCATCAACAACCACCCCGAAGAAACTACACAAAGTCTTTCCCCAGTGCCGGCTATTGCCGGTGTTTCTGGAAGCAATCGTGTAGTAGTTTCGGCAATGGCTGGCACTGTGGGACAAGACGTCCCACAGGTCAGTTCTCGATTATCCCTACCACAAACTGGTACTGCCGCGTCTGCAATATTTTCAGACACCCACCAAACCACACCAACCGCTGCAAATCCCAATCGACATCAACCAGCACCAACCAACAACCTCGTTTTCAACAACCACCTCACCGACGATACTACACAAACTCTTTCCCCAGTGCCGGCTGTTGCCGGTGTTTCTGGAAGCAATCGTGTAGTAGTTTCGGCAATGGCTGGCACTGTGGGACAAGACGTCCCACAGGTCAGTCTTTTTAAATTCCCTTCCCAAACGGTTGCTGCTGCGCCTGATTATCTTTCAGGGTACGCCGCATCACCACCATCTCCCGGAGAAGGCCCTTCGAGAGTTCATCGCAGAAACATTACACAAAGCGCTTCCCCAGTGCCGGCTGTTGTCGGTATTGGCAGAACTAGTGTAATGGTTTCGACAGCAGCTGGCACTGTGGGACAAAGCGTCCCACAGGCAAGTGACAGTTTGGTTCTTTCGTCGTCAGAGGCTACCGCACTCCCTCTTTCTCCGACAACAGACACGCCGACCAGAAGAACATCAACCTCATCATCCACCACACGATCAGCTACGGATAGTCGCTCTGGTGGCTGTTTCGCTCTCCAGTGGAATATCCGTGGTCTACGCGCCAACATCAGCGAGCTAAAGCTTCTCATCTCCGACCTCGAACCGTGCGTCGTAGCTTTGCAGGAGACTAAGGTGAACCAGACGGTTGTTCCGCCAGACTTCGTTGGCAGAAACTACACGTTGCTGCTACAGTCGACGAACGCCAACTACTGGCAACATGGTGTCGGCCTTGCCATCCGGGAAGGCATACCGTTCGAACGCATCTAAATCGATACCTCTCTGCATCTCGTTGCTGCTCGCCTTCACGCGCCGATCCAGGCAACTGTTGTGTCGATATACGTTCCGCCTAGTTCAGCTCAGTGCCAGACCGCACTGGATGAATTATTCGACCAGCTGGAAGGTCCGATTTTACTCCTCGGGGACTTCAACGCTCATCACATCGCATGGGGATCGCACCAATCAAGCGCGCTAGGGCGATTCATAGCCGAAACAACCCTGACGAAGCGAATGGTGATCTTGAATGACGGCTCAGCTACCCGCATCGACCCAGCTTCGGGTAACACTTCGGCGATCGATGTGACCATCTGCACAGAAAGTCTGGCTCGGAGGTTCACCTGGCGAACCTTAACAGACACGCACGGTAGCGATCACTTCCCGATTGCAGTATCCATACCTGGGTGGTCGAATCAGCAAACAACGCGACGAAAATGGCTGTACGATCGGGCTGATTGGGAGCTATACGAACGGATTACAGCAGAAACCATCCGCCCAGAGGTCGAGTGGAATGTAGGAAGCTTCACCGAAAAACTAATTGAAGCAGCGTCTAAGTCCATCCCGCGGACTAGTGGCCGAATCGGTCCGAAAGCGGTACCATGGTGGTGCCCCGAGGCAAAGGCGGCAATTCGTCGACGACGAAAATGTCTTCGGTCACTTCGACGTTTACAGCAGGTAAATCCAGATCAACCCGAAGCGTTGGCGGAATTTCAAGCAGCGAAAGCGGAGGCGCGAAAGGCGATTAAAGAAGCGAAGGAGAAATCGTGGGAAAACTTCTTAGGGAAGATCTCCCCGCACAGTACAACGACCGAACTGTGGCGCACGTTTAACACCTTGCGTGGAAATCGGCAGAAACGCTCAGTTATCCTCAAACGGCCTAACGGTTTCACGGACAACCCCGAAGGAGTAGCGGAAGAACTAGCGACGTACTACGGCGAAAGATCGGCGACGTCCAGCTACCCTCCATCGTTTCGGATGGCGAAAATGGCAGCTGAGAGAGAGTCCATAGATGTTTCGTCTAATACCGGCGACGCGTACAACGTTGACATCACCCTAGCCGAACTTCTGTGGGCTCTCGACAAAGGGCGAGGTGCCTCGACAGGTACCGATGGGATAGGGTACCCGCTGCTTCAACGTCTTCCCGTGTCCGTAAAATTTGTACTGCTGGAGCTGCTGAACAAGATCTGGCGCAACGGTGAGTTTCCTGCCAGCTGGCGGAACGCTCTCGTTGTCCCGATTCCAAAATCGAACTGCCAAGATTCCGGTCCTGCTGCCTTCCGTCCTATCTCGCTTACCAGTTGTATGGCGAAGACACTCGAGCGAATTATAAACCGTCGTCTAATCACGGAGCTGGAGTCGAACGGACGACTTGACAAGCGTCAGCACGCTTTTCGTGTGGGACGCGGCACAGACACTTACTTCGCCGAGCTCGAGAAGTCTGTACCGAACGCCGACGAGCACTGTTTGATAGCATCTCTGGATTTGTCGAAGGCATATGACACCACCTGGCGACACGGTATACTTCGCTCCCTGAAATCATGGCGGATACGTGGTCGGATGATGAATCTTCTGCAGAGTTTCCTCTCGGAGCGAACGTTTCAGGTGTCGTTGGGTGGTTACACGTCCAGAGAACAAAAGCTGGAAAATGGTGTGCCGCAGGGATCAGTGTTATCCGTAACGCTGTTCTTGGTGGCGATCCAGCCTATCTTCCGGGTATTGCCGAATGGGGTCGACATACTCTTATACGCCGACGATATCCTCCTCATCGTTAAAAGAGCTAAAAACGAAGGGCTACACACGAAATTACAGGCCGCCGTGAAGGCTGTCTATAAGTGGGCGAATAGTGTTGGATTTGCCATGTCTGCTGCCAAGTCGCATGTATTCTACTGCAGCCCGAATGCGCGTCGGGAGCCTGCGCGGAACATCATGGTTGAACAAGTCTCCATCCCGAAAACCAACCGGCTGAGGGTTTTAGGGGTCACTCTGGACCGTACCTTAACATTCAAACCGCATTGCAAAATGGCCAAGAAAGCATGTGAGTCACGGCTGAGAATACTCCAAATGATCGGAGCAAAACTACCGCGAGGCAATCGGACAAGTGTACTACAAGTCGGATCGGCGTTGGTAACAGCAAAACTGACGTACGGTATCGGATTGGTGAGCCGAGGAGGTCCAGCAACATTGCAGACCCTCGCTCCGGCTTATAACAAAATGGTTCGGTTTGCTTCTGGAGCGTTTGTCACCAGCCCGATAATTTCGGTCATGGCCGAAGCGGGAACCCTACCATTTGAACTGCTAGCGGTTCAGTGTGTAGCGAGGATAGCAATCCGTATTCTGACGAAGAACAGTTGTAACAACACTCTTCCCTTGATTCGACGCGCTTCGGAACGTTTGGAGGAACTAACCGACGCAGCACTCCCTGCTGTCGGTCACCTTGAGAGACAGGGCGATCGTGCTTGGAATGAACGGAAACCTTCGATTGTGTGGGACGTGAAGAGAAATATTCGAGCCGGTGACCCTCCGGAGAAAGTCCGCCCAGTCGTCCAACAACTTCTGTCGACACGCTTCCGCAACTCGACCGTCGTCTACACTGACGGTTCAAAGCGTGAAGACACGGTAGGAGCCGCTTTTTATAACAACGGCATCTCCGGAACCTTTAGTCTACCGAAGGAGTGCAGCGTTTTCTCTGCAGAAGCGTATGCGATCAAGAAAGCGGTTTCAATTCCAAACATTCGGAACGAGGTGGTGATCCTAACGGATTCGGCGAGTTGCCTGCAGGCCCTAGAGGCCGGATCTTCAAAGCACCCGTGGATTCAGGAGGTTGAAAACATAGTGCGAAACAAAAACGTTCGGTTTTGTTGGATCCCGGGACATGCTGGCATAACCGGAAATAATGAAGCCGACCGCTTGGCCAACGAAGCTCGACAACAACCGGCTATCGACATCCCTATCCCCGGCGAAGATGTACTGAGAGCGACGAAAGCAGCCATACGGCGCCGATGGGATTGCCAATGGTTTAGAATAAGAGATAACAAGTTGAGAGAAATCAAGCACGATACCAAGAGATGGACAGAACGTGGCAATGCTGCCGACCAACGCGTGCTAACGAGGTTGAGAATCGGCCACACCCGGTTCACACACACTTTTCTTTTGAAAAGGGAATCTCCGCCTACTTGCGAGTGTTGTGGAACCACAATTGATGTGCGGCATCTTAGTCTGCACTGCAGGAAGTTTGATCACGAAAGAAGACGATACGGCATCGATATGCTAAGCTTGAAAGAAGCCCTCGATGACAATCTAGAGAGAACAACGAGGCTGTTGAAGTATCTACACGAAACAGGATTGTACAAGACATTGTGAACATGGAAAATGAATATCGTCATGTAAATTAGATTGAACATCTTTCACCGACACGAATGCACCCTTCTGGTGTAAAGT
Source organism: Aedes aegypti (assembly GCF_002204515.2). NCBI lineage: Eukaryota > Metazoa > Arthropoda > Insecta > Diptera > Culicidae > Aedes > Aedes aegypti. The sequence goes on from NC_035109.1 coordinate 71,730,480, forward strand.
GTCATTAATAAAAAAAAAAAAAAAAGTTATAGACAGAAATAAAGCAGCAGACCCGTCGGTTCCAGAAGAAAAAGCGCAGCCTGGAGGAGACGGAATGCGAAAAAATAGAGCTGTTGCATCGCACCCAAAAACGCGAAAGATCTATCAAACAACTCAACGCATCCTTGAGAGCCATTGTGCCGCGAACCGAAATGTGCTGGGATAAAGATGGGAAAATTTTGTCGGACGAACGCGTGGTGATCGAAAGATACAACGAACACTTGAATGACGCTGAGAGCACAGGTGCGGATGTTCAAGGCAGCAGGCGAAATGACTACGTCGGAAAATTGAACAACAGCAACCAACCAGCTCCCACTTTAAGGGAGGTTAAGGACGCCGTTCAACTGCTCAAGTTTAACAAGGCAGCTGGGAAGGATGATATCGGAGCGGAACTCATTAAGATGGTCCCGAAGAAGTTGATAGCTTGTCTGTATCGGCTGATAGCCAGAATCTGGGAGACAGAATAGCTAACGGAGGAGTGGAAGCAAGGGGTTATATGCTCTATCTAATAACTATCGTGAATCCTTTGTAAACCTTTTGAAAAAATGCTTGGAAAAATATTGAAAGAAATTCTTAAGGAAACTCTCACAGGCATCGTTGTAAGCATTATTGTGAGTTTCCCCCAATGGTCCCTTTGTATGCGCTATGGTAATTTTTATCGAACAATTTTTCAAGAGATGTCTTATGTGTCGTTTTTCTAATGCATTTACAAGACTTATTACAATGTGGAAGTGCTTAAGACACAATAAGCAGAGAAGCAGGCCCTATCCCAGTGGGGACGTAATGCCAAAAAGAAGAAGATAATGGAAATTCTGAAGAAATAGCCTCAAGAATCTAGGACACAATCTTGTAGAAGCCGTGTATGGAAACCGTTAGAGAATTCACAGTAAAATTCTTGGGAAATTGCATAAAATATTTTCACAGATTTGTTCAAGAAATTCCAGGATTATTTCTTAGCATTATCTGTAAAATAAGATACAGATAAACTATTAAAAATCAACGATAAGTCTAGATATTTGTTGAAGGAATTTTTTTTTTCTCGGAAATATTACGGCAGTATGCAATAAGGAAAATCTAGCGGATTTTCTATAAAAATATCAAGAAGAATGCTTGAAAGGTTTCTAGAACGATTTTTGGAGCAATCCATTGCAAATATTCTAGAGAAACTAATAACGAAAATCTCATCAAAATAAACGTTATTTGACATTCAAGAAACATCTGTACAAATTTTGCAGAAGCATTTGGAGTAATCCCTGCATACGTTCTTGTTATTTTTTTATCTACAGGAAGCCCTGGAGGAATTATTTTGGGGAGTTTCTTGAGAAATTGTAAAATAAATATATTAAATTTTCATAAAACTCAGTGGAAGGATTCCTGCAGGAATATCAGATGGAATTCTCGAACCCTTCTTGGAAATCGACCAGAATCTTGAAAATATCCCAAGAGTGACGTTTTGTGTATTTTTATTTTTGAATTGAATGAAAAAGTCCTTGAAAAAAAATCCGTAAAGAGAGATTCTGGAGAAATCCGTAAAAGATTTTTAGATGAAAAAGCTTCAGTCACTGGATTTGTTTATGATGGAACCTTTAGGAAAGGCATAGACAAACATTGGGAGCAATCCATGGAAGAATCTGTGGAAAATTTCCCGAAGTAATTCTTTAACGAATAAAAAGTAGGTTTGAATCAAAATCAGGAGAAATTCCTGAAGAAAAGTTCAGAAGTATCACGCCCACTCTGTAAAACACTTCTGTGAAGTATTTAAAACGAACTCCATGGAAAACTTTATGGACATAAACATGGTGCTAAGAATCCTAGGTTTTCTGGGCAAATATTAGAACAATTTCTTCAAGGAACTCCAAAAAAAAATCTTGTTGGAACTACTGTTAAGTTTAGGAAATATATCAAGGTATGCATTGGATAATCTGGAGGAATATCTGTAGGAGTTCTCAAAACGAATCACTGGAGAAGTTTTCAGCAGACTTAATTAATAAATCTTTAGAAAAATTCCTTGTAGTACTTTGAAACCGTTTCTGAATTACTTTTGGTTGATTGTATAAAACGATGTCATATAAAACCTGAAAGTATATCAGTAGTTAATAATTCAAAACTTCGAAAAATGTATCAATCATGCTGTTACAATAGCGGTGGAAGTGCCTAAACAATACATGAGCAGGCATGCAATGCTATATTAACAAGAGAAAAGAATATTTAAAGTAAGATAATATTGAGTTAAAATTATGAACAAAATGTCTCAAGCTATTAGGGAAACATGTTACCTAATAAAACTTAACATCACGAATAGAATACTTGTTATCTTTGTAGTAGATTCCCTTACTTTCAGCCAGTTGTTTAAATTTGTTTTAAATTCTTAACAAAATGAAACAAAAAACAAAATCAACAATCTACTGGCAACGTCTTGAGCCGAACTGGTTCCGACACCTTGCTGCCAATAACACACATCTCGCAAACGACCAAAAGTTTTCCCATTTTTCTTCGACTGCGTCCTTTTCATGTTTTACCTTTTGTTACCAAAGGCCAGGTCCAAGTCGAATAACTCAGTTTTCCCGGATCGAGTTGGGGGAAAGTTGATTAAGATGCCACATCAAAAATTCGCTAAACATTTACATATCTCTATTTCAGTTTGAAAATTTTCAACATATGTGGTAGAATTCCATTGCAAATGACAAGGCGTTTTCCACAATGGAATGATTAAGAACAAGTCAGAATATTGATGTTTGATGAGTAAGTACACACCAGTAAGCTGTGAATTACAGAGCTTCCCTTGAGGAAAGTTCATTCCTCTAGGAGTGCTTTTAAGCTTCAATCTGATTTATGCTGTGGGAGCATTTTGAATCATCTTCCCCTGTCCACCTCAGCCCGGAGGCTGATCTGTGTTCACCGTTATAAAAATTGATTCCTTCCGGGAAACTTTGGTCAACATTAGATAAACTCCCAACAGTTGACTTGCTGTTGACCTCCATTTGAACCCTCGAGCTCAAGCAGCAGCAGCATCAGTAGTTGAGGAAAATTTATCGTAAAAAAAAACTTTCAACTATACCCGGAGCACAGTTTAGAGTGTGCCAAGTGCACCCCAAAGTTGCTGCGAGGAACCAACTGTGAAAAATGGAACTCTGCGAAAGCTCGAGAGTCGGTCACTGCCGATAGAATTGTGTCGCCTGCCGTCTGCCATTAACCCGGAAAAACTGCTCGGTTGAGGGTCAAAAACAACGCGAAGCTTCCAGCAGAGACTCAACTCAGACCCAAAGTGTGTGGAATGCAATTTTCGGACAATTTCCTGTGCAGCTCGGACTAATTGGATGCCGTTGCTGAGTTTTGAAGCTGGATTCGAAATGAACAAAAAAATAGTGGAATAATCTACTTAAAAGGAATACTGTCGGTTTGTGTTTGAGTTTGAAATACTAAAAAGAATGCACTGGAAACCTATGAAGACATTTGCATAATCAATCAGACTACCATGTTTCATAGGAATTTTACCAAGCCTTGGCAGGTCATGAAAGCATAACTGTGGGAGGGACATTTCGCATGAAGACGTTTTTCGTAAGGACGTTTGGCATAATGAGAATTATATGTCTTCTTGAAAATGCTACCAGTTCCTCCTTATGCGAAACGTCTTTTTCGCCAAACGTCCGTTGGCAAAATGTGTCGGTTCGTCAATCCATATGAAACACTTATGTTTTCATGGACAGTTAAGTCAACCCTTGATTTCCCGCATGAATTTATTACTTTTCGATGGGAAACCCAGAAAAAAAACATCCCGAAAGCAAAGGCTGCGGGAAAACGCTGAGCCATAATTAAACGTCAGCTTTTGAGTGCTCCAGGCCAGGGAGCGATTGGCGGTGTCAGCCAGTGGAGGCCCTAAATGAAATTAAAAGTTTACCTCTGGCAATGCGGCTCTGCAAAACTACGATTTTTCCGGTGACCGGAAGAGCACTGTTGACATAATGGTTACGGACCGGCGAATATTGAAGACGGCAAATTTACGCAATTCGGTGGGAAAAGTTTGCTGAAATTTATTGGAATAATTCAAGATAGTTATTCTGGCTCTTACTTTTCTTAACACTATTTTACATGCATTTCTCAACACACAATATTACTATTTATTTTATGCTTTGTTATTTTCTTGTACTTAGGTCGGTTTCACCGGTCGCGGTCTATTCCAAATTCTGACAGTTAAATAGACCAAACCAAAATTTTACATTTCCACCGGGGCGCTCTAAATTTCATTTTAGAACAGTTCCGTTCCAAATAAAATAATACTGTCATACGCTTTGTTTTATTTCATGCAAAGTTTGGAACGGGAGCCCGTCTGTTCCAAATTGCTTGACAGCAGTGTTTTGTTTTCATTTTGCATTCATTCTTGCAAAAATTAAGTTCTCCTGGATGTTTTATTTGTTTGATCGGATTTTATTATCTACTGGAATACCTATAGAGTGATCAGGAATGCTTCCTTCAATTCCGTATCGATAGTGTCACGGGTATTGTTCCGATTCGCGTGTGCTGGTATTGTACGGAGATTTCCAGATTGGACACGGCGGTTCTAAACCGCCGTTCCTCAAATCGCCGTCCAAATCGTCGGTCGATGAAAGAGAGAGATGTATTCGAAATCGACTGACTCTCTGACATTTTTGTATACACCGTTGCCGTTGGTGCAACACGTACGTGAGATTGCCTTTTCACTACCGCGATTTTTGTGTGGTTTGTTTTGATTCCTTTTGACAATTTTTTTATGTTGCTTATGCTACGAGCTGGAGGGAAGCATATTTGGAGGGGCGTTTTGATGCATATTTGGAAAATTTTATTTTGGTAAAGTTTTCAATTACTTAAATTTCAATCAAATATTTAGAAATGTGTTCGAAACTGGACTTCAATGTAATGGTTATATCTAGAATCGTCTATTCACAGATGTTTTATGTGAATTATGAGTAACTGCGAGCCACAATCCTATTGAATTAGATGATATTCATACCGCCTGAATGTATTGGAGTGCCCCTTGAAATTTACCGCTGATTTCAAACCAGCTGAAGCAATATCCCTTCAAATCCATCTTCCAAGAAAATTCACAATAATTTCAACCGAAAAAAGATCGCAAACATCGGCATGGAAGTAGCTTCCCATGTATCGGATTACATCAGAACAACGGTGGTGCATCATTCCAAGCTGCTATTCAATAGCAAAAGGAGATTCGCGAAGTGATGAGAGATTGGGTTACAATGTCGATGCCATCCAATTACCCACTGAACCACTGACATCAAGTTGCAGCTAGTTCGGGAACCGAAACGGTAACAAATTTCTGGTTTATGATTTTTGATTGTGGCTATCATTGGCTAGTGAAAAAGGCCTCCTGAAGGTAGGTACTGCTACAGTTACATTACCCTTGGCCTCAGATTATTTCTTCCCGGAACCACCTTACGGCATTTCTTCGGGGAGGGGCCAGTGCATATTGCACTTAACACATGTAGCAGAAATAATTCTCTCTCTCCCACTAACCTATAAATTTTTCTCTCTAAATGAAATTTCGGCAGATGTCCTAAAGTAATTCACCCGAAAAATTCTTCCAATAGTTCCTTCAAGGATCCCTTAGGGGATTTCTCCAGTGATTCTTCCAGGATTTAACAAGGTATTCAGGGTTTCTCCAAGAATTTCTCAAGGGGTTTCTTTCATAAATTTCACAACAAATTTCTCTACAAGAACTTCTACGAAGATTTCTCCATAAATTACTCCAAGGATTTCTCCAGACATTTTTCCAGGCGTTCTAACAGAAACTGATTCAGGATTTTCTTAAGGAATTCTTGCAGTGATTTGTCTATAAATATACACACAATCAAACCTCCATGAGTCGATATCGCAAGGGACCATCGACTCATGGAGGTATAGAGTAATAGAACAGAAATTACTTGGAAAGCTGTTTGAGGGGTATGATGGTCCCATGATTTCTTCTTTTGAGTATGGTTCCATGAGTCGATATCGAGTCTCATGGAGGTTCCACTGTATCAGAAATAAATTCCTCCAGAGCTTTCTTCAGACACTCCTGCAGGGATTCCTGCTTGAACTTCTTAAAAAATATCTCAAGGGATCTCTTTTACAGTTCTTCTATGTATCCTCCAGAAGCTACTCCAGAGTTTCGAACAAAAATTTCCTCATGATTGCTCCAGGAATTTATCAAGGGATTTTTAAAGAATTCCTTGAAAAATTCCTCCAGAAATAATTTATATAGTCTTCCAATAATTCCTAAAGGTATTACTCCTATGATTTCTCCATAGATTTCTACAGGGATTGAAACAGTAATTCCTCCAGAACTTCGATCAGAAACTTTGACAAAGATTCCTCTATGGACGTCTCAAGATATTCCTTCAAAAATTTCTCAAGGGATTCCTCTTACAACTCCTTCAGGTAATCTTCATTCTCCAGAACTTTCCTCAGAAACACCTGCAGGGATTCCTCCAGAGACTTCTCTTTCTAACATTTCCTAAGGGATCCCCCCTATAATTATTTCAAGGATTCTTCTATGCATCCTGCTAAAACTATTCCAGAGTTTTAAACAGGGATTTCCTCAGGATTGCTCCAAGAATTTCACCAGGTTTTTTCAAGAATATCTCGAAAAATCCCTCCACAAATAATTTTCATATTCTTCCAAGAATTATTTTCAGGATTTCTCCAAAGATTTCTTCAGGGATTCCAACAGTAATTGGTCCATAAATTCAATTAGAAATTCCTGTAGTATTTCATAAGAGATTCCTATTACAATTGCCCCCGGTATTCTTCGCAGATTCCTCCAGAAACTCTTACATGGCTTCTTTCAGGAATTTCTCAAGAAATTTCTTGAAGGACCGCTCCAGGAATTTCTCAAGTGATTTTTTCAGAAATTTCACCAGAAATTTCAACATTCTTCCTTGAATTTCCGCAAGGATTTCTCCAGAAATTCCTTCAACCATACCTCCGGGGATTTCATCAGAGATTACAACAGTAGTTCTTCCAGAACTTTCATCAGGAATTCCGGCAAAGATTCCTCCAGGACCGTCTCAAGGGTTTCCTTCAAAATTTTCTCATGGAATTCCTCTTCTAATCCTTCCAGGTAATCTTCATTCTCCAGAACTTTAATCTGAACACCTACAGGGATTCCTCCAGAAACTTCTCCTTCAAAAATGTCCTAAGGGAATTATAAGATCTTCCAAGAATTTTTCTACATATCCTCCGGAAACTAGTCAACAGATTTAAACAGGGATTTCCTCAGGATTGCTTCAAAAATTTCTCCAGGGTTTTTTTTTTGAAAAATTCCTCCAGGGATTAAAACAGTAAATTCTCCAGAAGTTTCTTTTGTAATTCCGGAAGAGATTCTTCCAGGAACGTTGTAAAGGATTCCTTAAAATATTGCTCAAGGGATTCCTCTTACAATATCTCCAAGTATTCTTCCATGTACCCTCCAGAAACTCCTGTAGAGATTTCTACAGGAATTTCTTCAGGTTTTATTTAAGGAATTTCTCAAGAAACTCTTACATGGATGCTTTCAGGATTTTCCCAATATATTCCAGGAATTATTTAGGAGATTTTTTAGGAAATCTACCTGGAACTTCAACTTCATCCAGGGGTTGCTCGATAAATTCCTCCAGAAATAACTTTGAAGCTTTAAACCATTGCCCAGATTTCCCAGACATTCCTCCAAATGTTTGTTTATAAATTCCTCCTGAAATTGCTTCAAAGATTTCTCCAGGAACTTCTGCCGAGATTTATCCATGAATTCTTCCAGAAATTTCCCAATGAATTCAAAGATTTCTCCAGAGATTTCTTCGAAGATTCCTCCAGAAAATTCTCCAAATATTTCTCAATGAATTCCTCCAAGGAATCTTTCAGAAATTATTGTATGTATTGTTCCAGATATTACTTCAGGATTTCGAACTTCCAGAAATAACTTCAAAGTTTAAAACAATCTGCAGATTTTTCCAAAAATTGCTCTAAATATTCCTCTAGGAATTCCTCTAAGGATTCCTTCAGGTATATCTCCAGAAATACTTCCAGAGATTCCAACAGTTATTCCTCCAGAACATTCTTCAGTAACATCCTCAAGGAAATTCATCTTTAACATTTATCTAGGGATTTTTCTATGCATCCTCCAGAAACTACTCCAGAGATTTGAACAGGTATTTTCTCAAGATTGCTCCAGAAATCTATCAAGGGATTTTTTCAGGAATTCCTCGAAAAAATTCTCCAGTAATAATTTTCATATTCTTCCAAGAATTCCTCCAGGTATTACTCCTATGGTTTCTCCAAATTTCCACAGAGATTCCAATAGTATTGCCTCCAGAACTTTGATCAGGGATTTCGACAAAGAATCCTCCATGGACGTCTCAAGGTATTCCTTCAAAAATTTCTCAAGGGATTCCTCTTACAATTCCTCCAGGAATTCTTCATTCTCCAGAACTTGCTTCAGTAACACCTGCAGGGATTCATCCAGAAACTTCTTCTTCAAATATTTCCTAAGGGATCCCTAAAATTCCTCCAGAGATTCTTCTGTGTATCCTGCTAAAAAAGGGATTAAAACAGAGCTTTTCTCAAGGTTGCTCCAAGAATTTTTCCAGGGTTTTTTTTTTGCAGGAATTTCTTGAAAAAATCTTCCAGAAATATTTTTTATATTCTTCGAAGAATTAAAGGATTTCTCCAGAAATTTTGCATGACTTCTTTCGGGAATTTCTCAAGAAATTCCTTGAAGGTTCGCTCCAGGATTTTTTTAGGGGATTTTTCTTAGGAAATTCACCTGGAACTTCAAGTTTATCCAGGGATTGCTCGAAAAATTAAAAAATAACTTCAAAGTTTTAAGCCATTTCAAAGATTTCCCAGACCTTCCTCCAAAACGAAGAAAAAAATGTTTCTCTAGAAATTGCTCCAGATCTTCGTTCAAGGATTTCTTCGGGAATTTCTACAAAGATTACTCCATGAATTCTTCCAAAAAATTCCCTAGGAATCCTTTCAGTGATTTCTCCAGGTATTTCTATAATAATTTGTTCAGATTCTCAGGTATTCCTCTTTAAATTTCTCCAGGAAATTTTTCAGAAATTCCCCCATGTATTCCTTCAGAGATTTCTTCAGGGTTTCGAACAGTTATTTTCCCAGAACTTTCTTCAGAAGCTCCTGTAATTATTCAACTTCTACATTCTTCCATGAATTTCCTCCAGAAATTCTTTCAAGGATTCCTCCGGAGATTTCTCCCGGGATTCCACTAGTAATTCCTGTTGGCCAAATCAAATAAAACAGGTATTACATTATTTATTGCTTACTATTTTACAAACGGGAACAGAATGACAATTCTTTTTATTTTTCCTCAATTTCGTCACCCTGCTTGCTTCGATTTCAAATTTCAAACATTTTCCAGAGCCACTATTTCTTGCATATACCAACAATTCGTCCAGAACTTTCATCGGGAATTCCTGCAGAGATTCCTCCAGAAACTTGTTAAAAGATTCCTTCCAAAATGTTTCAAGGGATTTCTCTTACTTTTACTCATGGCATTCATCCATGTATCTTTAAGGACTCCTCCAGATATTTCTTCAGTAATTTTTCTCAGAATTTCCTCATGGGATTTCTCCAGGCACTCATACAGGGATACATTCATTAATTTATCATTGGTTTCCTACAAGAAGATTTTTGCTATGGATCCCTCCAGTTTTATCAAGAAATTTCACAAGAGATTTCTCCAAAAATTTCTTGAGGTGCTTGTTCTAAAAACATTTCTTAAAATAATTCTTCAGAAAAATTTTATGAATATTTTCGAAGAATTTCTACAGTAATTCCTCAAGATATACCTCCAGCGACGCCCTCAAGAATTCCTTCAAAAAATCTTCAGCAATTTTCTCAGGTAATCGCCAGGTAGTTTTTTAGGTATAATTATAATATATCAGAAACCAAAAACTCTTCATTGATTCTCATGAATAAATTCCAAGAGGAATTCTTAGACAAGATTCAAGTGGAGGTCCGGGAAAGAAATTTTTGATTGGAGTTCTAGAAGAAATTCTGAGAAAGACCGTTCTCATGAGGAATCATTGAATTGCTGGTGAAACTCTTGGAGAAATCCCTGGGGTAATGCTTGGAGGATTCTCCGCAGGTATTCCTGGATGAATTTCTTAAAAATATCTGAATTTATTACTTGGTGAAATCTTTGTACAAATCCTTAAAGAAAATTCTGAAATCTTCTAAAAAAACTTAAAAGTTCTCAAAAATATATTTTACTTCTTGTCGAAAAAATCTTGAAGGAATTCCATAAGAACCTACATTAAGAATTCCAGAAAATTCTCAGAGAATCCCAGGAAGAGTTTCTGGTGAAATCCATGAGGAAATTTCCGAAAAATGTCAATCTGGAACCTATGGAGGATTAACTGAAATCCCTGCAGGATTTTTTGAAAAAAAATCTCCAAATCATCCAGCGGTGATATTTTCCGAGAGCAATCCGTTGAAAAAATCCTGAAGGAGTTTTTACAAGAATTCTGTTAAGGAATCTTGGAAATAATGCTAAATAATCCATTATCGAACCCCTGGGGTACACCTTTGAGATGTCTTGGAAAAATCCCTGAATAAATCTGTGGAAGAGCGTCTGGAAAAGTCTCTGGGGGTATCCTTTTTCGAAAATATCTGAACTATTTCATGGTGAATTTTTTGAAGAAATTCTCTGAAGGATTTTTGCTTTCTCTAGACGAGTTTTCGAAAAAATCATCGAAATAATTCCTATTGAAATATTCCTAAAGAAATTCGCTGAGAACTCCCTGAAGAAGCTTCTGGAGTAATTCCTGAGCAAATCCCAGAACAAATTTCTGAAAGAATTCCTGGAGGGGTTCCAAGAAAAATAACAGAAATAATTATTGAGGCATCTCATGGAGAATTCTCAAAGAATTTTCGGAGGAATCTGTCCAGGTGAAATTTTCGTAGGAATAACTGCAATGCTTGAATTATTTCGAGAAATCTGTATAAGTTTCTGAAGGAAATCTGCGGAGGAATCTTATGAAAATTCTTTGAAGAAATCTTTTGAAGAATTACTGGAGGTTTCTTTAGAAGAGTTTCTGGGAAACATCTGAAATATTTCATGGAAGAAACTTGTAAGGAAATCCTTGGAGAAATAAGTGTAATCCCTGGAAAATTTTTCTAAAATATCTTTGCATTATTACCTGTGGAAATGATATTAGAGAAATTCGTTTACAAATCCCAGAGCGAGCTCTTGGAGGAATTCCGCGTGGTTTTCCTGGAAAATATCTGAATTATTTCTTGAAGAAATCATTGAAGAAATCCTTGAATAACTGGAATACCCAGAGAAGTTCACGAAAACATTTTTTTTTTCTTCCCTGAGAAAATTCCAGGAGAAATCCTTGGAAGATCTTCTGAATAATTGGGGCCCAGATAGCCGTAGCGGTAAACGCGCAGCTATTCAGCAAGACCAAGCTGAGGGTCGTGGGTTCGAATCCCACCAGTCGAGGATCTTTTCGGGTTGGAAATTTTCTCGACATCCCTGGGCATTGAGTATCTTCGTACCTGCCACACGATATACGAATGCAAAAATGGTCATTGGCATAGTAAGCTCTCAGTTAATAACTGTGGAAGTACTTTTGTGAAGCGAAATTGGTGAACTCCCTGATGGAATCCTGGAGAATTTCCTGGAAAAATTTCTGAAGAAACCTGTGGAAGAATTCCGGAAGAAGTCGACAGGAATTCTTGGATACATTTCTGGAAATCTCTAAAAAAAAAATACTGAAATCATTGGCGGGGTTTTTGAAAGAATCTTTAAATTATTTCGCGGCGAAATTTCCCTATAGATTTTTTCCACGAGCTCACTGAAAACAAAAATCCTTTGAGGATTTTCTAGAAGAATTCCTGGAGAAATTGCTGGAGTAATTCCTGGAGGAATCCTTTTTAGAACCCTAGAGGAATATCTGTGGGAATCCTCGGAAGAATTCCAGATGAAATCTGTGGAGAAATTTCTGGAGATGTCTTTGCATATATTCTTGGAAGAATTTGTGGAAAGTATCTGAATTATTTCTTGGTGAAATCTCTAAAGAAATCCATCAAGGATACACTGGAGTACCCAAAGAAGTTTTCAAAAATATCTCTGCATTATTTCCTGACAATACACCCATAAAGAAAATCCTTGGAAAATTCCCGAAGATGCTTCTGGAGAAATTCCTGAGGGAATTGGTAAACAAAAAATATAGTGGAATCCTTTTAAGAAGTAATCCCTTGTGAAACTAGGAGAGATCTCTGGAGGAATTCGAAGAAAAAAAAATCTGGTAAATGTCAGAATTATTTCTAGGTGAAAACTTTGAAGAAACTACTGAAATCATTGGAGGAGTTAAAAATCCCTGAACTATTTCGTGGTGGAAGTTTCCTACAAATCCTTAATGAGATTTTTTTTTGAAATTGAATTTAGACCAAACTGCGGTGGAAGCGGGTGAAATTTGTTCTATTTTTGGTGGTCTATTTTTTTGGAACTGTTATACAAATGGACCAAAAAAATGGAGCACCGGTGAAAACGACCTTAGTATTCAAAATCTCTTTCTAGAATGAGTCGGATCAACCTTGACATTTAGCTCTATGAACCTCTATGCCTCTGCAGAGTTTACCCATTGTCGCATCCATGCAAAGGCCATCCAAAGTTTAGCACAATCCAATACATTTCAAGCCCTTTTTCTATCTAAGGGAATTTAACAGAATAAGTAATGCCTCCCCTCGGAGACCTACGAAAGCAAGGAAACCCCGAAAAACGAGTGAAACTATATTAACGCTCTGAAAATGGAAGGAAACTGAACGCACATAATGGGAAAAAAGTAACTGCGCAAAATTCCCCAAACTAAGCGGAAGGTTCAAGTAAACTACGAAAAAAGGTGCCTTTGATGGATAACGAATTTTCCTTATTAAATTCATCGCTGCCTCCGGAACCATCGCAGTGGAAATTTGTTTTCGCTTCTCGTCTGAATATTAATTGTTATTAAATGAGGTCGGCGAAAGATAAAATTTTCTCCGCTCCACCGGTCGGTTGATGTTCCGGGCAAACGAGCAAGTTGCCGGGTGCAAAACGTAATTTCATTCACTAATCAACCTGCACGTTCCAGAGACTCATTACAACTACTCCGGGTGCTGAATGTTCTTTTGCTTGGCTTAGGCGTGGGGCGTGGGCGGGGGAAAATGTGAGCAAAAGTTCAAACGAGCTTCCACTCTTTAATGAACACCTGTACCTACACTATAAAAAGTTTCCCAGTTTTATGTTGATTTCATTCATTTAACACCTCCACCCACTGCCATCCTATGGTCCGGTGCAGACTGCTAGACCGGTTCATCAGGAGGGAACTGCACGGCAATCAACGACTAAATCGCTCACAATACGGACTAATCTAACTAAGCACTAGGAATACTGCCCTATAAAACCAAAGCACCACCTAGGTTTGCCCTCGAGCCCCAATCGGTGATAGACTATTCGGGCAGTTCACGCTCGGGAAAACTTTACAGACATTTAGTCAACCACTCCCATTTTACATTCCAGTCGGAATGGCGCGGTTCAAAATAGCATCGAAAGTTTTCATCGGGCGGAAGATGAGGGACGACGGGGAGGCAGAACCACGGTGCTCGTAAAACCGTTATTTTCAAAAATAAATCTCCATCAAATCTTTGCTTGCTAGTCATTTTCTTTGGCTAAGATGCATGTCTGAAATGAAATTGAACGTTTTAAAAGTGAAAAGCCGAGTTGGTTTAAAGCGGAACATGTAGAATTTCGTCTGCAAAACACGTACACACTTAAACGGATTCACCGAGAACCCAACGGCTGATATCTCGGTAATAATTTGACGATTCTTGGTAAAACTTTTACCGAGATCTCGGTAAACGTTTACCGAATCTCGGTAACGTTCGCCGAGATCTCGGCAAAAAATTTGTATTGCCGAGATCTTGGTAAAATGAGTACCGAGATTCGTCATTGAAAATTACAGAATTCTCAGCTGTTGGGTTCTCGGCGAAAAGTTTTACTGAAGTCGGTGAAATAATTTAAGTGTGTAGGATTGATAGAGCAAGTTTGTATACTTTTCTGACTTGAGTCTGTTTGAATAAATTTTCGAGATTTTTTTTAAATTTTACTCAGACATGTAGCTTAGCCAAAGAAAAAGAGTGGTGACTTCGGATTTGATGTAGATTTTGTTCCTGATAATGACGCTGTAGGGAGTACTGTGTACCGTGACCCGTTGTCCTGCCACCGCTCTTGACCACCCTGGTACAACAAATAGGTAGCCGACCACCACCATCCGAGAGCGCAGTGCGAGCGAAAAATCATCACCTGGAAACCATTGCCGCATCCCTTTGATCATTACTGGACCGTAGGAATTTTCGCTTTTCGGTTGAGCACATGCAGCATGTGTAGCTGTGGGGGTTCCTTTCCATAGTGCCGGTTGCTGCCCTTCTTAACTACAACTACGGCGACCGGTTTCGGTTGGTTACGATGGCGTTGAACCGCCGAAAGCCATGGGGGAGTGCTTAGCGTTGTGGAAACGGAAATCTGGGAAGCGACTTCGGGCGGTGACTTCGATGTACCGTTTTGATTCATATTACGGACAGCTTCAAATTCCGGACACTCTCGTATGTATGGGAAACATTTCACACGAAATGTTTCAATTTTCGCCGTCCAAAAGTTCTCATTTTCGAGGCTCGTTTTATTAGGTTTTTTCCATAAATATCATTGCAAATTTATAATGCCCAACTACCTTAGACGTCTCTTTAGTGGTTGAACGAATTCAATTGATGATTTGACTGTTCCATAATTGATTATCATGAGCTGTCCGTAATTCGAATCAAAGCGTCCGGAATATGAGGCAAAAGTGAGGGAGCGTCCGGAATAAGAATCATGAAAAGGCCACACGTTTTGATTTATTTAAAATTATTCAAGTTGCGGACGCGTATTCTTTACCCACCATCCGAAAGTTAAGGGCTTTCGACGCTCGATAACGCTAAAAAATCATACAGAATGATTTATTTTGTATGGTCCAAGCTGGGTTATACTTCACTGAGGCCTTAAGTGTCCGTAATGTGAATCAAAACGGTACTTTTTTTTAGTTTTCTACCACATCAAGTTTGAACTGAATGCAGCAGAAACTATCAGATTTTTTCTTAGGAATTTATTACTTTCATAGCTGCATTGTGCGATGCTGATTTAATTGTTTTTGTTTAATGTTCACTGTATAAAGAGAGTAGTGTTGTTGTAGTTCACCCTAGGATCACGACGTTTACTTCGGTGGGGGCAAAGTGTCGCGGATCGCAATTCGCGTTAGTAGTGTTTGATCTTTTGATCGTATCGCTTGCTCTTGCCTTGCAAGGGCGAGTGATGGACACTTTCGGCGTACAATGCGAATCCAGTTTGGCGTGAGAATGTCAAAGATCGCATCACCAACTAAAGGCAATTCCCAGATTTTTACCTCATCCCACCAACCCAGTTGTTTTCGCAGCGACCTCTTTTCCGAAAGGAAGAATTTTAGGTCACCGGGCAGGAAAAGGTTTACTTGCGGATCACCTCTTTGAGAGTCACGTTCCCTGGAACTTGGACTCGATTCACTGGTATGGGGCAGCTTTCACGACTTGGTTCACTTTTTCGACGGTCAACGAATAACGACTTGGTTTGGGCTAGATTGGTAAGTATATTTTACTTTCGATGGTAGTTTGATAATGATTTATACATGGCATCAGGGTCTCTATTTATATCATTTCCCACCCCGTGGGTCCTTATGGAACCTGATTGAGTCAATGTGCACCAAAGGGCAATCTTGTTCTCAAATCCGAGCCAATCAACGTTGTTTCCAACAATGATCTTGAGCACTTGAAGAACGAAATCCAGGCGCTTAGTGCCAAGCTTCAAAAGCTGCAGGATGAACTCATTACCATCCAAGCTGGCACCAAAAAGCAGATGCAACGTCTTCAGAATCAAATTCAAGTGATGATTCGCACTGAAGCTAAGTGTGAGAAAAACGACAAAATTCTGAACAATATCGATCAGAAACTCGAAATCATCGAGTCCGGTGTGAAGCTAGCTGAAACGTGTAGTCAAAACGTGAACGGTTTCAGGATAGCATTAAACAAAATCCCTGTGCAGCAAGGCGAGAACATCAAGTCAATAGTTGAAAGAACACTCGACATCCTTGACATGCCTGAAGCAAAGTCACGCGTAACAAACTGTTTCCGTCTACCGTACAATCCTTCAAAATGGACCGACAGGTCGATATCACCTACGATTGTAATCGTTTTCGACGGAAATAAGATTCGACAGTTCGTTCTCCAAAAGTACTACGAAAGACATAAGGATTTCAGGCTTTGCAACCTTGGAATTGGTATGCCACTTGACTACCGATTCACCATGAACGAAGTACTGTCCATCTCCAGTTTCCGTGCCCGAAATCTTGCGTTTCGAATGAAACAGAAGAAACTCGTTCGATCAGTTTTCGTCCGGCACGACAGTGTCTCAGTGCTACTACCAGGTAATCAACGATATACCCCTGTGAAGGATTCTCAGCACTTGCTCGAGTTAGTAAGATTCGCAGACAGCACAAATGATTCATCCGTTTTTTTCGACGCCGAATCGACTCAGATTTCCCTTTCGTCTAACCACCACTAACTTTCCGCATGAACTATGACGACGATTCCAAAAATAATGAATATGCCACGTCCGAACATATCAAATTTGCGTGTCGGCCACCTCAACGTACGAGGTTTAGAACGACACATCGACGGAATTAAGTTACTACTTAACAAACAAACATGCCACTTTTTTGGAGTAACTGAAACAAAGCTGAAATCATCGGCACCAGTCAGTCCAATTCGAGTTCCCGACTATAATTTTACTAAACACTGCCTCCCATGCAATGGAGGCCGTGGAAGCAAAACGTATGGAGGAGGTGTGAAGGTGTGAAAGCAGTGCCGATACTGAAATCAGAACATGATCCGCAAATACCGAAGAATATGCGACTCGAATACCTGGTAGTTCGCACCGAGGTAAACGACCTCAAAGTTGGAGTAGGTGTTATATACAATCCTTCCGGGGTTAACCCACTATTCGCTCAACAATACGAGAAGCTTCTGGTTGATTTGATGGATTTCGACCTCGATCAGACCTATTTCCTGGGTGACTATAACATCAATGTAGCCTCAACGACAACATCAGCTAATGTTGCGGCACTTCATCAAATCTACACCACTTTCGGTCTCACAGTTTTGCCCACATCCTCAACGCGTATTACCGAGAGCAGTTCTACAACAATTGACCTTATGGTAACTGACCAACCTGCTTTAATCCAGTGCTCTAGGACGTCCACTGGAAATACTATCTCCGACCACGAAGTCATCTTCTTAGTCGCCAATGTTCGTGTTCAAAATCCTCGCCCTCAACGCATTAAGGTACGTAACTTTAGGAGAATTGATCCTCAGGCGCTCCAGATCGATTTCCAAACCAGCAATCTGCATCAAATTAATAACGCAACAGATGTGAACACGAAGGCAGAACTACTCACGTCTGCATTACAGTCCCTGATGCAACATCATGCCCCCGAGACCATAATCACAGTCCGCGACCGACGAACGCCTTGGATTACTGCGGAAATCGAGCGACAGATTTCACTTAAGGACATGGCTTTTGCTCTCTATAGTAGGAATCCAAATCGAGTCAGAGGAGACGCCCAATGGCGTGACTACGTGCAGAAAAGAGATAGAACAAAAACACTAATCTTCAAGGCCAAAAAGCGTTACGCTGAGCGTAATTTTGATTGCTCTCTACCAGCTAAAAAGTTATGGTGTAACTTGCGCCGTGAAGGGATCCATAACAATGCTAAAAACGTTTCACCCGAGGATCCTGTAGATGCAGAAGCCCTAAATCGATTCTTCTCTGAAGGTCATCTATCTCTCGCAAATCAAAATGTAACGCAACCCTTGAACGGCGTCAGAAACCATCCTCTCCCAAATGAACCAGTTGAGAATCCTAGACCAAATGCTTTCGCTTTTCGACCCAAGAACGTGCGCGAGGTCGCTAACACCATATTTGAAATTCAGACGAGTGCAGTTGGCAGCGATGGTGTACCAGTGACGTTTATTAAGCTGTTGAGCCCCACTATACTCCCTGTATTAGTCAACATCTTCAACGTTATCATCGAAACCAAATCTTTTCCCTCCATCTGGAAAAAGACAGTAGTTACCCCTATTCCCAAGAAGACATGCCCGGCTACTCCACAAGACTTTCGTCCAGTAAGCGTATTACATTCAATTTCAAAGATGCTGGAAAAAATCCTGCTTCTGCAAATTTCTGAATACCTGAAGGAAGCAGAACCTCCACTTGTCGCTGCCAACCAATCTGGATACAGAAGAGGTTACAGTACCAGTACAGCGCTGTCTAAGGTAACACATGATATTTATGCGAACCTAGATAACGGGCGATGTACCCTGATGGTGCTAGTAGATTTTTCTCTAGCATTTAACTGTGTAAAACACAAGAAGCTTGAAGACAAACTACGACGCGAATTCAATTTTTCGCCATCTGCGATCAATTTAATATCGTCCTATCTCAGTGGAAGAAGCCAGATTGTCCGTGTAGGAGACGACTATTCAACGGAGCTACCAGTGGTAGACGGAACGCCTCAAGGTTCGTGCCTAAGTGCGATGCTGTTCAGTCTATATATCAATAGCATAGCCGACGTAATTGAATGTGAATATCACCTATACGCCGACGACCTGCAGCTGTATGCCTCTGGACGGATTGAGGAAGTAGACGTACTAGTGGACAAAATTAACAGGGATCTTGCATCAATCGAACGTTGGTCGATTTCCAATGGACTGTTTCCCAATTCGAGAAAAACGCAGGCCATCATCTTTTCACGCAACGGCACCATCGCCCCGAACAACAGCATCTCCTTCTGTTCGCAACCCATCCAGCTTTCCAGTAGCGCGAAAAATCTCGGCCTGAAATTGGTCAGCAACCTCTGTTGGACTGAACAAGTCAACGATGTTACTAGGAACGTCTATATTACACTTCGCACGTTTAGACGTTTTTCGAGCATTTTGTCTACCGAAACCCGCAGAAAGCTGGTTGTAGCAGTAATTGGACCTCTCTTCATGTACTGCGATACGGTATACTACCCTGGCCTCTCTGTTGGTCAAAAGCAACAATTAAACCAAGCGTTTAAATCAGCAGTCAGATTTGTGTTCAATCTGAAAAGACGCGACACGACTGCTACTTTCCGGAATTCCGTATTTGGACGAGACCTCGAAGCGAACTATCACCACCGGACCTGTTATCTCTTGAGAAAAGGGTACCATAGTGAACTACCCAGTTACCTCCTACAACATCTGCGAAGAGGACGAATGGACAGGACACTTTCCTTCGTTGTGCCAGCCCATACAACAGCTTCCGGGAAAAGTATACTGATATACGGGGCACAATGCTGGAACCGATTGGCAGTAGCAACCAGAAGATCCCCTACGATGACATCCTTTAAAGCTGCTCTGGACGCTGAGCATACTCGACAGTGACCATGTTACTTGTTAGAAATTAAGATGTGATTCTTTGATTAGCTGTTCGCTGTTAATTTTTCTTATTTGTATGTCCACTTCCTTGACTTGAATAATGGTTGTTACCAATAAGTTTACGTGATGTTAACAATAAAATTACAAAATTACAAATTACAAATTACAATTTGGTTGTTTTTCAACCTTCATTTGCCCTCTAAATTCAATAGATTTGATTTATCCTCAGTCTTCCTGCAGAAAAATAACCGTCGATTTGTGTGCGTGTAAACACACACTTTTATGTGACACTTGCTTTCCCTGTATAAAACTTGCATGCAAGTCGATGCTGTCAGTTTGTCAAAATGAGACTATGTAGGTTGGCACTCACTAACTCATGAATGCCTACTAATACTATTGTGTAATCATATGTTGCTATTGTCAACTCGGCAGAAAATAAACAAACATAATTATTTTGAGTGTGAATGATTGGGTTGGTAAGTAGCTAATCGACTTTTAATGATTTACTGTCTTCTAATTCAAATTTCTCTTCTTTCTAGGGGCCTAAACTGCTCGGCCAGAACACCAATATTCATTTCCCCAATGACCGTAAGAACGTTATTGACTTTTAAATTTTGATCTCTTGATTTGTGCACATTGAAAATGGTGAATCCCAAGCCTTATTCATGAGATCTCTGTGCAACTTTGATCGCTCTTGTCAATCACGGAGTAGCAACTACGAATTATACGATCTTCTTATGTTCATGCTCAGTTTAATGTTAACTAATTTGCTTAATTTTTATTTTTCAAAAATTATAACTTTTGAACCGTTTAACCGATTTTCAATCTTTTCGGACGAAATGAAAGCTAAAGATTTTGATTTTTCATGAAAAAAAGGAAATTACACAAAAATGGTTGTTTTACATGAAAAAAATCAATAATTTCCGTTGTTTCGTGTTTTGAAGGCCTCGGAACCAAAGGGGCTATTGCTGTTCTCATTTTTTTTTTTTTTTTTTGAAAGTTCAGTTAATTTTACGTTGACTGTCAAATTTTCAGCGATGTGTGTTTTTTTAGTTTTTGAGATATATTTTTTTTGAAAATAAAATATCAGCACACACTGTAGGTCTCAGCGCATTAGATTTTTTATTTTTAAAAAAAATCATAACTTTTGAACTAGAGTTTTCAAATTTCCCGGGATTTGATTTCCCGGGAAACGGGAAATAAATTTGCCATTTCCCGGGAAATCCCGGGATCCCGGGAAATTTTCAAAAACGTGAAGCTAATGCAAATTTGATGATTTTTTTTTAATTATTCGTATTTTTGTTATATTTTTATACCAGTAAACTTGTATGATACCTATATTCTCTTTTTTGTAAGTAATTTATTCATGTTTCTCAACAAATCTATTGATTTCGCTTCAGAACAACACAAATTATGATATTGAGTCCATGTGGAGATTATTCTTGTGAAAGAGGAAGATCTTTATTATGGATCAAATCGATCAAATCGACTCATATTATGGATCAGAACACTATAACAGCAATTTATCTGCCGCTTCTGGGAATACGGTTGGCATTTTATTTCCCACAGACGAAAAAAATATGCTTAAGCATATTATTATTGATTGCGATGCTTCACAGATGTATGGTTCACTTAGGTAAAATATGTTCTGCGTAATTGCAACTCTATTAGATGAGATATTCCCGTTTTATTCCAACTCTGATCCATATCTGTGTGCTATCCATAACTGTGGGGTGAATGTTGGCAAAAAAAGGGGTTTGAAAAAGAGGTTTTTTGTATGCCGGTCAAAATAATTTCTTCCCAAGATCCCTAATGTTCCTAGAAATAACTTCTGGCTACGTCACTGCATTATATAAATAAAACAACGAAAAGAGATAATATTTATGTTCTTATAATGCAGATTTTAATTTTTCTTTTAGTGATTCGATTATCTGGAGGATTCGATTATCCGGAGTGAAAAAAAAATCGATGCAACGGATAATCGAGTCCGACCAGCATTAAATCAAACCTTTCAAACACTAGAATAAAAACCAACTAGAGTCTAACGACGGCAAATGTGACGGTTAATTCCATGAAAACTTTATGAGCATACTCAATTCATGGATGATCCCTCGAAAAATCCTGTATTTTGTGTAGCATATAATCTATTCTGAGAAAAAAAACCTATCGTCAAAAAGCTATCCATTTAACAAAAAAAAAAAAAAAACAAAGTATAACTAGTGAACTAGTAAGGTTAGAATGATATGAAAAGTAAATTATACGATAGTTTTGGTTTGAAAATGGATGATCAATCCTTTTTTATTAGAATACCCGGGAAATACAGAAATCTCGGGAAACAAAAAATCATTTCCTGGGAAACGGGAATCTCGGGAAATCTCATTTCCCGGGAAATGTTCCCGGGATTGAAAACTCTATTTTGAACAGCTCAACCAAATTCCAATCTTTTTCTATGGAATGAAAGCTTAAGATTTTAACTTTTCAGACAAAATTGAAAAATCCTAAAAAAAATACTTGCAAAAAAATATAAAAACTTCAATGTTTTTTAGAAAGCTTCATTATGTTCATGTAAAAAAATATTTTTTCAAAGTTTTATATATTTTTTTGAAAAGTTGAAATCTTAAGCTCTCATTCCATAAAAAAAGATTGAAAGCCGGTTGAGCTGTTCAAAAGTTATGATTTAAAAAAAAAATAAAAAATCTAATGCGCTGAGATTAACAGTGAATTACTGATTTTTTATTTTCAAAAAATATATCTCAAAAACTAAAGAACATACATCGCTGAAAATTTGACAGTAATCGTAAAATTAACTGAACTTTCAAGAAAAAATAAGAACAGTAATAGCCCCTTTGGTCCCGAGGCCTTCAAAGCACAAAAAAACGGAAATTATTGATTATTCTCATGTACAGTCAGTGACAATAGTTAGTAACTAAATGCTGTTTTTCCATACAAAATGCTCAAGTTTGGGGTGCTGTATTTCAGCTTCTGGTAGTCCAAATTGGCTGAAATTTGGATGACGAACAACAAATATTTTTTATAGAGTTTCAGAGGGTTGTTCAAAGATAAAAGTAAGTAACCGAGAGTTTTTTATTAAAAGTTTGAAAACGGTAGGTTGTGGGAAATTGGTCTGTTCCACAAAGTTGTTCAATTTCAGAAGTCACACATGTTTGCAGAACACACCAACTTCCCAACACTTACCGTTTTTGAATTAAATAAAAAAGTCTCTTGGTTACTGAGTTTTGTCTTTGAACAACCCTCTGAATCTCTTTGAAAAATGACTGCAATGTGATAATTCCTTTACAGACAAAACTTCAAGTTATTTGTAGTTCGTCATCCAAATTTCAGCCAATTCGGACTACCAGAAGCTGAGATACAGCACCCCAAACTTGAGCATTTTGTATGGAAAAACAGATATAGCACAGTACTGTCTTCGGCGAAGTTTCAGTGCTAAGTACGATCTACCTTTAGGAGTTGAGGATCATCCTTTTAGTTGAGAACTTGGCCGGTAGGGGCGCTTTTTCTGATTTGCTCTATATGAACCATGAGGGATAAGAATGTAAAATTTTGTAACATATGATATCTCTGAATCCTGATGTTTTGGAAGGTTGGTGTCTTCGGAAGAGTTGTTCAGTAGCTCAAGGGCTGACATGTGGTGGTCATTCTGATACGGAATTACGCCACCAGGCGGCGCTAGTGAGCATGGAATTTTTGTTTTGCGTATAGCTCAGTTGCCTGACCACTTAGAAAGATGGCGTCTTCGGTAAAGTTACTCAGTATCACAAGGGCTAACATTATTTGAGCCAAAAGTTTCAAAATTTTGCCACTAGGCAGCGCTAGTGTGCAAATAATTTTTGCTTTGCGCATAGCTCAGTAGTCTGACCACTTAGAAAGTTGGCTCTTCGGCAAAGTTGCTTAGTATCACAAGGGCTACCATTATTTAAGCCGAAAGTTTCGAAATTTTGCCACTAGGCGGCACTTGTGAGCAAATAATTTTTGTCTTGCGGATAGCTCAGTAGCTTGACGGACGGACGTGAGGTGATTGAAAGATGGACAGCACTACGATGAACACCTGAATGGAACGGAGAACACAGGCACAGAGGGTCACGACAGTGGAGGAAGTGACTACGTCAGCACGGCGGACGAAGGATACCAACCTTCCCTACATTGAAGGATAAGATTAAGGATGCCATCAATCAGCTCAAAAATAAAAAGGCCGCTGATAAGGATGGTATTGGAGCTGAACTCATCAAAATGGGCCCGGAGAGGTTGGCTGCCTGTCGGCACCGGCTGATTGTCAGAATCTGGGAAACGGAACAGCTGCCGGAGGAGTGGAAGCAAGGAGTCATATGCCCCATCAACAAGAAGGGCGACAAACTGGAATGTGCGATCGCTATCCTGAATGCCGCCTATAAAATGCTATCCCAGATTAACTTCTGTCGTCTATTACCAATAGCAAATGATTTTGTTGGAAGTTTTCAAGCTGGTTTCATCAATGGCCGCTCAACGACGGACCAAATCCTCCAGAAATGCAGTGAATACAAGTCCCAACGCATCACTTGTTCATCTATTTTCAAGCGGGTTATGATAGCATCGTCCGCGAAAAGCTATGGAAAATCATGGACAAGTACAGCTTTATCGGGAAGCTCACAAGACTACTAAGAGCAACGATGGACGGTGTGCAGAGTAGCGTGAAGATTTCGGGCGAACATTCCAGTTCGTTTGAATCCCGCCGGGGACTTCGACAGGGTGATGGACTTTCGTGCCTGCTGTTCAATATCGCGCTAGAAGGTGTCATGCGGAGAGCCGGGTTCAATAACCGAGGTACGATTTTCACAAGATCCAGCCAATTTGTTTGCTTCGTGGATGTTATGGATATTGTCGGCAGAACATTTGGAACGGTGGCAGACCTGTACACCCGCCTCAAACGTGAAGCGACAAAAGTCGGCCTGGTGGTGAATGAGTCGAAAACAAAGTACATGCTTATAGACGGAACCGAGCGCGACAGAGCCCGCCTGGGAAGCAGTGTTACGATAGACGGGGATCCTTTTGAGGTGTTTGATGATTTCGTCTACCTCGGATCCTTGTTAACGGCAGATAACAACGTTAGTCGTGAAATAGGAGACGCAACATCAGTGGAAGTCGCGCCTACTATGGGCTTCAGAAGAAGCTGCGGTCGAGAAAGATTAACCTCTGCACCAAATGTACCATGTACAAAACGCTTATAAGACCGGTGGTCCTCTATGGACATGAAGCATGGACCATGCTGGAAGAGAACCTGCAAACACTTGGAGTGTTCGAACGAAGGGTGCTTAGGACGATCTTTGGCGGTGTTCAGGAGAACGGTGTGTGGCAGCGGAGAAATATCCACGAGCTCGCTAGGCTCTACGGCGAACCCAGTATCCAGATGGTTGCGAAAGCCGGAAAGGTGCGCTGGGCAGGGCATGTTGCAAGACTACCGGACAACAATCCTGCAAAGATGGTGTTCGCGTCGAATCCGTTTGGCACAAGAAGGTGGGGAGCACAGCGAGCGAGGTGGCTTGATCAGGTACAACAAGATCTGGAAAGCGTGGGCCAAAATCGAAGTTGGAGGGACACAGCCATGGACCGAGTAAATTGGCGTAACATCGTTAAGTTTTTTTATCATGTTTTCATTTCAGTTCGGTCGTGCTATTGTTCCTACTTGAAACACTTGCAGCAGTGGACCCGATAGAAATAAAACGGCACCGTCTGCATAAGGTCATCTCCATCGCGGGGAGGGTTTGGTCGTCATAATAATGTTCTAGTCTAGTCTGTTTGAATTAACTCGAATAAAATTCAACATAGATCTTTTGGACACATTACAAAAATCTTTATGACTTTGAGAAGGGAATCAGATCTATTCCTAAAACTTTCAACTCATTTCGGCAAAGTGGATATTAAAAGCTTCTGGGCTCATGTATGGCAACAATATGCGTTGTTTTGAAATATTGAAATTTTGAGTTGAAATTATTTTATTGCAAAGTTTAAAAAAAAATCGGGTTAGAAAAACTTCTTATATCAAAGTGAATAATGGAAGTGCTCAAAAAAAAAATCTACACCCATTATTTTAACAAATCATCTCAAATTTTCTTAACTTGGAAATTTAAATTGTGAGACTTACGGCTTCGGCACCATTCTCCTATTATCGGCAACCAACTTTCAAACGCCAAATACACAGTATTTTTCTATCAAAACACATCAATGAAAACATTCAGATGATTATTTGTTCTACCCGCTTCCCTCTGACGAGATTTACGAGACTGAACAAACAATATCGCCAGAGATGTCATCAATTCAAATAAACACGCCTCAAAATGCGACTGATTTGGAGCTGCCGAAGTGATTCACCAGTAGTTCTTATCGGAAAGTTGCCTAAGAGAATGAGGCTGCCGACAATAGTCACACGGACAAGAGATGTTCGCAGCGGTATAAAAACTTTTCTAAAAGCATTTTAACAAGTCTGGCGGTGTGAATCGATGGAGGATTGAGCAACGCATAATTGTAAACAGACAAACACGGAATTCGTATGCTGATGTCCGTGAAAATTACAAAAGAAGCGCGGCATAGGTTTAGACTGCCGAGAATACGTAAGTTCCCGTACATTAAATTATACGTAAAACGCAAAATTTCCTTACATTAGACGTGATTCTATTCAATATGATTTGATTTGAATGATATAAACTAGCAACAGTTGATCCCTCATCTGATATTTGAATAAATAGTTCTGACGATAAAATGTCTTATAGAAAAATTATTGTACTTGATTAAGTGTAAATAGTAAAAAAAATCAGTTCTCCTAAAATTCGAATAATGGTACTTATTAGCACATTTTAAATTTGGGACCTCACTGGTATAAAATCGAACTTTTTATACATTTTTTTCCGATTTCAGTTACTTTTATATTAGTACATGTAAATGTGGTGGAACAACATATTTCAATGAATTTTTCCACGTACGAACAATTTAGAGCATAAAACACTTTCAAAGTCAATTGAAGTGGAAACATCCACGAAAACTAAGATTGTGGTGAAGCATGTTTGAAAATTAAAATTGATCTAACTTATAGCTCGGTGGTCTTGAGGTTTTTCAGTGAGTTGATTATCGTTAAAATATGATGTCAAATCTGATACCTGTAGATTTATTCTTGAATGGGTTTCAATCATTCATAGATATATTTTTAGAAGTGCAAGGGAAACTTTCAAAATTATCTGTTTTTCTCACGTTTTTTGTGTTTTGTATTTATTTGACCGTATCAGAATAAGTTCCGAGTATTCAAAACAGCAAAATGAAAATCAGATAGGGTATAAACACCGGTTTTGGCCAGCCTAAGAGAAAATGTCAATGAAAATTAAATGGGAAGCCGTATTTATACTACAAATATGTCAAATGCAAGCTTTTAATCCATATTATGTGTGTAAAATATCAAAACTGAGCTAAAACCATTTTTTTGCTTTCAAAATCCCGTTGGTCAATATAGGCCAACGGAACCAGTTTCGGCCAGAGATTTAACTTCGGTTCCTAAATTGGCCAATTGCATTGATTTCTCATGAGAGTGACCAAATTAGGAGTGCCCTGGCCGAATTAGGTGTATGGAACTTTAAATTATAAAGAAAATTAATTATTTTTCTTACGTTTTGAATCAATTTGGATGAGTAAATAAATGTAGCTCTATCATATGAATGTGATCTACTGAACACAAAAGGTTTCATGCTGATTGGCTATGTAAAATGGTGTATAATCCACTTTGGCTACAACTGGCGTATGGCTAAAACCAGTGTTTCTACCCTAGGTGCTGTCTCTAAATAATTGCTTTTGGATATGGAAATATGAGCACAAGTTGGTCATTGTGGAAGCCATCTTTAAGCTCCTCAACTAGCGTTATAACTTAAATACCACAGCTGAGTACCCTAATTTGGCTCAGACTCAACCGTTTAAGCCTAACGACACTTAAAGATCACTCAACCCACATCGTAGCTCTCAAACGGACATAAAAACGATCCTCAATTGGCAATAAAAACTTACCCAATTAGGTTGCACAGCTGACAAGATTCTCCACCCGGGTTACGGTTCACAGTTCCTTTTTTACGATAAACAACACTAACACTTCGCCTTCAATCACGGTTCTCCTTTCTTTCCTTGTGTGTTTTTTGTTTTCTTTTTTGCTCCGGTGCACAACTTTTCCGTTTTCCAATTTTCTCTAATTGTTATTTTACCATTGGCAAGGTTAATGGCAACGGGCAGCCACCCGTCCTTGGACCCAACTTTGCCCCCCGCTCCCTCCGAATCCGGAACAAAATGGACAAAACTCGACTCGCTGTGGCAACCGGAATCCCACTGGCAATAAATATCAATTTACACTTGTTTTTCACCCCCCGCTCCCGAACGCACCCTCGCTGGATCGGTTCGCGCTAAACTTCGGCTTCCAATATAGGGTCTCTTCCTCTTGACGATTTCTTCCCCGACTCCTATCGAAACGCGATAAAACAAAAACTCACTTTTCTTCGCCGCGGTGATTTTGATTTCGCACGAAGAGCAGCAATTGGCCGGCGGCAAGTGGAGGAAAACTTCTTGGAAATGGTTGTCTCGAGTTTCGAATTTGTACAGAGTTGTTTGGCTAGCTGGAGCACATCCCTCTGTGAACCAGCGCTCTGATAGATGGGCAAACTTGACGGTGCACAGAGGAGTAATTGGGAAAAATTCGTGACCATAATTTCAAAATTTGTTAGGTTATTAATGATTTTAATCTCTAGTCATTATTTATTTAGAATTATTGGTTTTCTGTAGTGATTTTTTCCATAATTGCTGTTTATTGTTTTGCAACAATTTTTGCTTATTTTGTTATAAAAAATCTTCCACACATAAACATTACGTGCCATATATGCTATTTTTTTACTATATTCTGCTACTACAACGCACAGGCAGTGGTGAAAATGTTCGCATCACGAAGCACCTCAAGAGTTTAAACCAACACACACGACAGACTTGCGAGCAGGCTTGGCATGAGTTAGTTCACATCAACCTGCTCAGGAGAACATACCAAAAGAAATAACAAAAAGCTCGCGAACATTTACTCGCGAGTAACCGAACAAAGTCTGATTTATTATGGTTTAAAAAGACCAATCAAACCATCAAATCGACAGTAAACTACCATTTTGACCAATCCTTGGAAATCATAAATCTCGGAAGGGAAATGCCTTTTTTTCCAAAAGCACGATTTTCTCTGAACAGCTCCGAACACGTTCACGAATCACTTTAGCTTCGTTCACTCATGAGCATAGCAGATACGAGTTAATCAGTACTCTGATGCTCGCGAGCATTTGGCTTTGTTTTTGTTCTGGTTCGCCACTTTCGCCACTTTCCAAAATTGGACGCCAGTGAGCATTGCAAGTTTTAAGCTTTTACTGCTGCCGATGCAGATCAGTACGAAGGTTGATGTTTTCGATAAAGTCGTTTGACTTTACTAGACAGAGGGATATGCGGTACATATCTGATTGAAACAATCGGCAATCAAGGGGCACTGGTGAGTATTTTCGATATTTTAAAATCTTACATATCAAAATTAAAACTCATAACTAAATTTCAATTGATGACTCGGTTGTAGGCATTTTTAACAAATCTTCGTAAGCAATTAACTGATATGAGCGATTTCTTTTCAGTGATCCTCTTATTCGTTAAGAATTTCGCCAAATTAAATATTCCAGATTTCTCCAGGAATTCCTTCGAAGATTCCTCCAGGGATTGTACTAGAAATTCGTCCAAGATATTCTCTATCATTTCGACAGAGATTTCTCCAGGAATTTCATTAGAAATTTTGTCAGAGATTCGTCTGAGAATTTCCTCAAGGAGAACTTTAGATCGTTACTAGATTCTTTATACCAGTTCCATCAGGGCTCAAAGAATACCTTCGGCAATTCCACCAGAAATTCTGTCGGATGTTCCTCTAGGAATTCCTCCATATTATTCCAGAGATTTCTGCAGCGCAATCTCTACAAGGATTCTTCTAGAGATTTTTCAAGTAGTGATTCCTCCATAAGTTTCTCCAATATAGTTTTTACTGATTTTCCTCCAGGAATATCTCATAGATTACTCCGGGAACTGATCAACCAATTATTGGAGGGAGTTCTCCAGGGATTCTTTCAGAGGTTTTTTTTTTAAGAATTCTTCAAACGTTTTCTCCTTATATTCCTACAGACTTGCCTCCATAAATCTTAGCTGAGACAATACAAAAATTCTTGACTTTGTCCAGGAATATCTCCAGAGGTCTTAAATAATTCCTTTTATTTGATCAGCGATTTCTACAGATTTTTCTCTAAGTATACATGTGATAATTTCCCCCTTTCGAGATTCCTCCAGGAATTATTCTGGAGATTGCTTCAGGGATTCTACCAAGAATTTCTTCAGAGGTTCCACTAGGAATTCCTTCAGGGATTCTACAAGGAATTGCTTTAATATTTTCCTTAAAAAATTCCCACCAATTTTTCCAAGTAAACCTCTGAAAATTCCTGTAAAAATGTCTTTCATCATAAATTCCTCTAAGGATCAATCAGGAATTACCCTTAGAGTGCCTCCTGGGATTCCTTCAAAAAATTTGCCAGGTATTGCTTGAATATCTCCTTTACTGAAGAAGTTTTTGATAAGTCCCTGGATAAATTCCTGGAGTAATCGCTGGAAAAGTTCGTTGAGCCATCCCTGGAGAAACCTCTAGAAAAAAATCACGATGAAATCCTTAGAGTAATCTCTATAAATCCCTTGATAGTCCTCTCTAGAAAAAAAATAGGGGGAAATCTCTTTAGTATTACATGAAGAAATCCATAGAGTAATCTCAAGAATAAAAAATGAGAGGATCCCTTGAGGAATCCTTTCCAAGTCTCTTGCAGAAATCTTACAGAAGACTTTGGGTAAATACCCGATGAAATCTCTGCAGATATTCCTGAAGAAATCTCTGGATCAATTTTTTGAGGATCCCGTGTAGATTTTTATGGAAAAAATGCTGAAGAAATTGCTTAGTAAATATCTGGAGAAATTCCTGTAGGAATCTCTGATGGATTATATAGGAAAATAGATGAATGAAGTTCTTCTTCTTCTTGGTATTTACGTCCTCACTGGGACAGAGCCTGCTTCCCAGCGTAGTGTTCTTATAACTTCTTCCACAGTTATTAACTGAGAGCTTTCTTTGCCAAAGTTGCCATTTTCGCATGCATATATCGTGTGGTAGGTACGATGATACTCTATGCCCAGGGAAGACAAGGAAATCTCCATTACGAAAAGATCCTGGATCGACCGGGAATCGAACCCAGCCACCTTCAGCATGGTGTTGCTTTGTAGCCGCGGACTCTAACCACTCGGATAAGAAAGGCCCCAATGAATGGTAATGGGGGTACCTGGGTTTATTTATGAAGGGATCTTTGGTCTCTTATCCGGGTAAACTTGTGAAGGAATCCCTGGGGTCATTTCAGGAGGAAACCCTGGGGAAATTCCTGGAGTAATCCTTGGAGGATTACTGGAAGAATAATTTTGAAGATTATACGGGATAAATCCCTGCAGAGATATTTCTGGAGAAACACCTGGATAATTCTTGGAGAATTCCATGGAGAAATCACTTGAGAGAGCCATTTTGAGCAGTTTTAAGACATTTTAAGCCATTTAAGTCATTTTAGGCCATTTAAAGCCATTTAAAGCCATTTTGAGCCGTTTTAAAATATTATAATCCGTTTAAGCCATTTTATGCCATTCTAGGTTATTTTTTAAACAGTTATTTTTTTATTTTGAGCCATTTTAAACAGTTTCAAGCCACATTTAGCCATTTTAATCCATGTTTTACCATTTAAAGCCATTTTAAGCCGTTTTAAGGCATTCTAAGCAATAATGAGTCATTTACGGTAATTTTGAGTCAATTATATCAATTATTTTGGCCTTTGTTATCGATTTTCAGTTTCGAATATAAACCATTTTTAAACATATAAAGCAGTTTTTATCCATTTTAATCCATTTAAGCCGTTTTAAATTATTTAAAGCCATTTTTAACCATTTTAAGCCATTAAGGAATTTTAAGACAATTTAAGCCATTTCAAGCCGTTTTAGGCCATTTTAAGCCATTTGCAGTAATTCTAAGCTGAACCTTCTTGAGGAATCCATGAAAAGTTTTACCTAGAGTAGTCTAGGTAGACATTCACCTAATGTTATCCTTAGAGATCCTAATAGGAATTCTTAGAGTATTTTCTGATAAAATTCCTGGAGGATGATTCCACGGTTAATTTTTGAGGGAATTCCTAAAGAAATCCCCTGAGGAATTTTGAAAAGGCCAAAACGACTCCCTAAAAAAAATCTGATGGAATCCATGAAAGATTACCTGAACAAAATCCTTGCAGGATTTCTCGTTGCGATTTGCCAGCAGGTATTCCTTCCCGTGCATGTATTCTTGGAAGTATTCATGGAGGAATTTCTAATGAAATATCTGGAGTAATCCTTAAAGTGATTGTTCTAGTGTAATACCTGGAGAAAGACTTGGGAGATGTCTCGAATAATTGCTATAGAGTTTTTTTCTGGGTGAATCCTCGAAGGATGCAAATCCACAATTTACCAGGAAAACAGTGTTTTCTCTGATGTTGTTGATTTTATACGATCAAGGTCTGCAGAGAAGTTATTCGTAATTGAGTTTTGCAACTTTAAGGACAAAAAATTGCATAGGGTGGTCCTTATTTAGCTTGAAATTTTGACTCAAACTTTTTTGTTTGATGAAATTTATGACTGCGCTCTTTTGCAAGCTTTTAGAAAATGTTTTTTGAACAACTTTGTAGAAGACTTTTTTGATCTAACTCTTCATTTGAGCTAAGTAAATTGATTCTGATAGTTATGACTTAGGGTGGACCCCAAAAATCAGTTATTTTGGTCTAACTTTTTTGTTTTCAGTTTTACGTGAATGTGGTCTTCATAAGAGTTGTAGAGGAAGTAATGATACACATTATTGCCGAATAGAACAAGTTTTTAATTCTTATGATTTTAAAGTTATAAGCAAATTTAAGTGAAAAACTATGAATGCTTTAGATGCCCGTAACTTATGGAGTTGGTTCGATATTTTTTTTTCTTTTAGTGGCATCCGAAAGACCATACCTTAGGCTATTTTTGCTGCAAAAACAGTGAGAATGTAATTTACTAAAATTTGCATATAACTTCAAAACCACAAAAATTACAAACTTGCAATGTTCAGCAGAAATGTGTATCATAACTTCCTCTACATTTCTTTTGAATACCGCATTTACGTAAAACTGATAACAAAACAGTCAGACCAAAATAACTGATTTGTCAGGTCTACCCTAAATTATAGCTTTCAGAACCCATTTACTTAGCCCTAATGAAGAGGTAGATCAAAAGTGTCTTCCTGAAGTGTCTTCAAAATGACATTTTCTAAAAGTTTGCAGAAGAGCGCTGCCAAAAATGTCATCAAACAAAAAAGTTTGAGGTAAAATTCTAAGCTGAATAAGGACCACCCTATTCAACTTTATTCTTAAAAGATAGCGTTAGCGTTAGCGTTAGCGTTAGCGTTAGCGTTAGCGTAGTTACGGTATACTTCGTAGATTGGATACTAGCAACATTCATGTTTCTTTTTAATAATCTCATCCTGACTACTTTCAAGAACAAGGCAGGGGAGTATACCTTGTTCAAATCATAAACAAGAATACTAAAAGCATGAATATCGCTATTCCCGGCCACGCCCATCTTTACCGTAACTTGGGATAGGGGAAGGAAATGTTGATGTAGCACTTACTTAATGAGAGGCCACCGACTCAGCGACACCCTCATAAGTGCTACGGAGTTGGAGGTTGGGGAAGGTATATTGTCAGGATTCGCCTAGAAAGCTGGCGATAGACCATAAATATTTGTTGTTTAAGCGTTTTCAAATTAATCTTTTGAATGCCGGCAATCAAAAGAGAAAACAATAGCTTATTTATAGTATAAATAGTATTTCGCGAAATGCTTGTCGATTGTGCAGTAATATTTTTGCTCAACAACCAGTAAAAAGCAAAACCGATCCCTCCAGGGTCATCGGATTGTGTAACGATACGCGTAAAAAAAAAAATCACGCCTATTGAAAAACTGTACTGTGCCCATTGAAAAACTGTACTGGGTGGTACTGTATTTTTAGATAATCGAAAAACGAAAGGAAGCGCGTTCGAACTAAACACCCTAGGACACAGTCGGTTTTTCTGCTCAAAATTATACGAAAAGCAGGATCGATCCCTCCAGGGTCATCGAACAGTTAAAAAGCATCCACAACCGATTGTTAGTTGCGTTACACCCGCCCGGACAGAATGCGCAATCTGAACATAATTATCAAACTCCGAAAATAACATTTTCCGTTCAAGAAACGATCAGAAGTTCCACGACGCGAACAAAAACGATCCGGAAGGCTCACAAAAGAAAAAGTATCATACTGGAACAAACTCACCGGATTGATTCTCTAAATTTATGTGCTGCATGTCACTTCCGGATGGTTCGGTGAACTTCGGGCGGCCAAAAACCAACAGTACTGAGGACACAAATCAAACAAATCACTTTTTCATTTTTCACTATTCCATTTCTGAATGTAAAAACGGTCCTGCTTGGGCTTCACGAAGCACTACCCAGCAAGACGCTCCAAAACAGAAGAAAAAAAAAAATCTCCGGCGACGAAAACATGCGCGAAACTGTGAGCTAAATCTATCGAACGACGCAAAACCGAACTGTCCTGCTTGGGCTTCACGAAGCACTACCCAGCAAGACGCTCCAAAACAGGAAAAAACAAAATCTCCGGCGACGAAAACATGCGCGAAACTGTGAGCTAAATCTATCGGACGACGCAAAACCGAACTGTCCTGCTTGGGCTTCACGAAGCACTACCCAGCAAGACGCTCCAAAACAGGAAAAAACAAAATCTCCGGCGACTAAAACATGCGCGAAACTGTGAGCTAAATCTATCGGACGACGCAAAACCGAACTGTCCTGCTTGGGCTTCACGAAGCACTACCCAGCAAGACGCTCCAAAACAGGAAAAAACAAAATCTCCGGCGACGAAAACATGCGCGAAACTGTGAGCTAAATCTATCGGACGACGCAAAACCGAACTGTCCTGCTTGGGCTTCACGAAGCACTACCCAGCAAGACGCTCCAAAACAGGAAAAAACAAAATCTCCGGCGACGAAAACATGCGCGAAACTGTGAGCTAAATCTATCGGACGACGCAAAACCGAACTGTCCTGCTTGGGCTTCACGAAGCACTACCCAACAAGACGCTCCAAAACAGGAAAAAACAAAATCTCCGGCGACGAAAACATGCGCGAAACTGTGAGCTAAATCTATCGGACGACGCAAAACCGAACTGTCCTGCTTGGGCTTCACGAAGCACTACCCAGCAAGACGCTCCAAAACAGGAAAAAACAAAATCTCCGGCGACTAAAACATGCGCGAAACTGTGAGCTAAATCTATCGGACGACGCAAAACCGAACTGTCCTGCTTGGGCTTCACGAAGCACTACCCAGCAAGACGCTCCAAAACAGGAAAAAACAAAATCTCCGGCGACGAAAACATGCGCGAAACTGTGAGCTAAATCTATCGGACGACGCAAAACCGAACGGTCCTGCTTGGGCTTCACGAAGCACTACCCAGCAAGACGCTCCAAAACAGGAAAAAACAAAATCTCCGGCGACGAAAACATGCGCGAAACTGTGAGCTAAATCTATCGGACGACGCAAAACCGAACTGTCCTGCTTGGGCTTCACGAAGCACTCCAACTTTATTCTTAAAAGATGCAAAACTCAAATACGAATAATTTCTCTGATGACATCGAACGTCTTAAACCACCGAGAACAGAGAATGCGCTTTTTTCCTGCTAAATTGTACCAAACGAAACTATTTCACATTGGTTGCAAGAGTATTCCAACGATTTTCCTTCAAAAATGAACTCAGAAACTTTTTGTCTACACGGATAGAAAACAGAATCTCAAAACTATGGTTTTGCTCATGATATCATGATCCCAGTGTGTGTTGTAACCCAACACACGCGTTACATTTTTGGCGCGTTTTGCGTGGAATCGTGAATCAAATGCATGAAAACATGACTCCTGTATCCATTTATGAT
Organism: Aedes aegypti; assembly: GCF_002204515.2. Lineage (NCBI taxonomy): Eukaryota > Metazoa > Arthropoda > Insecta > Diptera > Culicidae > Aedes > Aedes aegypti. The sequence goes on from NC_035109.1 coordinate 71,766,179, forward strand.
CGACATAATGAGGAAAAAACTGAAGAACAATGTCACAACGGGATTCAAAACATGAACCTTCTGATTGAAAGCCACTCACTCTATCAAACAATCACTTCGTCGTGTTATCGATGAATTTCGTGACTCGTAAACCATGATTCAAGAATCATTTTTTTTTCGTGTATAACGGCAAACGATTATAAAAATCTTTTTTAATCAATATTAGGGCATAAATAGGGATTCGATTCCCGGTCGGTCTAGGATCTTTTCGTAATGGAAATTTCCTTGACTTCCCTGGGCATAGAATATCATCGTACCTGCCACACGAAAAACGAATGCAAAAATGGCAACTTTGGCAAACAAAGCTCTTAGTTGATAACTGTAGAAGTGCTCATAAGAACACTAAGCTGAGAAGCATGCTCTGTCCCAGTGAGGACGTAAAATCCAAGAAGAAGTAGGGAATGAAAACATGATTGGGGAGGAAAATAAATTTGTCCAAGATTGACCCAAATTACTCCTCTGCGCGACGACGACGACGACGACCGTGTCGGCCTTTCCCCGTGGATGGGGTCCCGAGTCACCCCTGGTCGTGCCGGGGAGTTCTGCAAAACTTGAAACTTCCGTTCACACCTCTTCACTTTCGATTTTCGACCGTTTGGCTGCTGCCAATATCTTCGTCCCTTCCGCCGTAATGATACTCGGAACGGTTCGAACGGAACTCGGGGTGGGCAAGTTTGGCAATCAGTGTTCTCTGTTTTGACTTTTGATTTAAAGCACTCCAAAAAGGGGATTGGGATTGTTTCCGACCTTTGCTCTGAATTGGCTGTTGTTTTCGTGAGTGATGGCCCTTTACTGGAGAGTGCTGATGGATGTCCTCTTGGAAAGAGTTTACTTTATGTTGAGGAAACTGGAGGGAAGAAAAACAAGAAGAATGAAGTTTATTGATTAGTGATACATGAGCAATTTGTATTGGATGTAGAACTTAAACTAAAGTTTATGTTTCTTCTTGGTATCATTTCAACATTGTGAACATCGAGTAAAGGAGACATCGAATTTTGAAACACAAAATCAGTTTAAGTATGATTCAAGAAATCATCGAGGCAGCAACGCTGAATATATGATTAGTTTTACACAACTAAATCATTCATATTAACTACAAAATGATTTCTTCATTCCTCGTCGTGCGCTCTATCGAGACGGTCGCCTTTATTCCGTGCTCTGAACCATTCGTTTTTTCGGTAGAGTTTTTCTCCAAGTGGAGTTTTTTTATCATTCGCTAATCCTACCAGTGAACGAAACGGTAATCGCGCAACACGTGGAAGCAGCTAGTCCTGGCTTAGTCCTACGGCTAGACTGTGCGTCGAAGCATCACCAAAGGGCAAACCGGGGGTCCCTCCTCCCCGTCATCTACCATCGTGCCCATCGCAAACATCAACGCGCTTTCATCGTTGTACCCAGCTCCAGCAGATCGAACGAGCCAAGGTCAGAAAACGCCGCCTGTTTGACTACCTACAGTAAGCAGATAACAAGCTGTAGCACGCTGTGGTTAGGTAAATTGTTCATATTTTCTTGGTTGCATTGTTTGCCGTCGGTCGGACAATTTCATCTACGTTGACTTACACAGTGGTCTCGAAGTGTTTTTTCCCTTGACTAAAATAGAATTTTTTTTTTGCTGAATTATTATTTTTTTTTTTTTTTTTTGTATTATTAATTTGATTTTTTTTTGTGTTGCATTAATATTGATTAACTCACACAGCAGTGCAAAATCAATCAAATCATTTTTTTTTTTTTTTTGGTTATTATTGCTATTGTTATTTTTCTCGAAGCGTGAACCAACGCTACTTTCTGTGAGCTAAATTAAAAAAAGCCCACTTGTAAATATTAGTTAGGTTTTTGATTTTCCCTTGTGTTAATATTACAACACAATGGATCCAAATGATGAAGGCGGGGGCAATTCGCAATTTCTAATATCCTCCGAAGACGAGTCAAACAATAATTTTGTTGAAAATGTCTCCCCTATGGAGACCGGCGTATTAGAAACAGGGTCTTCTCCCCTACAAGGAGCGCCTGAATTACAAACTCCAGTGAGGTTGCCTGAAATCGAACAGTCCATTACCCATCTTTCTGAGGATGAATCTATTGAATCACCATCGTACGAAACATTGGTCAGTCCACAAGTACCAATGGAAACATCCTCTTCGAATTCTTCCTCTGCACATCAACGGCAAGCGCTCCCCTCCACCTTTGGTAAAGCGAACCCCCGCCAGAAAGCTTACCCGCCCGGATCTAAGGGTCCCTTTCTGGTTTTTTTCCGGCCCAAAGGTAAACCGTTAAACAAATTGCAAATCGAAAAAGATTTGGCAAAGTCGTTTCGGGGCATCGAGTCTGTAGATGCACCCAGCCGTGACAAGCTCCGAATCACTGTCAGTGATCGTGAACAGGCAAATAGAATTGCTTCCTACGAGCTCTTCTCGATGGAGTACAGAGTATACATACCAAGTCGAGACATTGAGATCGCAGGGGTTGTCACCGAACCGTATTTGAGTTGCGCTGACATCAAAGCTGGTGCTGGAGGGTTTAAAAACCGTGATGTTCCCCCAGTCACTATCCTTGATGTCAGACAAATGAAGAAGGTGGCTCCTGATGGCACAAAACAGCCCTCAAATTCGTTTTGCGTCACATTCTCTGGATCGGCGCTTCCGGACTACTTGGTGATCGGGAAACTTCGGTTACCCGTTCGCCTCTATAAACCTACGGTCATGCACTGTGATAAGTGCCAACAGATTGGTCATACCACACCTTTCTGTTGTAACAAACCACGATGCGCTAAATGCGGTGAGCAACATGTTGAGGGTGCCTGCAGTACAGAACCTAAGTGTACATGCTGTGGTCAAGCTCCACATGAGCTCACCACATGTCCTAGGTATATAGAGAGGGAGAAACATCAAATTCGATCTCTACAGCAACGATCGAAGCGTTCTTACGCAGAAATGCTGAAGAAGATCGCCCCAGCTGTTGCTCCGCCAGCCCAACCAATAGCTAGCAACAATATCTTCACCTCCCTAGCTGACGATGAGCAAGGTTCTGACTCTGAGGAGGGTGAAGAGTATACTATTGTGCAAACAGGATCAAAGAGAAAGCGAGCTGTTGCTAGACAGCTGCGACATCGTCAGCAAAATTCTCAAAACGCACAGCAGGAACTCCGACCCTCCCTGAAAAAGTCAAGAAGTTTCGAAAAAGCTATCAAAGCAAATCCACCAGGTTTCAGACTTGTCCCTGGAGATTTTCCGTCACTTCCGGGATCATCTAAAACCCCAGATATCCCAGTTTTTCGCCCAGAAAGCCAACACGCAAATATTCCTTCGGCTCGACAGGAAAGTGTCGAAACTTCCGACAAACTAACACTTTCTGGGATTGTGGAAATCATCTTCAAAATATTGGAAGTTTCTCCCGCAACAAGAAACCTCATTAACATGGCTCTTCCTTTCGTGAAACCTCTTCTGAAACGTCTGTTTTCACAATGGCCGATTCTTGATTCGTTCATATCTCTCGATGGATAATTCAACCAACGAGGTCGGGGATATGATCGTAATCCTACAGTGGAATTGTAGAAGCATTCTTAAAAATATTGATGCGTTTAAATTTTTAGTCCACAGCACGCGCTGTGACATATTTGCCCTTAGTGAAACATGGCTCACTTCTGATAAAGATATTTCTTTCCACGATTTTAACATTATCCGTCAGGATCGAGGGGACGGTTATGGAGGGGTGTTATTGGGGATCAGAAAACTCCACTCCTTTTATAGAGTTGACTTCCCCCCGATGACTGGCACCGAAGTAGTCGCATTGCAGGTCACGATACGAGGCAAAAGCTTTAGCATAGCAAGTGTGTACCTGCCGCCGAGCGCCAGGGTATCTCGCAGGGACCTTGCAGCCATCTGCTGCGCTATGCCGGCTCCACGGATAGTCGTTGGCGATTTTAATTCGCACGGTACAGCCTGGGGGTCAATGTATGACGATAACCGTTCGTCCTTGATATACGACTTGTGCGACGACTTCAACTTGACAATTTTAAACACTGGGGAAGCAACACGAGTAAGACCTCCAGCTCCACCTAGCATGTTAGACCTCTCAATCTGTTCGAATTCGCTATCATTGGATTGCACGTGGAAAGTGATTCAAGATCCCCATGGTAGTGATCACCTGCCTATCAAAATTTCTATCACCAATGATTCGTGTCAGGCCCGCCAGATCGACTTAGCGTATGACCTCACGAAACATATTGACTGGGGAAAGTACGCTGAGTTAATCATCGATGGCGTGCATTCGGTCGAGTTACTTCCTCCGTTGGAAGAGTATCAGTTCCTATCCGAATTAATCGTCAACAGTGCTCTTCAAGCACAGCGTCGACCAATACCGGGATCGAAAGTTCGACGTCGGCCACCCACCCCGTGGTGGGATGAGGAGTGCACCGCAGTATATCGGGAAAAATCCGCCGCGTTTAAAGAATACCGGAAACGCGGTTCTCGGGAAAACTACGAGCGCTATACCTCTCTTGAACGCAAGTTTGGTAGCCTTGTCAAAGCGAAGAAACGAGGATATTGGCGAAATTTCGTAAACGGACTTTCGAGGGAAACGTCGATGACAGCATTATGGTCCGCCGGGAGAAGAATGCGCAACGCGTCGTCGGTAAATGAGGATAAAGAACACTCTTCTCGGTGGATCTTCCAGTTCGCTAAGAAAGTGTGTCCTGACTCCGTTCCCGTGTACAGGACGGTTCGCGCTTGTTTGCCAGAGAGAAACGAAGTTGATAGACCCTTTTCGATGCTTGAGTTCTCACTTGCTCTCCTTTCATGTAACAACTCCGCCCCAGGAATGGATAGGATTAAGTTCAACTTGCTCAAAAACCTCCCAGACGTCGCGAAGAGGCGCTTGTTGGACTTATACAATCAGTTTCTTGAAGGCAACATTGTTCCGGATGATTGGAGACAAGTGAGAGTAATTGCCATCCAAAAGCCCGGAAAACCCGCGTCGGATTACAACTCGTACCGCCCTATCGCGATGCTGCAGTGCTTACGCAAGCTGTTAGAGAAGATGATTCTTTATCGGCTTGACAAATGGGTTGAAGTGAACGGCTTTCTCTCAGATACGCAATTTGGTTTCCGCAGAGGCAAAGGAACGAACGACTGTCTTGCGTTACTTTCAACAGAAATCCAACTAGCCTATGCTCAAAAGGAGCAAATGGGCTCAGTATTTTTGGACATTAAGGGGGCTTTTGATTCAGTATGCATAGATGTCCTTTCAGACAAACTTCAAGATTGTGGACTTTCATTATTGTTAAACAACTACTTGTATAATTTGTTGTCTGAGAAACGTATGAGCTTTTCTCACGGTACCTCAACAACTTCACGAATAAGTTACATGGGTCTCCCCCAGGGCTCATGTTTAAGTCCCCTTCTTTACAATTTCTATGTCAGAGACATTGATGATTGTCTCGTGGAAAATTGCTCGCTAAGACAGCTTGCGGATGATGCCGTTGTTTCTGTAACAGGACCAGGGGCGGATGATTTGCAAAGACCACTGCAAGATACTCTAGACAATTTGTCTACTTGGGCCTTGAAGCTGGGTATCGAATTCTCTCCGGAGAAAACTGAGTTGGTTGTCTTTTCTAAGAAGCGTGATCCTGCAAAGGTAGAGCTTCAACTCATGGGTAAGGAGCTTGCTCAGGGTATTTCACACATGTATCTAGGGGTCTGGTTCGACTCTAAATGCACCTGGGGAAAGCACATCAAATATTTGTATCAGAAATGCCAGCAACGAATCAACTTCATGCGTACCCTCACTGGAACATGGTGGGGAGCCCACCCGGAAGATCTGATAAAGCTATATCGAACAACGATTCTGTCGGTTCTCGAATACGGTAGCTTTTGTTTTCAATCCGCCGCGAAAACACACATCCTGAAGCTGGAGCGTATCCAGTATCGTTGTCTTCGGATCGCGCTAGGATGCATGTCATCAACTCATACGATGAGTTTAGAAGTTTTAGCAGGAGTACTGCCTTTATCAGATCGTTTCGCGGAATTATCGCTACGCTACCTCATCCGATGTGAGGTGTTAAATCCATTGGTGATTGGAAATTTTGAAAAGCTAATCGAACGAAATCCTCAAACAAAATTTATGACACTGTACTACTGGTACATGAGTCTGGAGGTTAACCCTTCATTGAATGCTCCAAATCGTAGTTGCTTCCCAGACTTCTCCAGTTCTACTGTAGGTTTTGATCTGTCCATGAAGCAAGAAATCCATGGAATTCCAGATCATCTCCGAAAGGAGTATATTCCACTAATTTTTGCAAACAAGTTCGGTCATGTCAGCAGCGACAGAACGTTTTACACTGATGGGTCAAAAACAAATGATTCCACTGGATTTGGTGTTTATAACGAATTTCATAGTGCCGCCCATAAACTTCAAAACCCATGCTCAGTATACGTCGCTGAATTAGCGGCTATACATTATGCATTAGAGCGAATTGCCTCTCTTCCCTCTGATCGATTTTTCATTTTCACGGATAGCCTCAGCTCCATTGAGGCTATACGTTCAATGAGGCCGTTAAAGCACTCCTCGTATTTCCTTCGCGAAATACGATCTTCATTGAGTGCTTTATCGAATCACACCATCACCTTGGTATGGGTCCCTTCACATTGTTCGATACCGGGCAATGAGAAAGCAGACTCACTCGCCAAGGTGGGCGCTATGGAAGGCGATATTTATGATCGTCAAATCGCCTTCAATGATTTTTTTGCAATTGCTCGTCAGCAAACCCTGCTCAGTTGGCAACAGAAATGGGACAATGGTGACTTGGGTAGGTGGTTGCATTCCATTCTCCCTCGGGTGTCCAGGAAGCCGTGGTATAAAGGGTTGGACATGAGTCGAGACTTTATCAAGGTAATGTGTCGGCTGATGTCCAACCACTACTCTTTGGGATCGCATCTCTATCGAATAGGGCTCTCAGACAGTAACCGTTGCGGTTGTGGTGCAGGATACAGAGACATCAACCACGTGGTGTGGTACTGTTCCGAATACGGCATTGCCAGATCCGATTTATGTGAATCCCTCAGGGCCCGAGGGAAACCAGATAAGGAAGACATTAGAGATGTTCTGGGTAGGCTGGATTTCGATTACATGATGCTTATTTACAAATTTTTGAAGCAAAATGATGTCATTGTCTGATTTCCCATTCTCGCTGTCCACATAGTTCCCTTTCTGGTTTCGTTTGTCCACCTTGTCCCCTCGAAATACGTTTGTTTGTACCGTTACAGGTTGTCGTCATGTCCACTCTACGGTTGACCTGCAGCAACAACGATACTCACTACCACGCTGAACGTCAACATGTAAACCTTAACCCTATCCTCTCCTTCATTTTTTTGTTATCCTTAACCTCGGCCAAACCGCGAGTTTTACGGTTCCCCAAAACTAATATAGATTATTAAGAAGCAATTATGAATTTGTAAAAAAAAAATCAATTGAATTCGGCTCCGTTATGCCTAGTGGCGCTTGAGCCTGTTAAATAAACGTTAAAGTAAAAAAAAAAAAAAATGATTTCTTCTCTGCTATGAAGCAGTTTCATACCATGTATGTAAACAGCTATGACAATATAGGTTCATATGTTATAAAAATATACGGTTTGCTGAGATAAAATAAATTATTTTCTATGAAAATAATGTACGAAACCTGGGAGGGAGGCATAGATACTACACACGAAATAAAGAACAACGTTTGTTTGAACTGCAAGATAACTCCAGCTTGCCAACAACAATCAAGGCAGGCTTGGGGAAAATCGCTAGTTTTCTTTTGTTGTGTACTTTCGATCTTTCCTGACAAACATGGAAAAAGGGCCACAGTTTTCTATGCACTATGCACAATATTCATTTTCATTGGAAAAAGTAAAACGATGCGTTTTTCAATGCTTTATAATCAATCAGATTGAATCACACTTGCATTGTGTGCATGAATTGATTTTCATTCGATTTTTGTCACTCTTGATGAAATGCGAAAATGTGTTTTAATCAGTTACGCGCTTTTTCCATGTTAGTCCAATGTTTGAGATTTGGGCTCACAGTGACAGTTCGTGGCAGCGGAATCCCGGCTCACTATGACGTACAGAAATTTTGTATTGGTTTCTCCCTCCCAGTACGAAACCATTTCAGAAAACAACGAAAAATCAAGAAACGATCAATGTTGTAATACTTTACTTTCACTATTAAGTCTAGTAACGATGGTGAAAGAAAAACACAACAAATACGAAAATGCTCTTCTACGAATTGCGAAATGTGCTTTTTATGAATGTATCAAAGTTGCAAAATCGCGAAATTTTGACAAGTGCAAATATTTTAAATGTAAAACGGATAAAATGCGAAAAGCTGTTTTCAGTGCATGACTAGGTTCTCAAACTTAATATGAAAACACAGAATATCGGGATATAGAGAGTTAACTAAAGCTTTCAGAACATAATGCAGAGGAATAGACAAATAGTTTACTAATATTCTTAATATTCATGGTTTTCGGGGTCCGTGAGCAATAAGGCTGTCAGAGAGCTTTAATAAAAGACATGAGCTTATATTCAAGAGGGGCGCTGGACATTTCTTTATTTTTTTTTTCTGAAAATAGTCGTGTAATGAATTTATTATTAAAATGTACAAAAAAAAAAGTTTAGTGGACGATTTTTGTTCTTTGGATAAAGTATTACACTAGAGATCGGAACAGCATGCAACGTCAAGAGGCAAAATCGAGAACCGTTCATCAAGAGAACTGGTGTGAGAATCAAACTCACATTCCTCTGTATAATACGCCTAAATACTTTAAAGCACTAATAACACGTAAGTAAGATATGATCTTATGAAATCTGTATAAACAACTACCGTTTACTGGTTACTGTGTCACGCGGTTTCATCTCTGCGGATGTGAATGTAGTTTTGTGTTTAAATTATATATTTCTCCAAAATTAATAAAAAATCTAGACCATGTCAAGTACGGTAGTAACGAACATGAATAAACTATTGATTATAAACAAGAACTTAAATATGGTACCAGACTAAATCTTGTGTGCTTGAACTCGAGTTGCGTTACAGATTCCATCAACAAAATCTGTAATCTCTTGTTAATTGAGAAAAAAACAATAATACATATTTTGTTTATAAGTTGATCATTTTTTAGAAATGACATAACTTCTCTCTTGGCTCTCTTGAAGATAAATTTATAATTATTTAAGATGATTTAAGATCTCCGCGTTTATGGATGGTTGTACAAGTAATGAGTAACATTTTGAAAAAATAAAACGCTTGTCCATGTATCATTTGATTATTTTAGACCAGTAGATATACAATTGAGGTTTCCAGCTCAGTTCACACCGAAATTAAACTAATCATAGCTAAAAGTTGTTGTATCTTTCCATTCTTCTGTTTCACAAACTAGGCAAACAATCTGTAGTTACGTCAACATACATATATATCAAAATATATCGGTTGGTATATCAAGCTCAAGCATTCCACGTTATATGTATAAAGTACATTTTTGAGTATATGTTACTCTATATCGACCACTAAAGAGAATTAATGTTGAAAAAGGCGCAACAATATTCACAGTGTCGAACCTGGAAAGTCAGGGAATTCATTTGTTTATCCGGGAAGTCAGGGAAAGTCAGGAAATTTCACTAGAGGTCAAAAATATCAACAACATACTACAACATCAAACACGTTAATTGTCTGCGATGTTATCAATTAGGCATTCTCAGCAATACAATAATCATGATGTTTTCATTGAATACGATTTCTGCACGAAATTAGTGAATGTATCGTTCACAATAGCAGCTCATCATTGAGAAAACGCTCTTATTCATACTAGAGTCTATTTCACTACCTATATATAGCCTTAGAATTTAATTTTTCTGGAACAAAAAACATCAACAGTGCTCTCCGAACGATTGATTGATTGATTGATTGATGGGTTTAAAAGAAAAAAAAAATGCCGTTAACTATAATCACCAGTTTTCCGATTTTTTTAAATGACTTGATTTGAGTGAGAGCGTTACTTCTGAACTGTATCAGGAGCTTTATTTCTTCTTTTTCATTTTTTTTTTCTTAGAATACACTCAGGAAATCCTCCAGAAATTCTTAAGATTCTTTTAAAAATGTCTCATGAAATTCCTTTCCGAATAATTTCACAAACGAAAGGCTTTCTGAATAACTTCTCGGAAGAAATTGGTTTTGGTAATCCAGAAAATCTGTAGATAGCATAAATTCTAGGATTTTAGCTTGAAGGAATCTCCTAAATAATGTATTAAAATATTGTTAAAAGTCTTTGTGATATTTATAGAAGATTTTGAAGAAGTTTCTTAGAACAAGAGAGAGAGAGAATTATATCCCGTTAGGTTGAATTCCGTTAGGCCGAATGTTGTTGGACTGAATGTCGTTAGGCCGAAGGCCATTAGGCCGAACACCATAAGGCCCAAAAGGTGGTTAGGCCGAAAATGTCATAGTTCTAATGAACCGTAAGGTCGAATGGGTAATTACCGTAATCCGGGGTGTTATTGATCGCAATGATCCTCCTCGTAAAAAGTTCGAATCAACATTTATCGATGAAATATTTTCAAAGCATGAATTGTAATTCTGTACATGCGTTATTTTTAAATTTTTGGAACCAATGAATTTTATGATTATGAATGAGACGATTTAAAAATCATGTCTCACATGAGTGCTGAAAACGATTTGAGTAAGAGAAATGCGGTTGTTACTATATATAACATTCCGTTGTCAAAACTTTCATAAATATGTTAAGCAAAATCCACAAATTAACATAAGGAATGCAGAATTTCCATAGAAAATTGTCTATATTTAGGCGTATTCCGCAATTCAATGTGTTTTTAATTTTGAAATGACTCAAAAAGTAAATGATTTGTAAGAGTTTGGCCTCTATATTCGTCTTCAGGGACAATGATTTGAATTTATAAAGATATATTTCAATATTATTGAACGTCATTTTCATGGGTGATCAATGTTACCCCATATTACCTAAATAAAAAAATCACTTAACACATTTTTTATACATGCTTTAAACTTTCATGAAACAAAATACAGTATATAGACATGATCAATGGGTGACAGTACTTGGTTGAAAAATGTAAAACTTGCATTACATGCATTTTGAATTGAAAATTTTAAAATATAAAAATATCAATGCTACCCGAATTACGGGAATCTATGACATTTGGTCGAAATACATTTGGTTGAACGACACTTAGTCAAATGACGTTTGGTCGAAAGTACATTTGGTCGAACGGACATTTCGTCGAATGGACATTTGGTCGAAAAGGTTTAGTTGCAACAGAAAGCATATGATATTTGGTCGAACCCACGTGGAAAGAGTTGTGCTTGAATCTAAATCGTATGGAAACCAAGTTTTACGTTTAGTCTTACTACCGTCGAGAGTAGCATTTTGTCGCTAATAATAATGAGTAATGAATAATTGAAAAAGTACGCAAAGAATCGCAATTCAGTCCCATCTGTAAGAAGTAGGCATTGAGAAATGAGCGGTGAAGGTTCCAAAGTCGTTTTTCATACGAATATTCACAAAATTCCAGAGAATTGAAACATGTTCAAGTTCAAATGAAACGTTCAAAATTTGCACTTCACTACGATATCTTTCCGAGAAAAATACAAAGATGACCAAAAAATGGTTCATTTTTGTGTAAAACAGTGTGGAAATCTGTAGTGGGACTGATATGAGTTTATTTTTATTATGGGACAATTTCACTTGCTGCTTTTTCCTAATTTCATCGAACAAATTATAGTATCTCATTGAGGCAGCTGAAAGAGCATTGGAAGATGCTGTTGAAATCTGAACTCAACTCAATTTTGATTAAAATGCGGATAGGACTGACTTGCGATTCACGCCAGTATATGTGATTAGCAAAAATTTGATATTCATTTTTATGGACGCTCTACCGTTCAGGTATGTTCTAAGATTCGAGATAAGCTGATCTTACATGGAAACAAGCCAACTTTTGTCACCTCAGTGAACTCGTCTTTCCTTACCCGATGCATAGAATAAGCACAATTTTTATTTTTAATAATCCAAAGTTTCTACTGCAAACTCTGTTATTCACCCGAGGTCATCGAAATCATATATTTGCTTTAGGAATGTTATTGAGCTGGACGTCATAATAAGCCAATTTGCTATAAGTAGAGTTACCGACACCTAACATTCACTTCGCGATAAAGGTTTTTCTTAAAGCTAATTTTTCCCGCAATTTTTTCTGATTTCCGCATTCAAAAATCTTACCCACGTCCGTGAGCTGCAAGACCCGGAAAGCAAAAAAAGATTCCGAGCACTCTCTCCGAATGCTTCCATCTGGTGAGCTGATCTTCATCGCGAAGAACGATGATATTTTAAAAGAATGATAAATGAAGAAAACATGAAGTGAACATAATCACTTCGTTTAGTAATAAAATAACTTGTTGAGCACTTTTTCAAAGAATGATGATATTTTAAAAGAATAATAAATTCACTAGAGCTAAGTGTTTCAGTCAATGGAAAAAAAACTACTAAAAACATCAATAATCATTGAAACTTTAGATTTTGGCATAACTTTAAAATACAAATAAAAAGTTGTATTAAATTTAAAAATAGGACTACGTAAAAAGTCCAATTTTTTTGAACAACAGTTAATGATTCAGATTATTCAAAAGAATACGTTATCTTATCACTTTGCAAACTTAGAAAACAACAATCAATTTTACCAAATGATCTTTCAATAAACCTCAATCAAATTTCCGTTCAACGAAACATCATTTGACCAAAATAAGTGTTCTAAAGCCATTCGACCAAATGTCCTTTCGACCAAATGTACTTTCGACCAAATGTCATTCGATCAGACGTCATTCGACCAAATGTCATTCGACGAAATGTCCTAAAGCCGAATTACGGATAGATCAGGATAATTTGAATCCGCTGGATGAATTTTTAGGTCGAATTGTTAGTTGTTAGATCAGGATAATTTTCATTACCTAACCGCTGTGAATTATAACTAGAAGAACAGCCTATTTTGAAGAGAAGGAAAAAACACTTATGAATGTGTTAGACATTCGAAATAGTAGTAAATTATCAAATATTTTTTTGGACTAACGATCCTTTCGGCCTATCGACATTCGGCCTAAATACCTGTACCCCCTTTTTCTTTCTTTGTCAATGAGATTTTCAGCCGTAGGCTTGTTCATCTCATATCATAAAACTTATTCTTAGAGCATTATTCAATTCCTGAATGCAGTACGTTTAAGAATCTTTAGATAAATTTCTCAGGAAAGAGTATCCTAAAATAGTAACCTGTATAAATTACCTATAACGAATCATTGTGAAGAATT